>NC_140227.1:29410587-29985587 GCF_951802725.1 Rutilus rutilus | reverse complement strand
AATCACAAGAACTGCTCGAGGAGATTTAGGGAAAATATGATTTTGGTTTTTGGGATGAAGTTGCCCTTTGATTCACTGGATGACATAATATCACAAACTGGTGACTTCAGCACGGACATGTCTTTGTGTCTCGTTCTCACCCCGTCTCTGAGGTCGTCTGAAGTTGAACACATCTGAAGTCTCGCTCTGATGAAGGATCATGATTGCAGAATAATTTCTGCCATTCTGTTTCTGTAAAAGTGTAATCGTTGGCTGTGGACAGATCGTTTCACTGCAGCTGTTGGACAAGTTAAACACACTGAGTGTGTGAGAGTTAGTCAGAGCCGCTGGATGCACACATATGATAGATGATCTCACAAAACACCTCACATTTCACCTCAAATAATTAATGATCATTTTGTACGACAACTAAAAGTCATATTTTCTTCGCATATTCTCACTAAAATCATTCTTTCATGTTCTTTATTTAAATCAGCATAACTTAAAAGACCTGCTACCATGATGTATAAATACTTATTAAAATGCAGTGTAAATCATATATATTTTGCATTGTCTTGAGGCTACAATAAGAAGAATTGTGTTTAATTGTCTTTAAAATAATGGCACAATGAAAAAAAATAAAGTACTCTATATTTATGCCAAATATATATTTTTTAAGGAAAAACCCACTGGTCAATTTTGAGATTTGGGGCTTTTTGGCTTTTCATAATGTGTAGTTTCAGACTTTGAATGTAAACATCCAAAATACACTTTTAAGTGTTTATTTTATTGCATAATTTCAATTATTATAAATATCTTGGCCGTTTATTAAATATAAAGGCCGTTTTCTCAATATGATGTTTTTTTTTCTCCCACACTGACTAAGCAGTGCTTACATACACCAAACATTACACTTCTATTCCTTTTTTTTACAGAGAGGTTTGTTCATGTAACATTCGTCTTATTTTATACAACATTTTATTCCTAAAAAAAAACTGGTGAAAATGTATTTTTGGAGTTATGGAGGGATACAAAGAGATATTGAAAAATCCTGTCGGTGAAAACCTGTATCTCTAATACAGTATGTCAACAAAATGAAACAAGAATTTTGAACCTGGCTTTATCCAGTGTTCAGATTTTTGTGCTTGGAATTATGTAAATTTAGAAATGCATGCATATTTTATTAGATATTACCTAATTTGCATATTTAAACATTATATTTTTACAAAACTTGTAATACAAGAAATGTGTGCATTTCTTAAATCTAACTAAAGTATTAGTTAAATCTATTAGTTAATTTGTTACCCTATTGTGTCTTGCCATAATTAGTCTTTTTTGATTTTAGGGTGAAATATGACAGGTTCTGTGAGATTTATATAATATATTTAGTATATATGATATAAAAAAATATATAAAAAAAATAATAATATATATATATATATATATATATATATATATATGATATGTGCTCGTTTATTTATTTATTTATTTACTAGCATATATGTGACGAGTTGTGTATATATATATATGTCACGAGTTGCACGGGTATATTTGTGGCAATAGCCAACAATACATTGTATGGGTCAAAATTATCGCTTTTTCTTTTAGGCCAAAAATCATTAGGATATTAAGTAAAGATAATGTTCCATGAAGATATTTTGTCTTATCTGTGACACGATCATGTCCTGTCTTCAGTGGAGAACCCGTGTGCGGAGCGTAACGGTGGCTGTTCTCAGGAGTGCCTCAGGGATCGAGATCAGGCCCGCTGTGAATGTGGTCCAGGTTATCAGCTGGCTGAAGATGCCAAGACCTGTGAAGGTAACTTATATTAGAGTTTGTGTCACATGCTTCTAGAACAGAAAGATGACATTACATTACTGTTGCATTGGTCACATTCACGTCTTCATACTCCAGTGATCATGCGTGTGTTTTCTGTGCATCAGACATTGATGAGTGCCAGACGGGCCAGGCGGACTGTGCTCATGGATGCCGGAACACTAGAGGATCTTTCATGTGTGTTTGTCCCGCTGCCTATGAGCTGGGTGTGGATGGCAAGCAGTGCTATCGTGAGTGTGATCTGAGCCTGTCAGAAAACGGCTCCATCAAACCGTTTGTTTCTCTCTGTAGCCTCACTCTCTCATTTTTTTTATGTAATTCTTTCTTATAAAGAATTGCAACACACAACATCTCTCACATATGTGGTAAAAATTAGAAAAAGTCCATCAAATCACTTGTTTCTCTCTGTAACCTCTTTCAGATGTGGTTGGCTCTTTGATGAATAGAATAGAATAGAATAGAATAGAATAGAATAGAATAGAATAGAATAGAATAGAATAGAATAGAATAGAATAGAATAGAATAGAATAGAATAGAATGGCTCAAAAATGCATAGAGAATAGGTATGACATGTAATCGGATAGAATAGTACAGAATAGAATATAATACATGTAAAATACAGTAGAATAGAATGGGTATGAAATGTTCCTGTAGATAACTATATATTTATGTATGTAATGTAGATGTACATCTAAATATGTAAGTTTGTAATAGGACAGACAAAACAAAATATACTACATTATACATTTATAATACAGCGGCTCTGAAATGCATATGGCATAGAAAAAATTAATTATTCCTATTATATATTTTAATTTAATTTTTTTTATATATATATTTAGTATATATGATAGTAAAAAAAAAAAATATATATATATATATATATTATGTGCTAGTTTATTTATTTATTTATTTACTAGCATATATGCGACCCTGAACCACAACACCAGTCTCGAGTCGCACGGGTATATTTGTGGCAATATCCAACTATACATTGTATGGGTCAAAATTATCGATTTTTCTTTTATGCCAAAAATCATTAGGATATTAAGTAAAGATCATGTTCCATGAAGGTATTTAGTAAATTTCCTACCGTAAATATATAAAACATGTATTTGTGTGAGTGAATGCAGCACAATCGTGAACATAAATGCACAACTTTAAAGGAGATTTTCTCAATGTTTCGATTTTTTTGCACCCTCAGATTCCAGATTTTGGTTGTTTCTCGGCCAAATATTCCTATATTCCTATCAGTCCCATCCTGACAAATACATTCTATACATTCAACAAATCCTATCCTCATACATCAATGGAAAGCTTATTTATTCAGCTTTCATATGATGTATAAATCTCAATGTCATAATTGTGACCCATGTGACTGGTTTTGTGGTCCAGGGTCACATTTATATATGAATTAAACACGCTTTTAAACATGTCTGCCTGAATTTCGGTCTGTTTTTGTCTCTTAGGTATTGAGATGGAGATCATAAACAGCTGTGAGCATCATAACGGTGGTTGTTCTCATCACTGTGAACATTCAACCACTGGACCCGTGTGCAGCTGTAACCAAGGCTATCATCTGGACAACGACCGCAAGACCTGCATCGGTACAGCAAACTAGATCTGGCCATTACCTGTTTTACCGCACAAGCATGGTGATCCTGTAAGGTAAAGGTGTGTGTTCTGTCCGTCAGATATAAACGAGTGTGCAGACGGCAGCTCGTGTTGTGAGCACGACTGCACAAACTATCCTGGAGGTTATGAGTGTTACTGTACAGCCGGATATCGTCTGAACGCTCATGGATGCAACTGTGACGGTATGACACTCAAACATACAGAGATTTCACCTTACAAATATCCAAGACAGTGTGTAAAGTGTGTAAATATCAGAAATATGTTGACTGAATGGTCTGATCACAGATATCGATGAGTGTTTGGCTGCTAGCGGAGGATGTGATCACACGTGTCAGAATAACGCCGGCTCCTTCCAGTGCTTCTGTAGACGCGGGTATCGCCTCGATGAAGACCGACGCTCCTGTATATGTGAGTTTTCAGTCTGTCACGAACTGGGTTTCTTTTCATAATTTAAAAAATATATTTCCAATGCAGAACCATAAACGATTTGTGAGCTAATTGAAGTAACCTAATGCACGGAAACCCACTTGTATAAGAGAGATTCATCAAATAGGGGAAATTTTCTCTCTGATAGAAGGATTTTAAAGAAGAAATGCTTCAAAAAGAGTCATTCTAGTTTTAAAAGAGATTTTAAGATAGATTTTATGTATTTATAAAACATTTTTTTTATATTTATATATTATAATTATTTATATATTATTTTATAGATATCATATTTATCAGAACCTATATTATATTATATTATATTATATTCATTCATATTAAAAAGAGTCATTCTAGTTTTAAGAGATTTTAAGATGGATAGATTTTATGTATTTACAATATTTTTTTGAATATATTTATATATAATAATTATTTATATATTATTTAATAGATATCATATTTATCAGAACCTATATTATATTATATTATATTATATTATATTATATTAAATTATATTATATTATATTCATTCATATTAAAAAGAGTCATTCTAGTTTTAAGAGATTTTAAGATAGATTTTATGTATTTACAATATTTTTTTGAATATATTTATATATTATAATTATTTATATATTATAATTATTTATATATTATTTAATAGATATCATATTTATCAGAACCTATATTATATTATATTATATTATATTATATTATATTATATTATATTATATTATATTATATTATATTATATTATATTATATTATATTATATTATATTATATTATATTATATTAAAAAGAGTCATTCTAGTTTTAAGAGATTTTAAGATAGATTTTATGTATTTATAATATTTTTTTGAATATATTTATATATTATAATTATTTATATATTATTTAATAGATATCATATTTATCAGAACCTATATTATATTATATTATATTATATTATATTATATTATATTATATTATATTATATTATATTATATTATATTATATTATATTATATTATATTATATTATATTATATTATATTATATTTAAGCCTGTTAAGTGATTACATTTTTTTTTCTAATTAATTACATGATGTGCCATTTAATTTATAAAATTAATCACAAATTAATTGCACATCAATTTTGGCTTAGAAATGATCATTTAAAGTCATTATTGTTTTAGGTGAGAAAAGCATTGAATAAACATTATAAAAATTAGCTTTAGAAATAAATATTTTGATTCAACATAGAATTTATTACACATAAAATTGTAATGAACTAATTATAAATAAGCAGTAATTAGGAGTTTATTGAGGCAAATGTCGTAGTTAATAGTGAGAACCCTAATCTAAAATGTGACCATTTAAGTATAGTTTATGCGATGTAATGTTATTTAGATCCATATACAGTGCATTTAAAGGAATCTAATTAAACTGATGTTTGCATTTATGTGTGTGTGTGTGTGTGTGTGTGTGTGTGTCAGTGCTGGAGCAGTCCGTCGAGGCGTTGAGCAGTGGTGTGGAGAAACCCCGACCTCATCTCACTATCCTTCAGGACTATGATCAGATCCTGGAGCGATACGACGACTACGAGGACGACGCGGGAGAGCTGCGCGCTGAGAGCACTTTAACTGAGAAATTCAGTACGAAAACCTAGTCATTCTGTTCTGTACCAGTGCTGTGATTTTAGATATTGTAGGATAACATATATCATAATGCAAATTCCAAATGCACAAATCTTTTCCTCCTGTCTGCGCAGTTTGTTTGAACGGCTCGTTCGGCTTCGACTGCAGTCTGTCGTGTGAGGATTGTGCTAACAGAGGAGTGTGTAACAAACACACAAACGGCTGTGACTGTCCTGACGGGTGGACGGGGATCGTTTGCAATGAGAGTGAGTTTCTCCGAAAGAGCCTCAACACTAACATAATTATCAGTAATTAGTAAGTAAAATTTAAGATGGAGGGCTGATCGTTTAGGTGTCTAAATGTATTACAATCTTTTAGACGTAAACAATGGATAATGTACGGAATAATTGACGACGGGCAATATAATGCAGACCCGAGGTTGTAATGCGGCCACAACGCTGGAGTCAGTTATTCTGCTTACACTACACTTACCACACCTCTAACATGGTTCAGATATTGTATTTCAAGACATTTGTCAGGGTTTTTGTTCTCAAAACGCTCGTGTGTAGGACTAATTTCTCATCCCACGCCTCCGTTCATAATCCCAAAATGTCATTTTAGAGCTTGAGCCATTGATAGCAGAGTAATGCAGTTATTAGAGAGAGAGAGAGAAATTAAGTGTGTGTGAATTACCTGAGTATGTGTGTCTCTTAAAGGGATACTTCACCAATAAACATTAAGCTTTGTATCAGTAGAAACCCGGTAGTATTTTCGAGTGACCGTGCTTCCCTCCCTCATGTCCCCCTGAGACGAGAGATTTCTGTATTGTGTGTCTGGAAAAAAAAACCTCTGATGACGTAAAAATCGTCATTTAGCTTCATCATCCAGAGGCGAGAGACTCCAGCCAGTAGGAGGAGCTCGTCCCGCATGTCTTCAACCCGCCCATAGGGGGATCTCACGATAAAACGCCGTCTTTTCAGTTTCGAGTCACTAGTAGCCTAGCTGTATCATTTCTCCCGACACTGCCCTCTGTAACCGGTAGGCGTGGCTTGGGAGTGTCCTCGTAGGGCAGCGAAGCAAGTGCATTCTGGGAGTTGTTGTCTTTCATCCACATGAGCCAAAAATACATTTTCTGGCTTTTCTCAGTCTAGAAGGCACCAACTTCTAAAATTATTTCACATTTCTACTACATAAATGACCCAATTTAAATACACATTCATCTTTCCAGCGGTGAAATATCCCTTTAACAGAGTTCAGCATCAGCGTCTCTACTAATAGTGAAACTGTAAGTTGATCTGCTTCAAGAACAGCGCTGTTATTACCTCGCTAGTGAGAAATGTCATGTAGCTTTTACGTTTCTGAACTATTTAACTCATAAAATCGTCAGAGCGGCGCTGACAACACGTTTCTGTGCGAGTGTGTGGCCGAACTGTATGTGTGTGTTTGAGTGGGAGAGAGAGCGGGAGAAAGAGAGTATGTGCTTTTCGTACATAATAAAACTTAATTTTGTGGGAAAAAACATGGAAATAATTTGTTGTTTTATCCTATTGTTTACCATATTGATTTGCTTGGTCAGTGTTGTTGTGGGTTTGGGTTCTTTTGCTGTTGTCTGCCTTTGAAATGACAGAAATAATTTGGTGAAGTGATATGAAACTGTGATGCGGTCAAAACCTGCCGGAACTACT
Organism: Rutilus rutilus; assembly: GCF_951802725.1. Lineage (NCBI taxonomy): Eukaryota > Metazoa > Chordata > Actinopteri > Cypriniformes > Leuciscidae > Rutilus > Rutilus rutilus. The sequence goes on along the minus strand of NC_140227.1, from coordinate 29,978,418 downwards.
TCCCTGAAAATAACTGGACACCTTAGAACATTCATCAACCAATCAGATTCAAGCATTCAAAGGCTTATAGTATAAACATCATTAAATCTCAAAATGTAATGCTTTTGGAGACATAAAGTGTCTATTGTAAAAAAAAAAAAAAAAACATGTATTGATGCTAAGCCCATAGACCTTTCAAAAGATGTTTAATTTTCGTAGTCCTCAAGGCTGATCATAAATATGTCATTAAAGATTAGAGAGGAATGGACGATTCAGCATGAATTAATGAGGGCTTGATTACATCGACAGAAAAGCCAAATTTCACAGGCAGAGAATTAATTATTTTGATCAGATGATGAAAAGACTGATGAGTCATGCACCATAAACCAGTGATCAGAGACATTTATTAAAAACATGTCACTGTCTTACTGTTCTGCATGACCTTTCTCCTCCTGTGTGTTTGTCATCCAGCGTGTGCGGAGGGCTGGTTCGGCAGGAATTGCTCGTTGAGCTGCGAGTGTAAGAACGGTGGTGTGTGTGATCCGGTCAAAGGGAGCTGCCGCTGTCCACCAGGGGTCAGTGGAGAGCTGTGTCAGGACGGTCAGTTCACATCAACTACAAATAATTTATAACATATGCACCATGTCATGTTTATAGAGTTTATTTGATGCACTCAATCCAGGTTGTCCTAAGGGTCTCTATGGGAAGTTCTGTAATAAGAAGTGTAACTGTGCTAATAATGGACGGTGTCATCGCACTTATGGAGCGTGTCTGTGTGACCCGGGACTGTACGGAAGGTTCTGCCATCTATGTGAGTCGGGATTTACCCTTTTAACCACACTTTGCTTTTAAAACAACTCCATTTATGCTGTGCTGTGCTTTAAATGTGTATTCAATTCAACACTGCACAACTCAATTCAATTAGAGAGAGAGAGAAATTGTATGTGAATTACCCGAGTATGTGCGTCTCTTAAAGGGATACTTATATGAGTGTGACTTTCTTTATAAAAACTTGTGCTCTTTGTTTCTTCCGTGTTCACGCAGTGTGTCCGAAGTGGATGTTCGGTCCAGGCTGTTCTGAAGAGTGTGTGTGTGTCCAGAAGAACACTGTGGAGTGTAACCGTCGTCACGGTGCCTGCGTCTGCAAGCCTGGTTATCGGGGCGAGAGCTGTGAAGACGGTGCGTCTGACGAGCGTCTGAAGTGTATACATCGAAATGCTTTATGAAACACCATAAAATAACTAGAAAACGTGCAAATAAAAGTTAAATAAATGTACTTTTTTTTTTCTTTTTTTTTTTTATATACAAGAAAAAGAATAGGAAAATATGCAATCCAAAAAAAAAATATATATATATATATATTTATTTATTTATTTTTGCCTCGAAATGCTTTAAATAAATACAAGGAAAATAATTGTAAAACATGCCATCTAAAATAAATAAATATAAAAAATTTTTAAATTAAAATGGATTTGTTAAAACAAAGCATTTAAATATATTTTTTTCATTTGATATAATAGTTTTAAAAAATACAAGGAAAATAATTAGAAAACAATCTAAAACATGCAATCCAATAAATAAATAAATATTATATATATATATATATATATATATATATTCTTTTTTTTTTTTTTTTTGCATTGAAATGTGTTAAAGAAATTCCAGGAAAAGAGTTGAAAAAAATCTAGAAATAAAGAAAAGAAAAGAAAATGGATATGTTAAAACATCGCATTTTAACATTGTTTTACATTTTTAATTTGCATTGAAAGACATTTTAAAAAGATGGCAATATATGATACGATACGATCAGTATTGATTGTTTTTCGTTGTAGAGTGTGGATCAGGCTTCTTCGGCTCTGGCTGCGAGAGGAAATGCTCCTGTCCGGATGGAGTGACCTGTGATCATGTGACTGGAGCCTGTCGACCGCAGTGTCCAGCTGGAAAGAGAGGAGACAAATGTGACCTAGGTATGTTCGGTCAAATTACAGGTATATAATATGTCTGTACTGTATGCCAACTAAGGCCATAGGATGCTACATTATACACTGCAATAAAACTGAATATGGAAATGGAATGTGATGCAAGACTTTGATTAGTGTTTCATTTCTGTGATAGATTGTGTTGATGGAAGATTTGGGATTGGCTGCTATCAGTCATGTGACTGTTCTGGGGCATCATGTGACAGGATCACTGGCCAATGCATGTGTCCTGCTGGAACGTTTGGAAAACGTTGTGAAAAAGGTGAAATTGTCATTCTGACATCAACATGTCATGCTTATATTGAGCTAAACTCTTTTCTTATGATAAAAATGAATGCGCTATTTACAGTATTTTGAAAACACAAGCTGCATTAGTGGCTCATAGACACAAAATGATCCGTTATGAAAATTCTGCAAGTTTGCATGATATTGTTTAATGTATTAAGTTGAATTCTGGGTACGATCATTATGTTTCAGGTCAGATTGACCCTAGTTTGGATCAGTACAATTCACCAAAAATCACACACACACACACACACACACACACACGAAAAAACAGTTAACATTAAAACTTCTCAAACATCACCAAAAGGTTCAGACTATATATGAGAATATATGATTTTTATTAGATTTTTTACAATATTATAAAAAAAAAATATATATATATAATATTTTTATATATATGCATTTTATTTAAAATTTAAGATTGTGATTTTTATTTTATTTTTAAATTGGTTATATTTAAATAATATTTATATTTAATAACATTTAAATATACTATATTTATATTGCTTTCCTGAAGCTCAAATAGTAGATTAGCAAGATCACGGGTTCGACTCTATTAACGTGTGCACTGATATAAATGTACAGCATCAATGCAATGTCATTTTATTTACATAAAAGCATCTGCCAAATGCGTAAATGTTAATACCCTGACAAAATACATGCATTTTTGAATAATGTTGTGTCTGTGCAGCTTCCTTCAACCCTGAAACTTGAGGGTCGCTAACAGTTTTGTAATATAAATGTAGTACGCACATTTCACAACACCTCAGTTTGCAGGGATGTTCATGAGCCTCAATGAGAAAGTCCCACATTTTCATGATCTCCATTATTTCCGACAGCTAAAAAATTTTGTAACATAATATAAGGGTGAAATGATATAACTATCTGAATTATAAATGTTGATACACACAGTGTGTTTCTGCATCAGAGTGTGTGGAGGGTCACTGGGGTGTTGGATGTCGGGAAACGTGTCCGTCTTGTGAGAACGGAGGCCGCTGTGACCGGCGTAACGGCACGTGTGTGTGCGCTCCCGGATTCATCGGCAGATTGTGCCAGAACAGTGAGTAAATCCGTCAGGATCTCTGTGCTTTCTCCTGGATCCGGTGTTTTTGAGTCTCTCTGTGTTCAGTGTGTCCCGCGGGCCGTTTCGGCGTGGGCTGTCAGCTCAGATGTGTGTGTGAGAATGGAGGACGTTGTGATCCTGTAACCGGACGCTGCTCGTGTCCTCCCGGCTGGACGGGCCACAGCTGCAGGAAGGGTACGTTTCATGTTTTTATTATTATGTAATATAAAATGTCTGTTTTTTGATGGTGAGATAATGTGTGTGTTGTAGCCTGTGACACGGGCCGCTGGGGTCTGGACTGTGTGAGTGTGTGTGACTGTCGAAACAGTGGCGGAGGGTGTGACGCTCAGACCGGACACTGTGAGTGTGAGGCGGGTTTCATTGGACCTCGATGTGACCAGAGTGAGTCACATACACACACATTACTTTAAACACACACACATGCACGTACAACAGCGTAAAAGTGTGCTAAAGACACATGTCATGTTATGCGCTGTCCTAACAATATTAATATTATTTCATTGTTCCATATGATGGTAGCGAATGATAGCCATTGACTTCCATAGTATTTTTTGCAATGTAAAAAAATAAAAATAAAATGGCTCATCATTTTAGGTTCAAATATACAGGAATATATTAAGGAAAATGTATATCTAAGATCCTGTAAATTTTTAAAACCTTTTTGACTTCACTTGCTTATTTATTAATGGTTTTGCATTTGACAAAATAATTTATAAACGTACAGATATTCCATGTAATTTCTCAATTCATATGTGACCATGAATAAAATAATTTGATTGATATATGATATTATAAATATGAATTATTTTTCCTTGTAGATGTAGATTTGGCAGTCCTTCTATATTAAATGCATATCTAAATCTGTTATAAATGTTACAGTATTTATCACGTGATCTGTGTCGTACATCTATCCCAGAATGCCCTGCTGGTTCATTCGGGCCGGGCTGTAGGCATCGCTGCCAGTGTGAAAACCAGGCATCATGTGACCATGTGGGCGGAGCTTGTACCTGTGAGATTGGCTGGACTGGAACGTTCTGTGAAAAACGTACAGTATGATTGTTCAACTTAACATTTATTAACACGTTATCGGATACTGATGATCAGATTTTTGACTGAATGCTTGTGTGTGTGTGTGTTTGTGTGTTCAGCTTGTCCGCAGGGTTTCTATGGTCTGGATTGTCAACAGAAGTGTGTGTGTATGAACGGGGGTCTCTGTGATCATGTCCATGGTGAATGTTCCTGCCGGCCTGGCTGGATCGGTCCACACTGTGACCAAAGTGAGCTTTTGTAGCATTTTATCATCACTTCTATCTTCATGCGTTGCTACTGTACCTTTAAGACTTCTGTGTGGAAATGATTGGCTAACTTCTTCACCTGTGAAATTGATAAAGCCTTGTCAAGCAAAGAGGATTTTTATCTTGCTCATCTGTGCAAAACCCTGCATGATTAGACATTATTCTTTTCTGAGCACTTCTGTCCCAGTTTTCCCATGAGTGATGTTTGTTGTGGTCTGGTCTGTAGCGTGTCCTGCTGGATTGTATGGAGCGAGCTGTTCTCAGACGTGTGTGTGTCACAATAACAGCAGCTGTGAGGCCGTAAGCGGTCAGTGTGTGTGCAGCGCAGGGTGGATGGGACACTCCTGCTCACAGCGTAAGATTCCTCAGACACCTCATTCATTAAAGGTCCCATATGGTCAAAACTGTAGTTTCCTGGCTTTTTTCATGATAGCAGAGGTCTAGGGGCGATGAAACTACCATATACGTTTCAAAACAGTCGATCCACAGACACATGCACACAGCCTGCATAAAGTAGCTGTGCCTTTTCACAAGACATTGTGACTTCCGTATAAATGTCTCCACCCCCACCAATGGTGGGTCACTCAGAAAACAACAGGCCAATCAGAAGAGAGGCTCATGAATATTAAGTAGACAGGCCAAAATCGACCTGTCCTTGGCAGAGCTCCTGAGAAAGGAGCTGTAAAAATATACTGAGATGGTTTTTGGTACTTATTCTTAAGGACATCAAAACCTAAAATAAAACTTCAGAAAGGCGTACAATATGGGACCTTTAAAAAACTGTACTAGCTGACTATATACATGTACAACGCTGAAGTACATATACGTAGTTCAGTCATGAAACTCTTCTGAGCAGCTGATTGGTTGTCTTGAAGCTGATATTTTTGGCCAGTTTATTTCCAAATGTATATATTTTTTTTCTTCCCCAGCTCCACCTGCCTAGATCTCCTTACTTTTCCTTGCAGAAGCGCGTATTCTATTCACCGTATTCATGTGCGTTTTTTCGGCAGTGTTCTTCGTACTAAGTCTGTGTACATTCATATGCTTATCAATGAATGCTGATTGATAAGCATTTTAGAGTTGTCATGATTAAAAAATATATTTAAACACTACCGTTTGAAACTTTTTAAAATGTTTTTTAAAGAAGTCTCTTCTGCTCACTAAGGCTGCATTTATCTGATCAAAAATACAGTAATATTGTGAAATATTATTAAAATTCAAAAGAGCATTTTTTTATTTGAATATATTTTAAAATGTAATTTATTCCTGTGATCAAAGCTAATTTTTCAGCATCATTACTCCAGTCTTCAGTGTCACATGATCCTTCAGAAATCATTCTAATATGATGATTTGATGCTCAAGAAACATTGTTTATTATCAGTTGAAAACAGTTGAATAACTGTGATACATATTTTACAGGATTTTTTGATTAATAGAAAGTTTAAAAATACAGCATTTAGTTGAAATAGAAATATTTGGCAACACTATAAATGTCTTTACCAACACATTTGCACAATGCATCCTTGCTGAATAAAAGTATTAATTTCTTTAAAAATAAGAAATCTGACCCCTAACATTTCATCAATATTCATTAATGAATTAATGAATTAATTAATTAATGCAACTTTATTAATCCCTAAGGGGAAATTTAGATTGGACAATACAATGAAATAACATAACAAAGTGAAACCATGTACCTAGAAGTAATTAAGCATATTAATTTGCATAAAAAGTAATCAAGACTCATTATGCTCACTATGACAACAGTATGGACAGCTTAAATACGTCAGAGTAGAAAGCCAGTGTTTTTCACTTCATGATGAATCATGTGTCTTTGAGTCTTGTGTTATATCTCAAGTGTTGTGTCGCTGTTTCTGCAGGATGTTCTCCAGGTTTCTTCGGTTTGGGCTGTTCTGAGATCTGTGTGTGTGAGAACGGGGGCTCGTGTGACCCTGCGAGCGGCCGATGCTTCTGTCCCAGCGGCTGGACGGGATCCGCCTGTCAACTGGGTCAGTGACTCTGATCTTCACGCTTCAGTTTCTTTATTTACTTTGAGGGGAAACACCTGGAATATTCAGCCGGTCTGTTCGTGATCTCGAGTAAATACTCAATGCAATATGTAATACGCTTTAATTGAGTGTGTGCAGTGTGCTGACGAGACTGCTAACCGCAGTGCTGACTACACACTACATTTACTGGAGAGGAAACCATGATTGCCAGTGTGGAAGCTCTGGTTTTGTTTTTACGCCTGGAAATGATCAGGATATAAAATGTTAGTTTTGATATTGTGCAAAATGTTTTTGACGTTGCGTTTTGATAAGTTTCGATGTTCAGCTCCAGTAATGGATCTCTCATGCTGACCGTCACTGGTCCAGTGTAAGTCGGGAAGGAAAAGAGCTGCCGATTTCCAGGCATTACATCATGTTTAGTGTCGTGCTGGTCTTCCAGGATTTGTTAAGTTTAGACACGTTCGTCTCATGTAAGATCTTGGTTTCTTCTCCTCGCACCTCATAACTCTGGCCGCTGCTCCAGGGTGAAGGTTTCCTCATGGACGCAGTGAACTCTTACTAGACGTGACCGATCACATGCAGGTTCATTTACACTCAGTGCGAAAGCGAAAAATAAAGCAGAAAGTCACAGATGCAGATGTTTCATGTAAAGTCACGACACAAAGCATCATGTATCCCTGTGGTCCCAGAATGCCCAGCGGGTCGGTTCGGGTCAGGCTGTCAGGACAGATGTGCGTGTGAGAACGACGGTCAGTGTGACGGACAGACGGGGCGATGTGTTTGTCAGCCGGGCTGGACAGGAGAACGCTGTGAGAACGGTAAGGTCATCTGAAATGTGTGTGACGTACACCAAAGGCTGTTGGCTATTTCTGGAAATGCAGCGCTTCAATATGTCCCACATCTATAGGAAATACTTCAACAGGACATACACTGAGCGTGTCCATATACACTACCCATCAGAAGTTAATTACGACATCTCTTATGCTCACCAAGAATGCTTTTATTTGATGAAAAATGCATTAAAAGCAGGACTGTGTATTGTGAAACATCATTCAGAAATCATTCATAATAATTTAGCGGGGAAAAAAGCATATTAGAGTGATTTCTGACTGGGATCATGTGACTGAAGACTGCAGTAATGATGCTGAAAATTCAGCTTTGATCACATAAATAAATTACATTTTACCATATATTAACACAGAAAACAGCTATTTTAAATTGTAATATTATTTCACTGTTTGTACTGTATTTTTCAGCCTTGGTGAGCAGAAGAGACTCTCAAAAACATTTGAAAAAAATCTCAATTATTCCAAACTTTTGAACTGTAGTAGTTACAGAGGATTTGGCTCCTGCTAGTGGTTAGATATACATATTTTCTGATGTATATTAATAAAGACTGGCTGTCAGGATATTAGAGTATAATCCTGAGTTCACTAGTCATATTCACACTGAGAGAAGGATTGAAAATATGTAATAAAGGAACTAAATAATGTATTTTTCCACATATAAAAAGATCAGTAGGTGTGTGTAAGGAAGGGCGAGGGTGTAATGATGTGTGTGTGTGTGTTAGCGTGTGTATCGGGACGGTTTGGAGTCGGCTGTGAGGAACTCTGTGTGTGTGAGCACAGCGCCCCCTGTCATCATGTGAGTGGACAGTGTGTGTGTCCTGCAGGATGGAGAGGAAGACGCTGTGAGAAAGGTCAGAAAGGTCACGCAACACACATGCGCACCCATTCAAATTATTATATATTTAATTAAATGTTTATTTTATATTTTTTTAATGATGTAATATATATATATATAATTTGATAATTATTAAATACTATATATTACACTTTACCTTCCTGTATTTTCACTGGAAAAGGAATTTAATTTATGAATAATTTTACTTGTATAATATTTGTCATATTGGTTATCACACATAATAGGCCTAAATAATGATCAAAGATTTAATTCAATATTTATTTATTTATTTAATAAATAATAATTATTCAGTAATTATTAATTAATTTAATAATTATTAAATCATTTATTATTAAAGACTTGATATATTTTACATTTTACCTTTCAGTACTTTTTTACTTGAAGTCGAATTTAACTTATCAATATTATAACTTGTATAATATTTGTCATTTTGGTATCACCCATAGTAAATAATAATTAAATGTTTTTATTATTAATTTTATTGTTAATTATTTAATACATAATAAATGAATGATTAAATATGTAATATATACAGTGAGGAAAATAAGTATTTGAACACCCTGCTATTTTGCAAGTTCTCCCACTTAGAAATCATGGAGGGGTCTGAAATTGTCATCGTAGGTGCATGTCCACTGTGAGAGACATAATCTAAAAAAAAAAATCCAGAAATCACAATGTATGATTTTTTAACTATTTATTTGTATAATACAGCTGCAAATAAGTATTTGAACACCTGAGAAAATCAATGTTAATATTTGGTACAGTAGCCTTTGTTTGCAATTACAGAGGTCAAACGTTTCCTGTAGTTTTTCACCAGGTTTGCACACACTGCAGGAGGGATTTTGGCCCACTCCTCCACACAGATCTTCTCTAGATCAGTCAGGTTTCTGGGCTGTCGCTGAGAAACACGGAGTTTGAGCTCCCTCCAAAGATTCTCTATTGGGTTTAGGTCTGGAGACTGGCTAGGCCACGCCAGAACCTTGATATGCTTCTTACAGAGCCACTCCTTGGTTATCCTGGCTGTGTGCTTCGGGTCATTGTCATGTTGGAAGACCCAGCCTCGAGCCATCTTCAATGCTCTAACTGAGGGAAGGAGGTTGTTCCCCAAAATCTCGCAATACATGGCCCCGGTCATCCTCTCCTTAATACAGTGCAGTCGCCCTGTCCCATGTGCAGAAAAACACCCCCAAAGCATGATGCTACCACCCCCATGCTTCACAGTAGGGATGGTGTTCTTGGGATGGTACTCATCATTCTTCTTCCTCCAAACACGTTTAGTGGAATTATGACCAAAAAGTTCTATTTTGGTCTCATCTGACCACATGACTTTCTCCCATGACTCCTCTGGATCATCCAAATGGTCATTGGCAAACTTAGGACGGGCCTTGACGTGTGCTGGTTTAAGCAGGGGAACCTTCCGTGCCATGCATGATTTCAAACCATGACGTCTTAGTGTATTACCAACAGTAACCTTGGAAACGGTGGTCCCAGCTCTTTTCAGGTCATTGACCAGCTCCTCCCGTGTAGTTCTGGGCTGATTTCTCACCTTTCTTAGGATCATTGAGACCCCACGAGGTGAGATCTTGCATGGAGCCCTAGTCCGAGGGAGATTGACAGTCATGTTTAGCTTCTTCCATTTTCTAATGATTGCTCCAACAGTGGACCTTTTTTCACCAAGCTGCTTGGCAATTTCCCCGTAGCCCTTTCCAGCCTTGTGGAGGTGTACAATTTTGTCTCTAGTGTCTTTGGACAGCTCTTTGGTCTTGGCCATGTTAGTAGTTGGATTCTTACTGATTGTATGGGGTGGACAGGTGTCTTTATGCAGCTAACGACCTCAAACAGGTGCATCTAATTTAGGATAATAAATGGAGTGGAGGTGGACATTTTAAAGGCAGACTAACAGGTCTTTGAGGGTCAGAATTCTAGCTGATAGACAGGTGTTCAAATACTTATTTGCTGCTGTATCATACAAATAAATAGTTAAAAAATCATATATTGTGATTTCTGGATTTTTTTTTTTTTAGATTATGTCTCTCACAGTGGACATGCACCTACGATGACAATTTCAGACCCCTCCATGATTTCCAAGTGGGAGAACTTGCAAAATAGCAGGGTGTTCAAATACTTATTTTCCTCACTGTATATATATGTGTGTGTGTGAAACTGAAGCTTGATTTGAAGTGTGTGTGTGTGTGTGTCAGCATGTCTGCCGGGCTCATACGGTCAGGGCTGTGATCAGATCTGCTCTTGTCCGTCGGGATCATCCTGTCATCATGTGACCGGAGTGTGTGGATGCTCTCCTGGATACACAGGCAACGGCTGCGAGCTCAGTGAGTGTGTGAGCCCACATCCACAATTACTGCAGAAAAGGGTTATTAATAAAAACAAGTGGCAACAATATTCTTTATTTAGATATGATGCAATACCAGTGCAATAATATACACTAACCACAATATATGTGACCCTGGATCACGTCACCAGTCTCGAGTCGCACGGGTATATCTGTGGCAATAGCCAACATTACATTGTATGGGTCAAAATTATCCATTTTTCTTTTATGCCAAAAATCATTAGGATATTGGGTAAAGATCATGTTCCATGAGGATATTTTGTACATTTCCTACCGTAAATATATAAAACATGTATTTGTGTGAGTTAATGCAGCACAATCGTGAACATAAATGCACAACTTTAAAGGAGATTTTCTCGATGTTTCGATTTTTTTACACCCTCAGATTCCAGATTTTCATATAGTTGTATCTCGGCCAAATATTGTCCTATCCTAACAAACCATACATCAATGGAAAGCTTAATTATTCAGATTTACCCAAAATTTACCCATAAGGTTTTGTGGTCCAGGGTCAAATATGACAAATTAAAGTCGGCAAGAATCAGAAGTTGCTTCTACTGTATTGTGACATATTAAATATTATACATTTTTTTTAATACTGTACTGTTTAAAGGTTTAAGGGTAGCAGGTTTTTTCAGCAAAAACACATTAAATTGATCCAAAGTGACAGTAAAGACATTTATAATGTTGCAAATCATAGTTTAAATTGTAATAATATTTCACTATTTTTACTGTATTTTTGATTGGTGAATAAGAAAAAATCGTACCGACCCTAACCCAGCTTTTTGAACGGTGGTGTATGTACAGTATAAAAAGAATAATTGCGTGAATGAATTGTTCATAAGGAAAACACGAATGGGGTCAGTTTTATATTTTATGGCGACTTTAAGACACAAGTTCTTTCTCAAATTCTCAATGATTTAGGGCAGCGTAATGTTTTATCATGAATAATGCATCCATCATGTATGTACAGTAGCATCATCTGCCTCTGTCCCGGCAGTGTGTCCGTCCGGCACGTTCGGCATCAACTGTAACCAGGTGTGTCAGTGCTCAGAGAGAAACCAGCTGTGCCACCCGGTGTCCGGAGTGTGTTACTGCGCGCCCGGCTTCACCGGACACAAGTGTGATCAGGGTGAGACACGGAACGTTTACTACTGGAGGAGCTTTTACTGTACATCTGTGGTTTACATCACCATTTCATGAGCTGATGAAAAGATCATTCAGAAAATCATAAACATGAAAAGATTTACATTTTTATGATGAACCATTTTAGTCTGTGTTTTAGCTTGATTGTTTTTGTATTTTAGATTTTTCTGATTTTATTCATTTTTATTATTTTTTTAATTTGATAGTTTTTATTTTAAAATGTATTTATTTTGATTTTATGTTTATCATATTATTAAATTTAAAGTGTTTTAGTTTTTTTTGTTATTTTAAATGAATTGTATTGTTAAAATGTAAACATTTAAATAAATAAAACCACATTAATTAAAAGTTTATAAAACATTTTAAAATAAAAACAAACTAAAACACTTAGTAAAACTCAATAAAACTCAAAAATTTAAGTAAATAAATCATTTTAAAATAAACCAAAATAAACCACTCTACCTGCATGTCATGTGACCATAAACCAACATTAGAGTTCTTCAGTGTATAATATCTAATATTTTATATTGAGATACTATTATAGTTTTCATTAGAATTTTATTTAAAGCTTTAGTGATTTAGTGTCCCCCCTAAAGCTTTAGTATTTTTTGATATCTCTATGTAGTTTTATTTGAGTTATTTGAGTACATCAAGTTCAACTAAATGAAAATGAGAAATGTTGCAATGGCAAGTAGCTCAAAAAAAGTATTTTAGTTAACATTTATTTTATTTCAAGTAACACAAATGTCTTTTTTTACAATAACTAAAAGGTACAATAATCCTGCTGTACTGTACTGTCTGAAAGCTTCTTCACTGTAATGGTCAAGACTGTGTTCTCTGTCTGAGAAGAAGGAAGTGTGTTTTCAACAGAATGTGCATGTGTGTAATGTGATGTGTGTGTGTGTGTGTGTAGCGTGTGCTGATGGACTCTACGGTCCCGACTGCGAGCGTCAGTGTCAGTGTGTGAACGGAGGAGTGTGTGTCTCAGTCTCGGGCGCCTGTGAATGTTCAGCCGGATTCATCGGAGCTCGCTGTAACCTCAGTGAGTCCCTGCACAGCAAACACTGAGAAACACACACTTTACCTCTCTCTCACACACACACACACACACACACACACACACACACACACACACACACACACACACACACACACACACACACACTCACTCTCTCTCTCTCCTCTTCAGCGTGTCCCACTGGACGCTACGGGCTGGACTGTGTTCACGTGTCCAGATGTGGGAACGGGACGAGAAGCGAGCCAGTCACAGGCAGATGTGTGAGAGACGAGCGTGACCGAGGTGAGCCGCTGTTTGCTCTGATGTTAGACGTGTGTGAGGGTGTGTTTCTCTGACAGACGTGTGTGTGTGTGCAGTCTGTCCTGAGGGCTGGTTTGGACCTGGTTGTTCTCAGCGCTGTGACTGCAGGAACAGAGGTGTGTGTGACTCCGTCTCTGGAAACTGCTCATGTGGCCTCGGCTGGACCGGCTCACACTGTGAGAAAGGTGACGTGTGTGTGTGTGTGTGTGTTCATCATTCTCTATAGAGATTAGAGCAAACATTAGTCGATTAGGAGAGGCTTGTTCCAACAATTTTTAATGAGTTGGTTATTTTGGGGATTTTTTAAATATTTCTGTTTAACTTCAATAAGTCATTTTAGTCAACTTTTAGTTAAAGGTTTTAGTTAAATTTTAGTTTAATCAACTTATTTTAGTTTTATTTAAATTATTTTGTACTTTTTTTTTCCATCTAACATGAAAAAAGATTTTTTTATATTATATCATTATTTTTTTCATTTTGATTTTAGTTTTATTAGTTTTCGTTATGTGCTTTTATCAGGGGGGTTTATTATTTTATTTGTTTAATATTTTTGTTTAAATTTTTTAGTAATTTTAGCATGTCAATTTATTTTAAAGTATTTTTTCTATTTTTAAGTCTGTTTTTTCCAATCGAATATTTCTATTTTATTTCAGGTTTAAAACAGTTTTAGGTTCAGTTTTACAAGAACTGGTTGTAAATATGAAAGAAGATCATAGCGTCACACATTGTCTCTGCATGTGTGCTTATTATGCTGAAACTCTAAACTGTCTGTATCTGTGTTATAATCGGTGTGTGTGTGTGTGTGTGTGTGTGATGGCAGAATGTCCCGAGGGTCGGTTCGGTCCTGATTGTGTGTTTCAGTGTTCGTGTGTGAACAACAGCACGTGTGACGGAGTAACAGGAGCGTGTCAGTGTGAAGCGGGATATTACGGACATCTGTGTGAACACGGTGAGATCCAGAACACACAGTTAAAGCTTTCACACCTCAGACCGAATGCGTTCTGATCCGGAGTGTGTTTCAGCGTGTCCTGCCGGCGTGTTCGGGTCTCGCTGTCAGCATCGGTGTGACTGTGTGAACGGGGCGTCCTGTCTCCCGAGAACCGGACAGTGTGTGTGTCCCGCTGGACTTCACGGCTCTCGCTGTGAGAGAGGTGAGAGTCAGTCGAGTTATTAAAAAGAGTTATTAACTCTTTCACCACCATTGATGGAATTTTCCAGGATTCTGTGTGTTCACTGTTGTGCGGTAGGGGGCGCTATTACACATCTCCTGAAAGAGTGCAGAATCTCCTGATAAAAAGCGATGAATACGTTGCTTATGCACAGTATAGAAAGAGGGGAAGGAGTTAGTGCCGGGATATAAATGATCTGGACTCTTCAATTAGATTTTTGTCTAAATAAATCTATTAATCAGTAACACTTTTCAAGTAATAAGTTAATTCTTGACTATTTACAAAATTCCAGACATTTCCTAATTCAATTTTCGCCAAGGTTTTTGGAAAATAGTTGCCAGCCAGGACAGCGTTTTTGATCATCAAGTTTCATGGCCCCCGGAATAATTGGTTGTATGAAAATCTGAACATGCAATATGTCGAAAGAAAGAACAGAGCCTCTGCTTTTAAACAAACAAAACTGTTTTGATTTATATGCTGTTTAATGTTGATGATCGCATTATTTTACATATGCGTATGATTACATGAGATGGCTTGTTTCTGCTTCTCCTTCAGCTTCTGTACTCTTTCAGTAGATGTGTAGAAAGCCGGAGGGAAATAGAGTTAATATGTGATGTATATTTCATTGAGCCTGTGCACATTTTCAGACTGATGCTTCACACAGTTGCAGGGTTATTTATATTGTAAACTAAAACCATAAAACACATTTTCATTATTTTAAATAGAATACACATTAAATGAAGTTAAAAAAAGAACTTATTTTATTTCAGCTTGTTGCAAAGGCAACATTTCTCATGTTTGTGTAAACTAACTAAAAACTGTATAGACATAAAAAAAAATTAATAAAAATGACAAAAACACATAAAACACTATCAGAAAATGTAATTTAAAATCTGGACAAAACCTCTAACCGTATAAACTCTACTTTTCTTCCTCAGAATGTGAGCGTGGCTCGTTCGGTCTGAACTGCTCTCGGTCATGTGACTGTGCGGGACACACACCATGTGACCCTGTGAGTGGCAGGTGTATCTGCCCCTCGGGAAAGACAGGAGTCAGGTGTGACAGCGGTGAGTCAGTGAACCTCTGCACTCTGATGATTATTATATCTGAATATGTTCTGATAGTGTGTGATGTTCAACAGACTGCAGTGTGAACCGGTACGGGCCCGACTGCGCGCTCGCCTGTGAATGTGAGAACGGATCTCAGTGCGACAGCAGAAACGGACGCTGTGTGTGTGTGAACGGCTGGATTGGTCTCACGTGTTCGGAACGTAAAGTAGTGCTTATTTTTCAGCTGTAGATAGTATAATATTATATATTATAATCAGGGTTTGATATATGAACATTTTCACTCTCACAAGTCAAGCTTGCTGCTACATTTTTAATTTACCGGCTATTTCGAACTTCTACTAGCAAAACAAAATTAACATTTTTTCATATTTTTGGAATTTAAATGATTCTTTTTATATATATATGTATAGTTTGACTTAGTTTTTATTTTATTTTGCATTTTCATTGCAGTTTTGGTAATTTTGCATTTTTCTACTTTTTTATTTCTATTTAGTAATTTTAGTAGTTTAAATTGTCATTTTTATTTCAGTTAGTTATTGGTAGCACTTTACAATAAGGTTTTGTTTGTTAAAATTAAATAATAATGAACATTTATTGATGTTAAAAACACCTAAATAAACTAACCACTTAGCTAATATTAATTTCAATTAAGTGCTAATACATTTTTAAAATCAAAAGTTTTTGTTAACATTAGTTAATGCTCTGTGAACATGAGCAACTCAATGTTGTAAAAAGATATTGTTCACCGTTAGTTAATACATTAACGTTTACAAATGAGACCTTACAGTAAAGTGTTACCTAGTTATTTTAGTCTATTATTAAACTAAATTAAAATGAGAAATGCTTTGGCAGCTATCTGAAATAAATCTTACATTTATTTTCTTTATATTTTATTGTATTTAAATTATTTCAAGTAACAAAAAAGTAGTTTGATGATCTTAGTTAACTCTAATAACCCTGATATAGTATACAAAGTAATGCAATATATTGTGATTTGAATGTTTGTAGGTGAAGCTCCAGAGCTGGACTCCTCATAGCACGAACACACACACACCATAAAGACTACATGGAAGCACGAGTGTGTGTAACAAGCAGGAGGTCGTGTTGGCCGTGGAAAAGCGATGGAGCGCAGACACGAGAAGTGATCGTTCAAACACACAGACGCACTTTACTCACCGATAACACTCCATACTTGATCCTTCATCCTTCTTTCAGGGGATTTTAACATCGGCTGTGTTGAAGAACTGTTGTGAAATATGATTCACAAGTGCCTTTTTGATTTTTACAAATTTCAAAACAATCCCAGATTATGTCACTCATTGTTTACTAATATTGTTGAACCCAAACTGTTTGTTTTACTGTAATCTGATTAAAAAAAACATGTGGATGTCAAGATATTGTACATGTAATGACGTTCTTTTATTAAAGGAGGGTCTGTTTGTGAAATATGTTTATATTAGAAAACATGGGGAACTGGTGCAGTTTTTCCATTGCTTCATTTCCTGTTTAGCATTTGATTGTTTTGTATAAAGTTTGAGTTATTTATATATTTTGTACAATATACAAATATACAATTGTAAATGTTATGCAAACTCTTTAACGTGTGACCCTCTTACAGAAATAGTTTTTACTCAACGCCCCAAGAAAGTTCATTCTGGAATGCTAGACTTTTATGTGTAAATGTTTCAGAGACTCTGAGTTTCAATGTTTTTTTAATCCAGGGGCCAGATTTGCCAAACCTATTTCAGAATAAAAGACTGCCATTTTAAACGCATGTTGTTTTACTTTTTTAAAGAGGAAAATAAAATAAAGGTAATGTTGCATTATATAATCTGTAATGTGTTTAAAACAAAACTTGAGAACCTGAAAATATTTTTTCCCACTTAAACTTCACAAATAATTGCAGAGAAACGGCGAGTATCTTAAAGGGATAGTTCGGCCAAAAATGATATTTAACTCATGATTTATGGTTATTAGTTATGGGGTCCACCACCACCACCAAGTCCCAAAATGTGCATGCATCCTTCACAAAAGTAATCCATCCAGCTCCGGGGGGATAAACAAAGGCCTTCTGAGGGTAATCCGTGCGGTTTTGTCGTAAAAATATACATATTTAAAACTTTATAAACGAAAGCCAGTTATTTTCGTTTATAAAGTTTTAAATATGTATATTTTTATGACAAAACCGCACGGATTACCCTCAGAAGGCCTTCGTTTATCCCCCTGGAGCCGGATGGATTACTTTTGTGAAGGATGCATGCACATTTTGGGACTTGGAGGAGGTGGACCCCATAACTTCACATTATAACCACTGAAAGATCTAAGACATTTTCTAAAATATCTGAAAATGTGTTCGTCTGAAAAAAGATTGACATATGCATCTCGAACGGCTTGAGGGTGAGTAAATCATGGGTTAAATATCATTTTTGGCCGAACTATCCCTTTAATACTCCTGAGTGCAAGTCTTGAAAAATTCATAGAACATTTTCTTAAATTACATAAATCTTTCTCCGCCATTATTTTTGATCATTTTGTTGTATAAATATCTGAACATGAAATATCTGAAAAGAAAGAACAGAGACTCTGCTTATAGTAAAAACACGGACACCTGGAAAATAACAGGGAAAGAGTTGAGAAATGTTTTACTCTGGCCTCAGTTTTGTAAACTTAAATTTTGGTAGTGATATTTTCTCATTGAACAGAAGCCTCCATTCATGTAATTCTTCCACAGCAAGAAGACGAATACACAAACGGGCTGTTTTTCATTGTCATCATTTTATAGTTGTCATTTCATAGATACTGGCGCTGTACATGTCTAAATTCAGATTCAAGCACAATGCAGTCAGCAAATGCCTTTCGATGAAAATAAAGAACCAAAGGCTGGAGTGATCAGGACCATGAATACTCTTATGTATATATATATATATATGTATATATATGTACAAAGGTCAAACTATATACAGAAATCTGACTCGACATACAGTATTTCTCCACAAAGCGTGGATATGTAGCTTGCCATTGTATACATTTCACAGAATTCTCCAAAATGCATATTAAGTGCAAATAATTGCTCTTTGTATTCTTTGTCGTCATCAACATCATCATCATCATCATCATCATCGTCAGGTCAGTACCACCGAAGGGCAACGAAGAATGGTAAAAAAATAAAATCATATTTTTGTCTTTATCCTTGCAAAATATTAAACATTACAAATTATTTCCTTGGGAACTGAAGTATGGTATTTGAAAAAGAAAAAAAAACTTCTACACACATATCCATAACCTCTGACCTGTAAAATATGGATTGTAGATGAGGGTTCATCTATATGGCTGGACTGATAATTACAGATTTAATAGCAAATACACTTTTCCCTGCTTTTCTTAAACAACTTAAAATGTCGCTACTAAAGATTCTGCCAGTTTTACACACTACTTGGAAGCATGGAAACAACTGTGTCAATGATATTCACGCCTTCTTGATGCTATCAGACGGCAAACAACATGAGTTAGTGAAGGAACAACACAGGCTGACGTGTACGACACTGATCAACAGAACACACTGAACATGACGATCCATTCAAAGCCGCTCCGCCAGATCTAGTGTCTAAAACACATCCACAACTAAACACATCATGCCTGAAACTAAAGCCTTTATTCACAAATCTACTGCTCATCAGATTACTTCTCACACACACTTTAAGTGATGCAATTCAATTTTGATGATATTTCAGTGCACTAATATTCTGCTGACGATACACAATGAAATATAAAGGAATGTTTCAGCTCTGGGGACAGAAGTATATTTCCACTCGTTGCTCAGTTTGGAGAAATGCCGTTGACAGTAATGAGCTTACAATGAAAGTCTACGAGGCATTAAAACACTGTTTGTGAAGTCAAACCATCATGACTTCAACGTTATACAGTATTAGCATACCAGCGTGATCAAATAAATGATTACATTTTATTTTAAGGTGTCTGTGTTACAGTATATTGAAGTACTGAGTAATATTAATTAACAACATGTGCTTACTATAGGGTTAGGGTAGGATTAGGATTTGGTTGAGGGTTAGTGACATGCAATTATGCATAATTTACTGTTATTAATATGGTAAGTACATGTAACAAGGACACTGTAAAATAAAGTGTTACCAAAAAACAACAACAATGCTTACTGAACACGTCTGTCACACATTTATAACCATTTGGCTATACCATTATATTTTTCTAAGTTTTTTTTTTTTTTAAATCATCATCGATGAATTTATTTTATTTATTTGACGAATTATATTTTGCAAAAAAAGAAAAGAAAAAAAGATGCCTATTTTAGGATTATTTATTGAGTGTGACTATCTTCATGAAAATTCATCTTTTTTTTCCCCCCAAATTCTCATTTGAAACGTATTAGACATTATTAAAATACACTGTTTGTGAAGACTTCAAACATTATACTGATACTAGTGTGACAAAACTGCTTACAATACTATCCGTGCCCATTTTTTATAACCATCGGGCTAACACCACCCCTTTTTTTTTTTTATTATTCTTTAATTATCAATTAATTTGTTTCATTTATTTGCCTTTCTCTGTGAATCTGACTGAAAAAATAAAATAATATTTGACCCTAAAATCTATCATATTTTATTAGTATGCTTAATCATATAAAATTATCCCTATGAAAATTCTTCCCAAATTCTCATTATTGTAATGAAAAAAAGGAAACTGTCCCACAATATGCACCAAGGAAACCAGAAAAAAAGATCTACCTTCAGAAATGATGACAGTCACACATAACCACACGCCAATCTGCTTCAAACTCTTTGAACAAAACTGCACATTTCTGCTATTAACATGTCTTTCCAATACTGTAAAAAAAAAAAAGAGAGATTTGTTTGTTTGAAACGATCATCTGTGGTAATCGACATCGGCTGAACTTCTGAAACTGAAACATTCCTTTAAAGGGGTAAAAGGAAGACATTAACACTATAAATGTAAATCATCTCCAATTAATAAGTGCCTAATGAATAAAGTGCAAATCTTAGGAATAACTGCACCGTTATCATCACACAGTAAATGTACGTGGCTCCAAGCGCTCAGTTCATTATTCTTCAGACAGACACAAACGCACAGATGAGATGGACGGACACCAGCTTCAACATTCAACTGTGTTTAAAGCTGAGCTAAGAGCTTTTTGTAGATCACATTTAATTCCCATAAGCACACAGCGTCCACGTTTTGTTGTTTAAATTTGATTCTGATCTGTAAAGTAGTTTAATCACTATCATGAAGAACAGCAAGCTCATCTTTTCAGAACTGCACCAAAAAAATAATAATATTGCCAATATTATCTGTGAAAATGGGACATGACGATAGCACTAGCCGATTGTGCGCTGAGAGCAGTGAGCATTGATCCGGGATCCAGCATGCTTTCCAAATGAATCTCATGCATTTCCCGTGTGCTCGATCAGGGCCGGTTTGATTAAACACTGCTCGGGTTCAGTAATATCTTATTGATCGATGTTTGGTGACCGACCTCCATTTAAAAAAAGATCTAAAGACTGCTTATCATTCATACTGGGTGCACTATGTATACTTGCACTAAGTATGTATATATGTACTTATATGTATAGAGCGCTGCTAAGAGTGAATACAAAGTGAAGAAAGATGCGCAGTTTAAAAACCAGATACATGCTGCTAAATGACCGATCATCTCTCCGTCCGAAAGAGGACACGGGAGTCACGTTACTGACGGGATGTGGGATAAATCTTTGGCTTCAGCCACATGTATCATCACCAGTACATACAAGAAATGCCCAGTGTCCAGAAATGAGTTGAAGAAACAGCAACTTCTGCTTCTTAAGGATGTTAGACGATGTAGCTCTCTCTCTCACACACACACACACACGCACGCACGCAAACATAGACATTCTACTGCAGTCCCTGAGCTGCTGACACAAACAGGTCTTTGCTCCTATTGGGCAGGCGAAATAATGCCATTTAAACAGTCCGCTTTTCTATTGGCTAAAAACATCTGCCACATCCCTGTGCTGGTGAAGGCCACAGGCGACGTCAGCTGTAAGCCCCAGCCAAACTGCAGGGAATATTATCAAACTGATTTTTATTTATATATTTTTTTTTGGTGCCAATTATAGATGTCCAATCGCAGGGGTGGTAAAGCAGAACTGTGTTTTAACTTTATTTAGGATTGACCCTTCAACTTTTGTGTTAACGGTCCATTAGGCTTCCACCACCCCATGTTTCTACTCGTTTTAATCATCGAAGAATTTGAACGTTATGAATAAACTTCCAGATATTTCACCATAAAATCAATTATTTTTGCATTATATTTTTAGGACTTTGTATTATTTTGTGACATTATTTCCATGACAATTAAGCACATTTCCTTCTCAGATTGTATATTGTTATGCTATATGTACTGTATGTATGTATATATATATTCTTATTAAATACTTATTACTAAATTTTTACATTAAAATCGGTACAATAAACACTACCATATCTACTTACAATTAAACTTAAACATACTTATATACATATTTGCTCATTTGAGAAGGAAATGTGCTTAATTGTCATGGAAATAAAGTCACAAAGCAAGAAAAAAAAAATATTGTAACGGTTTATATAATTTCATATATCTCATATCGATATTGATTCTGAGGTGAAATATGACCAAAACATATTCTTGACATGTTTCCTAACATTCACTCTCCAGACTGAAAACTAGTAATCGCATTAAATATTTTTTGAAGCATGCGTATCCCATTAATACTTCAGATCATTCAATCTACACTTAAAAGCTAATAACTCAGTGAGAGTAACTGTAATATCAGTACGCTAAAGGTGTGTGCTAGGAGCAGGTTACTGTGGAAGGAAGACCTCGTCGCCGTCAGTTTCCGGCGTTCTTCAACAACCAAACAGACCGCTGCCCTCCAAAAGCACAACATCTGATGGAGTGATCTGACATCAGAAGGTCTCTTGCAGAACTGTTAGCAAAGAAATGACACATGAGAAGCCAGGGCCGCCTTTTCGAGGCTAAACAGAGAAGAGCGGACACCGAGACGATGCAATGCCCTGTGCAGAATAAGCAAAAGCCACTGATTTTTGCCCCGTTCCACACTAGCGAGGAGCTGCGTTTAAATCAGTCTTCACAAAGCCACTCCCTCTGATGTTCCCTTAAAGTGCTTATTGGTTTGCCTGCGGAGGGGGCGTGTGCATACGTAACGCAGACGACACAGTGAAGAGTTCTGGGCCGAGACACCTCGACGATGTGAGCGAGGTGAGCAAACCCAAATGGATCACATGAGTGGCTATGGATCATGTGCAACTGATTACCTATTTCAGCTTGAGCTCCATTTTTGTTATTATGCATTCAATATTTAAAAAAACAAACAAACAAACAAACAAACAAAAATGTTATATTTCCAGCAACCAAGCAAGCATGTTATTTATTTTTTAAATGTTTTAAGCATATTTTTTAATTCTGTTCTTAATTACCCTAGTGATCTCATTTTAAAGTACCTTGACTGTAGAGCAAACACGGATGGATCCGTAAGCACATATCTTCAATGCATCGCTCTCTATGCTGCATTTCAACCCCCTCTGTCAGTGAATGTGTTTGTTTTGTGTATTTTTCACGTGTTTCTTGCCCTTTGTGTTCTAAAAGTCTTGCTCTCCAGGGTTTGTGGGTGCTTGCCCGTCTCATGCGGCCGGTACTCATTCAGTAAAAGCTGAAGCTAACGGAGGATCAGGCAAAGGTGAGTGCGGAGCATCCGGTCCCGTCTGGTTCCACATTAGGAGCGGTAGTCCTTTTTACTGTAGGGTTTGTTTCCCAGGATGCTGTCCACCTCGTGCACGATGGAGGAGGATAGCTTTGGAAGAACCTGCAAAAAGAGCTGCAAACTGAGTCTGGTTTCCATGTATATATAAAGAGTGAGGTCAAACATTATTAACCCTTAGCCACTAGGGGGAAGTGTGTATATATATATATATATATATTAGGGCTGTCAATCGATAACATTTTTTAATCTAATTAATTACATACTCTGTGATTAATTAATCTAAATTAATCGCATACATCATTTTTGCTGTGAAAGTATTAAATATTTAAATTCAAATGAATAAATGAATAATCAGCATTAGTGACATTAAAGTTCAAAAACTCTTTTATTATTATTAAATAAAAGGTTTGAAGATGACGTTGACTGCTAGAGTTGGTCTCACGGGACGTTATATTAACGTTAAAGGAGAACTTGGTAACTTTTTTAACTTAATAAAACTGTCTAGAAATCATTTGGATGGTTAAACAACCTGTTCTGGTGATATTGGTGACTTTCCCCCGCTTCCACCAGCGTTCCCAGGCGGAAAACCAACTTTGCAACTTGGGGACTACCGTCCCGGCAAGATAGAAATTGGAAGTCTCGTGAGAAGTGAGAACGAGAATGAGAACGAGCGCGAAACACAAATTGCTTTATGGCAATTCGACATAAACACACACGCATGTATGATGTATTACCAGATTACCCACCTCGGTAGACATAGCTCCACGCGATACAGTTGGCTTGCTCCGATCAAAACAAACGCACATGAGCAGCGGTAGAGAGGGGGAGGAGGCCGCCGCAAGTGAGTTTTTTACGACCATGTTGTGAAATATACGCCCCCCCACAGCTGTAGGGGGAGCTCGTGGGGAAAACATGCGACAACAAAAGGGAAAATCAGCGAAGAAGTGAGTAGAGTTCGCTAGAGTTACCGAGTTCTCCTTTAACTCCTGGATGCTTTGCATTGATGTGGTACGTTCGAGTGGTTCGAGTTCGAGTGGACGAACTCCGGTGATATGCAAATTCCTTGCCTCAGACATTGCAGACGACTTTATTTTTATCACCACTTCCATCAGGCTGTTTTTTATAAGTAAATGTTCCAATCAATGATCCAATAAAGATGAAAAACCGCACTCTCTAGTTATATCTCATATATTTATTTATACCATGTCCACACAGATGCGTTTCAGCCTAAGCCATCATCAGTGTGATCCAGGCAGAGCCAGCGTGTTCTCGTCTCCCTCCTTCATTTTACAGTCGAATGGTGGCTAGAACGGCTCCAGGTTCAAAGGTCAATTAATTAATCGAAATTAACTAATTAATTATTAATTAGTTATTAATTAGTTAATAAAATTAATTATTTTGACAGCCCTAATATATATATATATATATACATATATATATATATATATATATACACATATACACACACACACATATACATACATATATTTTAATGATTTCTAATCAGGGTTCCCAGACATTTTGATCAATGAATTTGCATGACTTTCTTGCTCCTCATGATAGCAAGATTAGGATTTTTTTAAATAATTGAATAAAGATAGCATTTAAAAAGACCAATTTCTAGCTGATTAAACACTTTACATTTGCATTCACTAACTAATGCCTTCTTTCAAATGTCCTGTTCAGAATATTTATATTCGATATCTTCAGGTTTTCCATGAATGTGAAAACCCTGATTATATGAGTTTACACAAATAACATTTCACAGCCAGCAACTCAGCCTTTGCTAAGCTCCGCCCACCCAGAGTACAGTCGCTCGCTCGGATGAGCTTTACAGAACGTCCATTAGAGATTCCTGTGAACAGCATGATATGCTGTAAAATGGGCTCATAAAGTGATTAAAATCGAACGGATTATTCTTATGAGATTGGAAAGCATGCTGTTATATTGTTAAACTGCACAGTAACATGGTTAAAATGCCAGTTTGATTCAGAATGGATGCAAATGCCTCTCACAGCCAACTGAAAAGAGAAAAACATCATTTGATAGCCATTAACTAAAACGTTTGTGCAAGAATTATCAAAATATAAGTACCTTGTGTTACTATAAGTGCTTTTCCACTGTTTTATGAGGCTTGTTTCATGAATAACACAAGTTTAAATACAATCGACAGAGGTAAACAGCTAAATGTATAAACGATTGCATTCACTGACAGTCAAAAATAACTAAAAAATATCTAATAATAGAGTGCTGCAGGAATGAAGCCTTTTTGTAAGCCGAAACCCAGAAACAACTTAGCATTTTAGCACTGTGTGCTCCGTAGTCCGTAGGAAAGTGGCTTTTGATTAAATGCCTGAAATAAGGTCTGTGGTTAACACAAAATCAAGATATTTTCACAATACATCAGTACCCCCTTGAGACTTTTTAAAGAGTTTTTACTTTTACTAGATTGCTAACAAGAGTCTAAATAAGACTACAGAGGCTGTCAGGACATTAAACATCATCATTTGAACAGGAAAACTTTTACATCCTCATTGTGTTTAGAATCGCTCTCCTGCAAACTATTCGAACAGAAATGTTTTTGCAAATAAAGACTGAGAGAGTTTTTGAAATCTAAGGACGTTTACACCTGGTATTAAGAAGGTGTTTTGGTTGACTGGATCACAATTGGACAACGCTAAATACAGGTGTAAATGAGGTCTAAAAGGTTTTGAGCTTGTCCACTTTAAACCACTTCCAGAGGTACGCATTCGACCGGATTGCTTTCGCAGTGTAAACGCTCATGTGTTCAAACTAGGGTTGTGCCGATGATGCCACGCACGCCCTCCACCCTGTCAGACCAGCCCAGTCTCACGGCAGTTCGTGAAATGGTCACAGAATTGAATCTATTGATTTGCGTACACGGACACGTTCATCTGTTTTTTTTTCTTTTTTCGTGAGCATTAAGAGCGACTACGGTAGCGAGTAGTATGAAAGGCCGAAAATCTGGTTTGTAGGGGTGGTGGATGGGTCAAACAACACAGGACTTTCACCCAGGAGACCGGGGATCGTGTTCCGCGTGTCAGGTTTCCTAAACCCAACCGTCCCGTTCTTTTTTTCCTAAACCCAACCGTCATGTTCTTCTTTTCCTAAACCGAACCATCCCGTTGTTGTCCTGCATGCCATGGAAACGTAAGCCCACCCACGACCTTTTCCTTAACTTAAGGGGCCGTGTTCATTTCACGGAATTCTTCCGTGGGCCCATCATGGAATTTTTGGCGTTTCTTCCAAAGCTGATCTTACACAGCTTCTCTGCTGCAGCCCGACTGGCCCCCCCTTACATGCAACATATTGGAAAGGCCGGAAGACTAATTAGTTGGGTTAGTAAAATAACGAAATTATGGTTTTTAAGTAGAAAAAAATATTTATGTAAAGAGACGTTGAAGTCATGTGGTATAGTTCGTTTATCTTTTTTACGTCTGCTGATTGTATTTAGGCTTCAAAATTTATAAAAGTTTAGTTCATTTGTAAAGATTATCATGACGAACAAAACATGTAAGAATTACACATTTTTGTTGGTCACAGAGCTTGTTTTCTGCAACAATCCAAAAGCTAATGGAAAAAATCTGTTGGGTCAATCAATCCAGCACTCTGCAGACCCTTTAACATCCTAAATCTACAGATTTAATTTTAAAAAATGTACACTGTGTATTATTACTTAATAAAATTAATAATTCATATAAATTATTATTATTATTAATTATTACGTCTGTAGGTGTAAAGGCAAATTTGGCATCTTTCTCTCATCTGACCAAAGTAATCATTCTCAGATATATATTTTATCCTCTTTTGGAAAGTCATAGAAATGCTATCGTGGATTTAAAAAAATAATTATTTGCTATTGAGGCAAAAGGAACACAAAATTTGTTGTCGTTTCCATACGCCACAATAAAAGTTTGCCCAACTATAATGACTTCTGCTTCTGGGAACCCTGGAAATATGAAAAGTCCATATGGCTGCAAGTTGCAGTCAACTAAGATTGGTCAATAACGGGTTTGAGGCGGAGCTTAGCATTTGATTGACACTTGCCACACACTCATTTGCATTCTCACCTGTATTGCTCCTATATTCTCCATGAGCTGGTCCGTGTTGGAGGCTCCGAGGAGCACAGAGCTTACGCCTTCATTTCTCAGGCACCACGCTGGAGACAGGCAGCAAATATGTTGAACATACAGCATAAATAATATCATTCACAACATATGCACACCAAAATCTACCCATCACGAAGAGATAAATGTTATGTTTAAAACAAAACATGAAATATATATATACACAAATTAAGCCATTTCCAAAATTAAAGCAGCTAGTTCTCCCACTCCTACACACATTGAAGCATCTCAAAAAACACACAGCAGTTGCCAGACCACTCTGTTACCATGGCTCCCAGCACCAGGACACACCGAGCGCTCAAAATCAGAGCCGCGTGATCTTTTATTTGCAGGAAGAGGAGTGATATCTGCAGGAGCGCAGAGGAGGTGAAGAGGAGCCATGCTGACCGCTGCCGTTCCCTAAACACGGTCCATGCAACACCGCGCCACACACAGACAGGAAGGAAACTCTGTGGGGATTTCAATCCCTCCTGGGAGTTTGTTTGTGTGTGTGTATGTGTGTGTGTGCCATCTGTTGCGCTGGCATTCCGTGTGTTGGCACTGCAGTGTGTTTACTGTACTGGTGTGTGTGTGTGTGTGTGGGGGTGGTTGTGTTTGTAAAACGACAGCCATTTGGAAGTGTGTTCTTATTTTTCAGCTCTGATGTTCTTCGTAAATCAGACTACAGTGGATTTCAATGGATTTAGCCCTAACAGATTGCTTTGTCTGAACACACACACACAAATGCAAATGGTATACATTCACGCCGACACTGTAACAAAAGATTTCTGGGAATAAACTAAACTGCATAAACTAGTGTTGGGGATTAACTAACTTTTTTTTCTTCATGTTTTTAGCTTTTCTAATATGTTGTAACCTGACAACACACGTCATCAGCAGTCTTTACGTCACAATGCACTGTACGCAAGTGAGGCTAAAACCAAACACTCTCCTAGAATGTCCTCTCTCACAAGTAGCAATGGGAAATATGATTCATTTCAGCGAATCGATTTGTTCAGATGGTCAGTTTCAATGAACTTACTTAAAGGCAGATTCATCAATTTATAACATAATTGTCCCTGTGCATAATTTTCACTTGCACTTCACTGTAACAAAATAATTTAGTTAAATACTCCATCGCATTAATATATAGATATTTGCACTATATATGAAGAGTTCAGATGCAAAAGCCTCTAAGTGCCATCTGAAATTTTCTTCTAGAATGATCATTTTTATCAAGCTCGTATATTTAAGTTCAGTAATTTCACTTAAATGACAATTAATAGGTAATTTTCATTGCCATTTAAGTGAAATTACTGAAGTTAAATATATGAGCTTGATAAAAATTATCATTCTAGAAGAACATTTCAGATGGCACTTAGAGGCTTTTACATCTGAACTCTTCATATATAGTGCAAATATCTATATATTCAAATATCTATAGTGCAAAGATGTTAAATATTGTTCTCTACTTTTGTTAGCAACTTAATGGAACAACTTTAACTAAAAGGGAAAGCTTCACTGTAGTTTAGCCACTCATAATTTACTGTGTAAAACCAGCGTCCTCAACACTGTCAATAACACACTGGATGATGTCATCCCTCAAAATCATCTGCCCATTTACATCCCTGTGCAGTTCATTAACCCTCACAGCAGATCTGACCCACAGCACTATTTTTACATTCGTTGGCAGTCGTCTAAATGAGCAGCGGTGGCTGTATACCGGCTGTGAATCGATCGGACACGCTTGTGCGGGGGAAGTGGGATCTGCAGTGTTTGGGAGGGGCTGGCATCGCAGTAATGAGGTGCGAAACGTAATGTACGACTGCATTAAAGGCCAGGTGAGGGAAGGGGACATGATTCTATCGGCCGCTGCTTTGGGGATTGAGGTCCTGTCAAGATTTGTATTACCCTGCGTCCCGCAGTCGATGAATCACGGAGCGTGTGCTGTCACATACAGGGCCAATTTACCACTCGGAAAGTTCGGAAAGATGAGGGACTTCCTGAAACTTTATGGACCCGAGTAATGAAGGGTATCCGACCGCGGTGTGATGGTGGTATAGAGGTATGACGATAGAAATGTGTTTTGCTATACCATTTATACCACGCAAGATATATTGGTGGAAACACAAGTAATGTGAAAAACATTAGTATAATACTAAAGTTTGTATTATGTATTTGCTGTTTTATAATGTGAAGCAGGTTTTGCACTTTTTTTTGGGACAGACTTTTTTTGGGACTGTTTGATCAAATTATTCCAAAAAAAGAAGAAGACTTTTTTTGGAATATTTGTTACAATTATTTAGATAACATAATTATTACAAAAAAATTAATAAAATAATACAACAAATAAAATAATTATTATTTAAATAAAATGATTTTGGTAGATGTATATAACATTTTAAATAAAATAAGTAGATGAGATGAAGTACCTCATCTAAAATACTTTCTAAATTCACTAAATTGACTGGATTGTCCCAAAATATTTGTTACCACATAATTATATGATATATCATTTAATTTATAAATGATGTTTTTTGTTGAATTTCCACCAAAAATAAATAATATATTGTGTTATACACTGATACAGTGATGTAAAATTGCTCTGTGATGAGACTTCGGTTAAAGCATTACACAACACTTTCCATCTCAGAAAACACACTGGACATCATAAAACACTATGCAAAATCAATTTTAAACTATTTTAAAGAACTCTATATATTTATCACTACATTTAAGCAAGAATACAACGCTACGAGTAACAATCTCCCATTAACAGTTCCCTAAAAGCCACAAACGAATCGCATTTGTTCCTGAACTCATCCGCTTCCGCTCCGGTGGTCTGAGGAAGGGGAGGATGAGAGGGGGAGAGGATGAGCGAGGTACAGGACGGACGGACAGACAGACAGAAAGAGAGAGAGCGGCAGTGTGTCTTTGGGTTAGGCGTACCGATGGCTAGCTGTGGCAGCGTGCAGCCCAGCCGCTCAGCGATTGCCTGCAGCTCTTTCAGCTTCGCCTGCTGGCGTCGGCCCTCCTCGCTCAAGATCTTGTCCTTCAACCACTGGTAGCCCTGTTAACAACACAGCACACCTGCTCAAAAACAGGGGCCCACGCCTACAGCGGTGCACTGACACACACACACACACACACACACACACACACACACACACACACACACACACACACACACACACAACACAGAAACACACACGCTCTCGGACACGTAACAACCGCACCTGTGTGGGCGAGGGCCTGTTTTTAAACACGTGACTCTGTCCGCCCAAAAGCTCAAACGAGCAGAGATGAACTCGCTCGGAGAACTTTAGGGGGTAAAGAGATCTTATACACACACACAAACATAACAGGACTTTTGTTTTGACAAATGACAAATTTTTGTTTTGAGTAAAATGTAGTATAAATTATATATATATATATAAAACACATTTCTATAAATTTAAAGCCAACATGAAACATTTGCAACTCATTGAATTTGGTAATGTGGGATATTGATAAGTGTAATCAGTGATTTAATATAAATGTTAAACATATGAATGAATATTTATACTTGAAATGAACAGCATTTCCATGTATCCAAAAGGTAGCAATTCCTATTTTTGTTGTATCTTTATGGAATTGGTGTGCATTAAATTACTGTGTTAAATGGCAATGTTTTAGAAAGGCTAAATACCTACAATAACAGCATAAAACAGACCAGTGTTGTTATTGTTAACTATTAAAAAAAAGTGTTTTTGCTAATTTAAATAATGCTGAAATGAAATAAAATGTAAATATTAGATTTACTGAAATGAGTTGAAGTTGAAGTACTACAATAAAAAAAAAAAACTGAAATTAAAATAAATTCAAGCTAAAAATAAATATTAAAGAAAGTAATAAAAAAAAAGTTTCAATGAAAACAAAAAATATAAAAATAAAAGCTAATTCAAAATAAAATAAAAATGTACAGATCATACAGCATAAATACTAAAATAGTATATAAATAATGCTAAAATGCAGAAACATACTAAATAGCTACTTGGCTATTGGTCATGTTATTGATGTTATTGAAGTTATTGATGATAAAAAAATTATGAAGTTGAGTAAATGTCTGAAACTAGTATATATTGACTTCATGTTGACTTTAAAGTACAAACTAATTAGAGGGTAATTTGTACCGAATAGCAAAAAGCGAATGTTTGTGCGTGTGCTAGACCAGGATAAATAATCCAGGCTCAGGTCCATTATTAATAAATATTAATTAACAGTGGAAAAGGACCAGTGTGGTCTAGTGATCTAAACACTCATGGGTCTCCCGAATCAAACGGACCCATCACTGTTCAGACCACCAGCACGGTTCTGTTATAGTCAAGTGTCAATCCACACGTATACGTTACACAGAGGTAACAAGAAATCAGGAATGTTTAACAGTGTGACACAAGACTACAGGAGGAAGATGATGGGTCACAAAAACACCAATGAGCCAAAACATGCGACTACGCCAACACACAGCTTGGGAAACGGGTGATTTTAAAGTGCACTTGTGTGTGTGGTTTAGTGTGCTTGAAAGAGATGGATACACAGATAAAAAAACAAGTGCCAATCCTCCTCAGAGTTACCATAGAAACTCATTCACATAAAGAAATAAATGTTGAAGATCAGGCGTGTGGATTCATGCCATCAACAACAAACACATCTACAGGAAAACACCCAACTATAGAACCTGGAACACACGGAACACATCCACATTAGAACACCAAACACAAAGGAATCACATATGAGGTCACTAATGTTTCCAGAGGACCAGGAAGAGGAGGACACAGAGAGACTCATGGGATATGTAGTACCTTCAGTGAGGCACGAGAGTATGCTGGCACCCCGCTGTCGTATTTCCCTGAGATTATCCCACAGGCCAGCGGAGACCATGTCATCGCACCCACACCTGAGAAGACAGGTCGAAACCAATTGAAACGGTACGTTTGTTGTCGTCCGTACGCTGTTTCTCTGGGATTGACAGACGGCGGCATCACTGACCGATCTTATGGAAGAGTTCAGGAAGCTGCACCTCCACTTTCTCCCTCTGGAACATGTGGTATTCGGACTGTTCGCAGATTGGTGGAATCTGGTTAAACTGTCGGGCCACAGAATACGCTTCCTACAAAACATGAGTCAAGTGATGAGGTTAGTGTTCTGAAAGCATGAATGCAGTGCAGATAAACTACATTTTTAAAGGGTAATATAACAGAAGAGAATATTTTTCTTGTTCTTTTGTGTTGAGTGAGTGACAAAACTCAAATCTCCATCCCCAGTCCAGCCGGACCATTTATTGAAACTAAACTAAAAAACATAAATTGTACGTTTTTAGTCTAAAATTATTAATACAAAGACAACAAATAGATGCATTTATAGTCATAAACAAATTACTCTTAACTTATGAGAAAGTTATTTGAACCCCATTCAAACATAAATGACTCTTATGAGCCAGGTCTATGAATCTGATTCACAAACAAATCACTTTAATGGGCCAGTTCTTTGAATCTAATGTCTAAAGTCTTAACAGCCTGGATTTACAAAATCACTAGAATCAAAAATAGAAGAGCCATATTAATGCCATTGATCTGTAAAATACAGTAGCAAATACATTTTTTAAAGTGACACCTCACTCACATCTCTTGGCCTATTTTCACAGTGGCACTTTATAACTTTATTCTCTACATTTGTCTTTACTTCTAGGGGTGTAACAACATATCGTGTCACAATATATCGCAATACAAAAATGCAACAATATGTATCGTGGATAGTGACAATAAGTATTGTGTATAGTTCACCCAAAATAAAAATGACTGTGTGATAAAAAAAATCAAGTTTACAGAGTTTTAGTATCAGTACTACATTAAACTACTATATATAATGTTGAATATAATATATAAAATGCAATGGGGGAATATTTGTGGGTCATGATGATAATGCCAAATGTCTTACGTTACCAGTAAAAAGTGGCGTACATTATTTGAAACATATCTAGTAGTGACAGAGTGCATATTCGTCTAAAATAATTCTGTATTTTCAGCTTCAGATTCATGAATATTTTGTTTCTGTGCATTGGGTTATCAGCACCAAGTACAAGCCTATTCATTTCAACCCCTTAATGTAATACCAAATTTAGCATTTTTATCAA
This sequence comes from Rutilus rutilus, assembly GCF_951802725.1. Lineage (NCBI taxonomy): Eukaryota > Metazoa > Chordata > Actinopteri > Cypriniformes > Leuciscidae > Rutilus > Rutilus rutilus. The sequence continues at coordinate 29,944,935 of NC_140227.1, read as the reverse complement.
CAGTACATTACATTTTTTGATTGCCTTTTACCATATGTCTTGGAGTATCGGAATAATATCGTATCGTGAGTTCAGTATCGTGGTATGTATCGAATCGTGACATGAGGGTATCGTTACACCAATTACTTCTAATCACTATTAGCATCCTCTTTTGTGGAAATGTTTTTATACTACATAAATAACTATTTAGACATTTTTTAAAAATAAAAAAATGTCAAAAAACCCAGAAAAATTAAAATGAAACCAAAAACAAAATCAAATTTTTAAAGTAACAAAAACTATAGTATATAAAATAACACTGGTTAATGGTTAGGACTAATTATGAGGTGGAGGGACAGAAAACCAGAAAGCATAACTTAGACAGTGACTTGCGTTGACTGACGAGACGTTACTGAACATGAACAACAGAGCGTCGTTTAACATCGTCACTGTGAAACGGTTTGACTGACTCAGTGTGGTGCTGTTTTAGGTCTCCGCTCCACCCTGTGTGTAAGTTTAGACTACCTCACTGACAGTACCTATTTAAACAGAAGCATCATTAGATTGATCAAGCGTTTAAAGAGCTCTTGAAAGGCTCTTCGGGAACAAAAGCAGTCAGTGGTGATGCTGATTACAGGGGTGTGAGCATCTAAAAGTTAGGAGACTGTGACTCACCATGATTTCCATCGGACTCCAGCGTGACGTGCCCCAGTACATCGCCATTCCCTGATTGATCACATGCGTCATCGCCCGCACCGTTTCTGCCAATCAGACGGCACATTTTCAGAGATTTACCGCACAATACATCATGTCACGGTGCCACTAGAACGCGTCACTTTGGATGAACGTGTGAAATGTTAACGAGAAAAAGAAAAGAAGCTCGATTAATGCAAGGTTGGGGAGTTAAAATGATAAATCGCTTCTGGATTGAGCCTGGAGAATTTAATCAATATATGTGAGGCAAAATAAACAACTCGTGCTTCAGGTCAATATGAATCTCGGCTCAAAGAAACAAAGCTTCAAATGAGGGCTGGGTACCTAATAACCCACGCCAGCGATGGTCAAACATCAGTCTTATGAGCTAGACAGTCATTTACGGCTTCTCGCTTGACTAAATGAGATCTGTCTAAAAGCCAGAGAAAGAAACTGACTACTGAACGTCGAGCTCTTTAATGACAAGAACAGCAGATGTCTGCAGACCCCCGAGCTGTTTGTGTTTCAACCATTGAACTATGTGAACTTTCTAAAGGGCAACTAGGCTAATAAAAGAAGATCAAATAACATCTTTGTCTTGGGTTTTAAAAGAGCAGCCACCGCTTCACCTAAAAACATTGGTTGAGATTTAATTTAGTTTGGCGACTTACAAAAGGACAACAGGGCAAATCGAAAAGATCGCCTTCGCTTGCATTTTAAAAGCGAGCACCACAAAGTAGCATCTTGCTTATACAATTAAAAAATAAAGGTTGCAAAAGGGTTTTTTCACACAGAAACAACCAAAACATCCCTTCATTTAACTTCATTTGTGGAATGGAAAGGTTTCATGGATGCTAAAGGTTCTTAACCTTTATTTTTAATAGTGTAATCTCCTCTCCTCAAAAAGACACATGATTTGAGGAATCAATTATATCTGGAACACAAACAGAACGGATGAGTTACAGTAGAACAAATGAATTGAGATTAAGACGTACCTTCCATGGGTGTGTTGGGGTCTGGTCTGTTTGCAAACACTACATCCACATATTCTAACTGCAATCTCTCCAATGATGCCTTTAAACCTACAGAAGAGTAAACTCAAATCAATCCAGCACACAATTAAACCAGTTCTGACAACCTATACTGCTCTATAATGCATACGATTTGTGGTCTACTCACCTTCTATAATGTGTTTTCTTGACAGTCCTCGCTCTGTCTCTGCTCTAGAGAACAACAGGACATGTACTGTTATGCAATTATCATTGATGCCATCGTTAGTAAATTATATTAAAAAGACATTACTTGGTTTGATATTAGAACTGAGGCCATGATATTTTAATCAATGCAAAATATAACACAAAGAGTTAAGTGTTGTTTACCGAAACTAACAGAGGTACATTACCCATTCAATCATAATTCAAGAGTATTATTTGTATCATACTAGAGCTGCACGACTGATCATTAAAAGATCACGATCTCGATTAAAAACCCAACAATTTCATTCCTAAATAACAATGATTCGCCTGTGTCTGTTAAACCTTTGACGAAATCACAACAGAACATTCAGTTCGTTACCCCAGAGAAAGCGATTATCGTGTATAGGAAACAGCTTCACAAACGGTCACACAGTATCATCATTTCTGTAACAAATATTCAAATTATCACAGAAGTACTGGGATAAAAGTTTATAGTTCAGATATAAACACTGATGTCTATGGAAGCGATCATTATAGAGCGTTCCGCCACTAGGTGGCAACAAGTTGCTGATAAAAAACATGATTTGTCATTGAATCATTCAGTCAAGAGATTTGTTCAAAAATGTTGATTCATCCAGTAATGAAACAAGTCAAGTCTTTATAACCAATTTTCTTTAAAAAAATTATTCAAATTAATGTAAATTTTTTAAATAGACTGCGGCAATTAACATTTTGTCAGAACCTCTGGTAAATTACATGCTATTTTGTTTAGTTGTTTGTTCAGAATCGTGGGAGAATTGTGATCTCTGTTTGAAATAAAAAAAATCTTGATTCTCCATTGATTCCAGAATCATGCAGCTCTGTATCATACCATTATTCATTTTATAATAAATAATAAATATACTTACTTTCCACCCCAAAATATTTTGGTTGTAATGACTAAACTGGAGCGTCTGCAAAAAAGAAAAGGACAATTATTTAAAATAAGGTCACACTATTCGAAAGGCTTTTAGGAAGCAACTAAGTTGCAAATAATTACAACTGAGTAACAGCTTGCGGTAACAATTTTAATTTCAAAGGAATGCATTTACATACAAACACGCACGCACGCACGCACGCACGCACGCACGCACGCACGCACGCACACAAACAAACACACTTGGCTGTGTAAATACTTGGCTGTCTAAATAAGGACATGCAACAGACATCTACTGGTTTTATATAAAGCTGCATTTATATATGAAATGGATACATATATATATATATATATATACATATACATACATACACACACACACACACACACACATACATATACATATATACACACACATATACATATATATATATATATATATATATATAATATTTAGGTCTATCAGATTTATCTCACTTCCACTCACAAACTATCACTAAGAAAGCCCACACACACACACACACACACACACACGCACACACACACGCACACACACACGCGCACACACGCGCGCTATGTGAGGGGTTATTGCCCTGATATTGATGCACACTGACTAGCAGGATGACTAAGCATCACAACCACACACACACACACACACACACACACACACACACACACACACACACACACACAGATTCTTTCCAGCAGAGAGCTCAGTTACGCTTCATCTCATTATGCAGAAACAGTGAGAGCCCGCCCTGCTTTAAATTAAAATGTCTTATCAAGGGTTTCTATTAACCATGAACGTCCTTTAGATTGCGTTACATTACACAAACATATATAAGGACATCAACTTCACAACAAACACACACACACGACCGTTCTATAATTCAATATCTAGATGGGACACAGCACCAGGCTACAGGGCTTTAATAATTTATACTTGTGCCTGTCTTGGGTTGCGGTGGCACAATCTCTGAGGCACTGGGCCGAGCTATCAGCGCAAGATAAGAGACGGCCGAAGGAAATGAAAAGCTGTATGCGGTTAATGAACATACCTCCATCCTTTCTTCTTTATGATGTTGCCAAGCACCATCTCCGCCCTGCAACAGAAAACCAGATGGTTATCGGACTAATCCGTCATCTTATTGACATCTACAGCCAACAAAACACTGAAGGGACATTTCAAAGTGCTGTAAATCACCTCTTCTAAGACAGCAATATAATACAATTCATGTAAATTAAAAACCACACTTCAATGCCAAAAAGACTCTGCCAATACTTTTCATGAAAACATACCAGGTATTTTCATATTCAGAGTGGTTCCTTCTTGCCATAAACAAGCAATTAAAACTAGGGCTTGGTATTGACACAAACTTCTCGATTCAATTCGATTTGATTCAAATCACAAAACTTGCGAGTAGGTTTAATTCTGATCTTGATTCAATTCAATATTGATTCATTGATATATATCAGGTACAGCACATGGAAATCTTTCAAGGAAAAAAAATCTCTTGCTCCTCTCTCGAGTTTATTATTCTAGCTATCGATCTATAGATCCCTGATGCAAACAGCTGTATAATATCTATATTAAATGTTTCATCTGGCTTTGATTGTCATGTCATGCATCAAGTTGCATTCAGCGTGGACAGGCAAATTGTTGAAAACGACGCTCCTTGTTAGAACACACTGTGAATCTCAGACAGCACATTCATGGATTATTCATGGACTGTCTGATCCTTATCCCGAAAAAATAAAATAAAAAAATTATAAAAAATAAAATGACAAGAGTTTTCTTAAAACAGCAAGTGTGGCTGGCTTTACACAATTTCTGAGAGTCTGGGAGCTCAATGAGTTTTGGTTGCTTTGTAACGCATGCATTGGTTAAATCTGAGGCTATGCAAGGCTAGCATCTCCAGTTACAGTTGGAGAGAGTGCAGACATTTAAAGCGATAAGGCATGTGAACGAGTAATTAACAAACACCTGGGTGCTAAAAGCATCTTTAACTCCCTGAGAAGTGTGCCTACTTTATATTTGCAGACAGTGAGGAGTGTCAGTAACTCCCTGGAGACTAAAAGGCTCTCTGGCAGCCATTAGTGGTGCTGAAGGTGCTAATGGGCCCAATGAGGATACGGATCGGGTTGTGAATTTCTCGGTGAGTGAGATCTCTCCCAGACCAAACACTAGTCAATGAACCGGTGTTCTGTAATCCAGTCAACGCTCCTCGACGCCACAAATCCCAGTGTTTTACTATTACTCTCTCTTAAAAATCCTTCTGGAATGTCGTTTTTCCTTTCAAATGTTTGATGTTATGGGAAGACAGAGAATATTAAAGGAATATTTTTGATATAGTGAAAGTGAATGAAAACAACAAAAACAACAAATGTTACAATATCCATTCTCTAACTACTAACCCTTGAACAATAAAAGTTGGGGGAAAATGTTTTCATTAATTGAAATAAATCTGAAGTAAAATAACAAAATAAATATTAAATGAAAAACTTTAAACAATTTAAACCAAAATTAGAAATGTTAACTTGGCAACTAATTGAAATAAAATAAGTTGAAGAAGTACTAAAACCACTAAAACTGAAATAGATGTAAATTAAAATTATATAGAAATGTTTAAAAAAGAAAATGATTAAAAGCACACACAAAAAAATTACTAAAACTAAAATTAAAGTGAAATATATACAATCTAATTCAAATTATTAATAAATACTATAACAGTATTTAAAAAAAAACAATAAAATAACACTGTCATCAGGTGAACCAACATCTCCATTTATTTTCTTATGGACAAACAGCTCTGAACGTAAATATAAAATATGCATGTTTGTCACTGCACACAAGGAATGGTCATTATCATAAAATAAACCCAAGCACAACCAACATAAAGCAAACCTGCTCACTGAAAATAATCCATTTTATAACTGTATATGCATGGCTGTGTGCATATAAATAAAGAAATTAAGCAATATTATAAAAAATATTTGATCACAGAAAAGCTGTGACTGACCATTCAGAATCAAGCATTCCAGAGTTGTGAAGTAAATCGATCAAAAAGATGGATGAACATTGATTCAGCGTTTCAAACTGATCCAGGCTTCACATGAAAACAGAAAGCTGTTGGATAGCAAGCTGTGGGGCTTTGATTTAGTGGTCATTAGCTGAAAAGAGCGGGTCATTAATCCACATGAATGTACGGCCCACCGCTACACCGCACTTTCTAAAAACAAGTCCCAACTTCAAAGGAGGCTCCTGAGACGGCGGAAAGCTGTGAATGCGAGTCGCTCATCTTCATGAGGATGTCTGAATATGAACGCTAGTATTCTTGTGTTAGCATGTGGAACAGAGATGGACACAGATGCGTGAGGGGGCGACTCAGCCTGTGTTTTCGTTTGCTTATGTGCGAGGGAGAGAAAGACAGAGAGAGAGGTGACAGAAGCTGATGTGTGCACATGCCAGGGCAGATACACGCGTGTGTGCCAGCACATGTGTGTGTGTGTGTATTTGCAGATGTAAGCAGTTTAGTGAGATATATTTAAGCAGGGGTGTTTGTCCCGTTACGGCACGTGGGTTTAACACACTGCATTGACCGCAGCTGTATGGTAGACACTGCCAAAGCCGTTTATGCCAAACGGATAAATAAAGCAGACTTTCCCACTCTCATGTCTTCCCACTCTTCTCACCCCATCAGTGATGCCCACGCCCAGCACTGAGCTAATGACAGCGAACTGCTATCCTCAGTTTATTTATGAAACATCATGTGTCAGGAAACTTTCCTTGTTTAGAGGTTTAGAGAAAATGTGTGTGTTCTAATATGGATTAGCAGCTGAAATTAACCCATTGATTTACACGCGCGTTACTGTCAGGATACAAATCTCTCAAATTGGAAATATGAGTTTCTCAGCAGCAGGGTCCAAATATAAGACAAAATTAGCATCAGATGTTGACCTAGGATCCCTTACATTTAGGGAACATTCTTTGATGAAGCCGTCAAAACTAAAACTTTGAAAAACAGTATTTAGGACAATCTATATATATATATATATATATATAGTACATTTAATAAGAATAATATTGTAATGTAATATTATTGTATTATATATATAATTAAAATATATTCTATATGCAAGATAGTGTTTTAAAGGTGCCCTTGCATGGATTATTTTATTATTTTAGCATGTTTCCTGGGGTGCCCTTATAATGTTAGTATGTTTTTTAGATAAAAATTTGTTATAATTTAGAAATAAAAGGCATTTTTCCTAGCCTGATTTTAGCCTGATTTTTGAACACTCTGTTTGAAGGGGCGTGTCTGCTGTGAGACTTCAGTGTAAACGCCCACTGCTGTGATTGGCTGCTGTGAGACTTCAGTGTAAACGCCCACTGCTGTGATTGGCTGCTGTGAGACTTCAGTGTAAACGCCCACTGCTGTGATTGGCTGCTGTGAGACTTCAGTGTAAACGCCCACTGCTGTGATTGGCTGCTGTGAGACTTCAGTGTAAACGCCCACTGCTGTGATTGGCTGCTGTGAGACTTCAGTGTAAACGCCCACTGCTGTGATTGGCTGCTGTGAGACTTCAGTGTAAACGCCCACTGCTGTGATTGGCTGCTGTGAGACTTTAGTGTAAGCCTGTTGATCACGTGAATGAAGATCTTATCATTGCAACGCAGTTTCTGCACTCTAATGATTTCACCAATGCAAACATGATGTACGTACAGTAAGAGCTTCGTTGTGCAGTGTAACAGCGTCATTGATTTCATAACGAGTTTTGGCAAGTGTCCAGATAAACTCGCGCTGTGTGATTGACAGCTTGGGCGACTGGAAAGGGATTGTTCTTTGATCGCTATCTGTATATTAATCACAGTTTAAGTACGATTATTTTCATCCTACTAAGAGAAACGACGTGAAGTTGATCGTTTAGTCACTGGCTTGATTTACTGATGCATAAACAGTATTGAACAACTTGAACAATTACACATCAGAAATCCACATAACCCACTGCTTCTTCAGAGGCTCGGATGAAGGAACTAAAAAAATACCTTTGTGTTCATTTGTACATCCAAACACTGAGCAACTGCCATGCTTCGCTCGTTTGCAAGCCATGATGTCTCGAGAAGAAAAATGATTCGGACGATGATTCGGCTGCGCAGTTCCGCCTGGCCTTGAACATGGGCTGGCATATGCAAATTTTTGGAGGCGTACATATTAATGATCCCGACTGTTGCGTCACAGTCGGTGTTATGTGGAGATTCGCCTATTTTTCAGGGGTGTTTTTCAAAAACAAGATTTAAATAAGAAGGAGAAAACAGTGGTGTTTGAGACTCACTGTATGTCATGTCCATGTACTGAACTCTTGTTATTTAACTATGCCAAGATAAAGTCAATTTCAAATTCTAGGGCACCTTTAACTTTGTAAAATGGGCATCTGGACCTTATTTTTGGGTCACTACATCTTTTTGTTATTTCCTCATTCTCTACTGACATATCGACATATATGTTGCTCATAGTATCAGTTTAGGTCAGGTAATCGTATTCATTGTCAAAGCCGGATAATCCCTCAGATTATTGCGCTTCATCTGGCTCACAGCTGATAAATCTCGCTTGTTTGAAACATTAAGAGATGCTATCATTTCAAGATCCAACTAGAAGTAATACTCAAGTCTGAAAACTGTGATATTCGACATAAAAAGTAAATGCACATGACAGTTTAGAGCCCTTCCCTGATCTGGAGGCTTTGTACTGAGTCTTTATGACAAGTTCAACACAAACTCCCACGCAAGACACAGACGAGGAACACCATTTCCAATGATGCTCTGGGTCAGCTGCCGTTTGAATGTTCATTCACCTTTTGAAATGACCCCTAGTTTTAAAGAAAACGTGAAGAGAGTTCATGCTAAAAGAGTCAAATGAACTTCACAAATGAAAACTGACAACTAGATTTGACATTTTCTAAAGAGCAGCACCACAATGCTACAGTGCTGCGAAGAGTTGCTATGGCGTGAGCAAACGATACCAATATTTGAAATAAAAATCACACAAAGGTGGTCTGCAAATGTTATGTAACCTTCTTCAAATACAATACAATGTTTATTTATAAAGCACAATTTATAAACAACCGAAGTTGACCAAAGTGCTGTAAAAAAAAAAAAAGTTCTAAGAATAAAACACAAGCTGTAAAATAGGTGTAACATTATTATTACTACATTACTTAATGGGGATGTAATAATGCACGAATTCATGAATGCTATTTCATGCATTCTGACTTATTTACACTGTTAAAGAGTTGGATTCTCATGCTAAATGTGAGAAAAGTTTTTTTTTTAAACGAGTTGGACGTATTACAGAGTATTTCTGTGCCAAATACACTCCTTCAGGGTTCGTAAAAGTTTCGGAAATTTTTTTTCCGAATATGGTCTATGGTCATAAAGGCAGAAATACCTTGTATGGGCACTTCTTGCTCAAGAAGGATTTGTCATTTTGTTTTTAGACCGTAAATCAATGTCACCAAAATAAGTGTGTTTTTGGTTGTGACGGAAAGATAACCTTGTTCAGCTTCCCAAAGAACCCAGCGTAAGGGAACAGTGGATGCAGTTTGTTTTTCCGGGGGAGCAACGGAGTTGTGCAAGTGTGTTTGTTCATTCCACTGTCTTTTAGAAATATGATAAAACTAAAGAATGCAATCCTACTCTATGGGTAGTACTCAAGATTAACATGAGATCGGCAGAAACTATGTGTGTTATGTGCCTTTTAATAACTACACAAGATAAACAAAAAGAACACATTTCAGCACATTGCAATACTACAGTCTACAAATAATAATGTGATGGGGTTAGCTGTGTGTTCATTTTGGCGCACTCACTTTCCAGCAGCGTAGACCTCTGCCGTGTCGAACAGATTGATCCCGTTCTCATACGCCAGAGTCATCAGCTGCTCTGCCATCTGCCAGGATTGAAGACAGAGGAATACAGTATTCAAGGTGTTGCAGCCTATTCAATTATTAAAAGCTGTATTCTGCATCGTGCCAGTCTATAAGTCATCTTTAATAGTACATTTACAGTATATGCTGGCAATAAAACACTACTGCATGCTAAATAGGGCATAAGCAGACAAAAATAACATCTATTATTTAATATTTAATATCAAAGCACTATAAAACATTTTGATACATCCACCGAATAGTTTTGTTAAAAAAATGTTTTATTAGCACAGCAATAAGTTCAGCTGAACTGTGGTTCATGGAAGAATATTCTGTAATCACATTTGTTTTTTTTTCATACACAGAATCTGAATCTGGGAATATTCACCATTAAATTGTGCATTGATTAACTTTTTTTTTACTTTATGACTTAAAGTTTTTTTCAGCCTTAAATTTAAAAAGGAAAATTTAGGATGTTTTCATACATTTTAAGGATCCACAGACATTGTGTTTAAGGGTTAATTTACCCCCAAAAAAGGTTTAATCATTTTATCAACCATCATTATTTCTGATTCTAGTATATTTTTCTTCCATATTTATTTTAAAACATTCAAATGTGTTGTGCTGCAGTCATGAGACTTTATACATCAATGATATCAAACATGTTTGAATGACCACAAGCGTAAATGAGATTCACTGTTCCTCACATACTTTCGAAATATTTGGAATATAGCACATGACTCTTATGGACTACCTTGATACTGTTCAAGGTTTAACAATATAAAATGACATTGTGTTCCATGAAAGAAACACAAATAAAACAAATAAATACGTTTTACAGTTTGGAAATATATAAAGGTGAGCAGACGCTGACAGGATATTTTTGGGAGAAGTGTTCCTGTAAGTGTACATAAAAGTTCACATCAGGGCTCATCATACCTCATCTGTGATCTGTCCTCCAAACGTCACCCATGTTCCTGTAAAGAGATCTAGAATCAGCCGCTGCTTTTCACAAGATAAACCAGGTTTAAATGATTATCACTGATCCACCAATGACACTGAAGAGTAAAGCCTTAAGATGAAGCTACAGATAACATGGATAATCTTTAATTCCCAGCTGAAGAGAACAGAAAAACCCTGGCTGGATGGTTGTCTACCAATAATAGCATCTGGTGGTTTAAAAAAAAATAATAATCTTGTGAAAAAGAAACTAAAAAAGCTTTTGTAGGTTTCTTTATCTACTTTATAATCGTAAACTCCGAAGCCGTAAACTCACCTAATCCAAGACACGAGACTCTCAGGCCAGACTTCCCCAAGTTTCTGGAAAAAAGGAAATAAAGACGATGATTAATAGGTTTTACCATGCTTTCCTTATCACTTTGTTCAATCTAGAAGTCAGCGTGAGATCATTGCTGTACTAAATGAGACTGTCAACTTTGGCCGTCTCAACCTAACTAGAAAAAAAAAAAAAAAAAAGAAAAAAGCTCTGTTCCAAAATCTTGCACTCAAGAAAAAGAAAAAAAAACCTGGGAACAAAAAGTTTTGGTCCCAAAGTCAGACTTTTGGTGCCTTATAAGATATCTTCTTTTGTACACAATCTAAGGAAGCACTGCATGTTTGTTTCACAGAGAATGCACAGTGACAAGTCAAAAGATATTATATAATTATAAATCATATTTTAATTATAAATATAATGAAATAATTGAAATATAAAAATGTGAAATGAAATATTAAATAAATTATATCAATTCATTATTTATAAATGAAAATAACCAAAAAAAAAAAAAAGTTGCTAAAAATAGTATACAATATTTTACCCAAAATTTGCTACATGTTTATTAGCTCAGAGTTTCACACCATTAGCTTAGCAACATCCTAAACTCAAACTCTATTGGAATCAATTGTGAGTCAAGCGTGGTTGAGATGTGGCCCATGCAGGCTGTAGACAGCAAGGTTTTAGAACAGAGCTACTGTCTTCATCAAACCAGAAGAGCACTGAGAAGGACAGGTTCCTCAATGGCCACAGCCTGAGCCCTGTGGATGCCACTGGAGCTGCCAGAGGTGCATATGGAGTTTGCTGATTGGTACATCATGGGAAAATGACACTTTTGGGCAGATTACTGAGCCCAGGGGCTTCTGGGAGTGAGGAAGAGTATAGAGCTATAATGAAGAGAACAGGCTCAGCAGCTCAGAGTCACAGAGCCACATGAGAGAGGTTTACCATCTCTGGAAGAGAGTCCAGAGCATCTCAGAGCACAGAAGTGCTCCAGGTCTCACACTGCAGGATTTTGGACACAACTTTCTTTTGTTTACTTTTTATTTGTTGTTTTAGCTTTCCTAATTATTATTTTTTTTTTCACCCAAGAATACTTGTGCGCCAAAAAGAACAGTATTGTGTAAAAAGCAAAAAAGATGGTAAGAGGATTTTAAGACCGGTAACAGATTTGTGTCACGGACTTCTGGAATGAGAAAAACAACAGAGCTACTTGAACTTTTCTCCATGTGTGTGTGTGTGTGTGTGTGTGTGTGTGTGTATTAGGGCTAGGGGATATTTAGAATTTTTGAAAGCATTCAAAATCCTTTCCAACAAATTCAAAATGCCCATTTCAATAATTCTGTTCAACAATTCTTTAGTGCCATTACTTTAAATTTTCACTGAAATCTCCACATGGTTTTTTACATTTTAATTTTTTATAAAAATACAAACAAGTAAATATTGCTATGTAATGTTAATTTGATGCATATTAGTAAAAAAAAAATCATTCAATATCATTCTTAAACAATATGAAAAATAGAGTTTTCTGTATTTTGATTGTTTACTGAAATGCATATATAAATATTTATTGAAAAATGTATTAAAATATATTGTGAATGTACTTAGCAACAAATGGCAGATTGAGAGACATAACCCAGCCCTAGTTTGTAGTGTCTGTACACAAGCATGTACATGAATACAGAAGTGTGTAACTGGGATTATAGATGATATAACAAGCTGTCTGTGTGTGTAGGAGTGCAAGGCATGTATGTGCGTGTTTCTGTAAGAGTGTGTGGGGTTTTTGTGTGTGTCTGTGTGGGGGTGTCTATGCTGGATTAGAAACATGTAGGTGTCCGGTGGCAGAACTCAATGAAAGACAGACCTCAGAAGGAAACGCATTGCATTGGATCTGAAAAGTAACCTGCAGATCGGGACATTTCTTTTCATGAGATCCTATTCATAGAAGCATTTGCTGAGAACGTTATTATGGCTGGCAATTTCTCAAGGCACCTCAGCACAAAAAGCTCAAATAGAAATGTTTGGTACATTTTTCCTGTAGATATGTAGGAATCTTGAAGTTAATCAGCAAATGGCATAATTCACTAGGGATGAGCATCTGCTTAAATCTAGTTTTGCAATTAACATGGAGCATAAAAAGTAAAGAGCATGTGGTTAAATCAACAATGGGCAGGTCAGTGTCAAAAAGTTCATAACTTTTTAATTAGAGCTTGCGGTGAGACAGATTGCTCTGTGTTGGGCAGAACATATGCAACATGGTTCAGTTAATTCAGCGCAAACACCTCTAGTGTATTATTCTGCCGCTGTATAGCACACTCAGACAAAATGGGCCCTATTTTAACGATCTGAAACGCAAGTGTCAAAGCGCAAAGCGCAAGTAACTTTGTGGGTGGGTCTTGGCGCTGTTGCTATTTTCCCGGCGGGATAAATGACTCTTGTGCCCGACGCAAATCTAAAAGGGGTTGGTCTGAAGTAGCTTCATTACTCATAGGTGTGGTTTGGGCGTAACGTGAAATTAACCAATCAGAGCGACATCTCACATTCCCTTTAAGAGCAGGCGCGCTTGTTCTAAAGCGGATTCCTATTATAACGGCGGATTTGCCAGGCGCACGCCAGGAGCGGTTCAAGGCCGAGGAGACCGACGTTCTCGTCAGGGACGTTGGGGATGGAGAAACACACCCAATCATTTTTTTGTACATTTGGAGTGCTGTCAATACAGAGAACAACGACAAAAATCATCGGTGTTGCCTACACCGAGTTATTCTATTTTTAAAATTTGCACCCTGTTGACTTCAATGGGGCAAGTAGTAAGCCTGCTTTTAGCCTCGTAACATCCTTGATGTGTCATTACAAGTGCACAGAAAATGTGAGTGATTCCTTCTGAGTGAACACGAGTGAATCTGACTGCAGTAGATGTGAAAGATATGTATAAAAATGATGTTATTTAAGCCAGCGCAAATACCTGTGTTTACATCCTGTTTTCGGTTGAAGTCCAAAGTAGTCGATTGCCGAGTTCACGCGCGTGATCATAGGTAACTAAACCTATGCGCGCGAACTCAGCAATCGACTTTAACTTCGGTTAAACAGGCGAATGATAATTTGGGTAAATGTGTAAGCTAGATGTATGCTTTTATAATAAAATGTCTGTCTATCTATCTATCTATCTATCTATCTATCTATCTATCTATCTATCTATCTATCTATCTATCTATCTATCTATCTACCTATCTATCTATCTATCTATCTATCTATCTATCTATCTATCTATCTATCTATCTATCGTAATAATGTATGATTTGCAAAAATAACTGCTGCGTCTGTGTGTAGATGAGAGAATCAAAGTGTATGCGCGTTGTGCACATGCTACATTGATTAAGGCCAAGCATGCGCCCTTAAATAGCATATGAATAACATGCGCAACGCGCCACTGACTTTAGACTGTTTTTTTTTTTTTCGGTCAGTGGCGCAATTGTTTTCTAAACCTGTAAAATAGCACGAGGGAACGTTTGCGCCGGAACACGCCTCCTCTTTGCGCTGAACCGCCCCGGGGAGCGCAAGTGTATTTCTTAGTTAACCGACGTGCATCTGTGGAGGGAAAAGTCCGCTTTACGCGGGTGCAAAATAGGAATGATACATGCGTCGGTGTACAAAGTCAATTGCGCTGGGTGCAAGATAGGGCCCAATATCTTAAATATGAAGAGTGTAAATTCTGAACCATACAGTCATCAGACAGAATCGCAAAAACAATTATTCTTGTCTGCTGCCCCCAAACCCTGGTTGAGCTAAGATGCTCTGAGCAGTGTCTTTATAGCATCACAGAGCCACAGTGTTCACATGTTTTAGGGAATTCAACCAAATAGCTGCATATTAATCTGGGACAGGAAAAAACATTCCCTCTAAACAAGGGTCATGAAACACACACACACACACACACACACACACACACACACACACACACACACACACACACACACACACACACACACACACACACACACAAAACATTTCCTAGACAAGAAAATATATGCATGTGTTGTACATGACGGAAAACAATGTTGGATACAATTATTTTTTTTTTATATATATATAAGTGAAAAACTACTGACTTTTTGAGAGGTTTGAAATCAATATCAAATCACAGTATGTACTCCATCATCTTAAAAGTCATTAAAAACGCAAAATCAAATTTATTTGTGCATTGAATTACAGATATTTGTGCAATGTACAGTGAGCTAACAAAAAGTGTGCATTTTGTTGCATGCAATTATACATCGCAGAGTGCGTTTGTGAACCTCTGATACATTGTTAACTCCTTTATAGGTGAAATAAAACTGACTGTCGTTTTCTCTTCTTCTCTGCACTCCACAGCTTTCCACATCTACTTCTTCAACATTTCAAATCAGTCATGAGGATTGATCTGAGCTGAAATAAAAAGTGCCATGAAACCTTACAAAGAAATATTTTTTGAGTGATAGTTTTCATTTGTAATAACAAAGTGATACATAATAACAGTACTTATTTTTCGTCAATGTACTTTCAAAACTGACCCTTATGGAAACGACTCTGTTGCTATGGTTACCTTCTAAGGGGCGAATTCGACTTCAGTCTGAGAGCATCTATTGTATGTCATTACAATACTTGTAATCCAACTTTTGTGGTTTGAAAACACTGTTGAAACTGTCGTTAAAAACTCCAAACTTCAAACTCCAAACTTCTTTCCAAACTCCCTATAATTTGCACCCTGTTGAGATGTTTCAGCCCACACACACACACACACACACACACACACACACACACACACACACACACACACACAAAAATATATAATTGTGTCTTTGCATGATATCCATTCAATAAATTATTACACTGTTTGATGTGATTGAGTTGTGCAAAACATGACTTGCCAAAGACTTCTTATCTCAACTCAAGCTGCCAAAAATGTGCGTATTATTCTCATTATACGCAGCAAACACCACCCAGTAGGAAACAAACAATATGCCACAGATAAATTCCCAGGCTGTTTATGATTCATTCATTGGTTGTGCCCTTGCTGATAATATGTACAGTGAATAAGATCTGAGATATGGAGATCAGGCGAGGGCTCCTTTCGTGGTTTGATGTTTGTGACATCCCTAACATGATTAGTACAGATTAAACTGGAACTCCACTGCTGTCTACACCAATAAACGTACGACAGAAGCAGTGTAACTGTGTCAAAGCAGCTTAAATAATAAGCAGATCCAGCTGAAAGAGTGATGGACTGAAGGTACGAGTAAATCGAAAGACAATCTGGTGTTTTCAGGACCAGTAAACTCTTACTGTTTCCTTGTTGTCAGTGTTGTGTTGTGTTGAATATTTCACAGGCTGGATCTGAATACTGCATGATGGACAGTTGCCCAGTCACAACTGGACCCAGGTGCAGCGCTGGAGATTGGGTTTGCCAGGAGTCAGCAGAGATCAAGCCAGAGGTCAATAAATGTTACCTGTGTCTTTTAGTCAGGTTAACGATATGCAGAGAACACGGACGGTCAGGTTTGTTTACGAAGCAGAGGGAGTTCAACTTTTCAGAGTTCAGGTGACTTCGGCCTCTGTAGGATTGTGACTGCCGCCACACCTGCTTCAGTCAGCTTCTGAACTCAAAAGATCAGGACATCTCACTCTAAAAGTAGAACATGATTTGTCAAAACAGTGTAAATGTTTTATTTTATTTACAAAGTTGTAAATAAAACAGATTATTGCAGTACATTTTTACAAGAAAATACTATTTCAGTCTTTCCGCTTACAGTTTTTCTCAGTCGCTTTGGTGCATTTCTCACATCACTATTTACATTTGCACAACAGTTAGTTCAACCTCCACAACATTTAGTCATTTGTGCACATCATAGTAGCAGTTTCTCATTCCTTCCAACAAATTGCAAAGGCTTTTGGACATGCATCAATTGCTTTCATACAACTCTCTGCTGTTTTATAACATTATCATTTGCTTATGTCATGTCAGTCAAAATTAACTATACTTGTGAATGCTGAATAGTCATTCCATATAAAACTAATAGTCATCATTTCATTGCTTGAGTCATCACATACAAAAATGTTGAACTAGTTGTCAAAATCTGTCATTTAAAAAAATAAAAATAAAAAAAAAATCCTGAAAAAGTCTCCTAAATTGAACAATTTGCAATTGAGCAAGAGATGATATTCACTGTGATGTAGATAAAATTATGTGACCAGACAGAGAGGAACATCTGGATGTGCATGAATGATTACAGTCCTATGTATGTTGTATGTTCAGTTCCAATACAGTATATAGGCCTACTGCAATATTGTTCACAGTTGTGCACAGCTCTACCCAAAGGGAGTTTATGTTTGTTGTAAATAATGGTGTATTTTTTCTTTTGCACAATGCTGTGAACAAATTAGAATTGCAAAGAGCATATGCAGTAAAAATGTGAAACATACATATATTCAGTGTCTTGTACTCAGTTACCTCATAAATACAGTAATGTGTAACTTTACTGTATTTTTTCAAATGGCTGTGCAAATAGTATTTAGTGCTGTCTTGAGCATTTTCAGGTAGTGTCACCAAGATCTGACTTTTATCATTGGAAAACATTTACAGAGTAAACTGTCGTAATGAAAACATGACTAAGCCATTTGACTATCTTGTTCATAAACGATGGTGTCAGGACTTTTCATTTTGATGACACTGACACTTTCATTGACATGAATACTTGCTTTTGAGGAATGGGCTATCCATTTTGAGCAAGTGACACGCTTTTGCAGGTTATCAACTAGGTTTTGCAGTTTGTACTAATTGTTTTGAGAACTGCGTTAACTGTTGTGGAAATGTAAATAGTGATGTGAGAAATGCACCAAAGCGACTGAGAAAAACTGTAATTTCACATTTAATTCAATGGGCTACTTGCTGTTTCTTTGTCATTTAAAAATACTAGCAGAAATTTATTAACGAGTTAAAATTGTTTCTGCACCAATTTTTTTTCCAGCACACATTTGTCAAGTCACTAGGGCTGCTCGATTATGGAAAAAAATCATAATCACGATTATTTTGGTCAGTATTGAAATCACGATTATGTAATGCGATTATTTTACATGACTTTGGGAACGTGTTGCATTTATTAAAAAGACACCTTTCAACAATTCTTAATTATTATTATATATATATATTTTTTTTACATTTATTGTACTTTTTGAACTATTCAAATAAATAATATAACAGATAATACTTCAATAAGTATTTTTAATAATTCCCGCAGGTCTACCACTTATAATGCGGGGAAATTCCCCCGCAAACATTGATTCACTTTAGCATGTAGATTGTATGAGTAGCCTAAATTAATCCACACAGATTATAAAATCAAATCAATCATTTTAAATCTTTCTCAAAGACGCAATTTCACAAACCGCGTGAGTCTTCTCTCTCTCGGTCTCTCAAAATGGGTTGGACAAGGCAAGCGTCGAAACTACACTCTCGCGTTTAGGAGTCGGGACATGACGGAATTGTCACTTGCACAATCGGGCCAGCATTGCATCGTAACTAAAGTTAATCAATTTCACTTCTTTTTAAGTCTTATCAGTTTAAACATTCAAGCTGAGAGAGTTTATGGCTTCGGGAGGGGCGGATGTGCACGTGTCATTCAGAACACAAGACAAAATAAGAGTGTTCTTGCAAAACAGAACATGGCAAAATAAAAAAATGTATTCGATTGTACTATTTTGGTGATCGTTGGGAGCTCCAATTAATTGCGAAATCCAATCCAATTAATTGCACAGTACCATCGAAATCCAATTAATTGCACAGCCCTATAAGTCTAACATTTTTAATTCTGTCATAATTTACTCACCCTCATGACTTTCTAAATGGCAGAAATCCTATTGGTTCCAATTGTCATTGACATGAAATCCTTGGTGCAAAATGTATTGATGTGCCATGTTTAAAATAAAGACATTTGTATGGCTTCAAAACACTTGAAATATAGTGCACAAGTCATATTGCCAACTTTTTTTATGCCAAAGGGTGAATAAATTATGACAATTTAAATTTTTAGGTGAACTATTCCTTTAAGGCGAATGCATTTCACACCAAATGGTAGCCCAACTGGTCCTCAAAAGAAAATGAGAGCATTATTTGAAGTAGTGCACAAGCCTTGCTGTTACTGTATGAGATGGCGAGGAGAAGGCTAAAAGGTCATGGAAATTTGAAGGAATCTACAGTGGGGAATGTGTTGAATTATATGCACACCATTCTTTCATCCGTGCACAATACTCTGATGGTTGCCTCATGCGGATTTGCTCTATGAAATTTGTGTTTATGTAAGAGCAATTCAGACTGTGAGCAAGCCTCCTACACCCTGATCTAAAAGCAGTAGCTCTACCTGAGAACGGCTTCAGCTCTAGTCCATCTCAAATCCCACATCTTTCCCTCTTCTCCACCAACACCACCCCTTTTTCCACAGCCTCCACACACACTTTGTGAATACGAGTTCACGTTACCATTATCAGGATTATGAAGTGGCCCACACAGAATCTGCATGTGCACAATTACACAGAAAGCTCTGGAGATCCGCAGAACTGGAACGCCCATCATTCACAAACTTCCACACAATTCCTGCCTCTTCAGGGTAAATAGGTTGGACACACCCATGTATAAAAAAGGCCTTTGTTTGTTGCTGCCATGCCACTCACTTACAGCTCTCACTGATGTGATTCATTTATTTATGCGTGTATGTATCGATAATGTACACTATTCCAAAGATTGCGGTCAGTAAGATTTTTTGTTTTATTTTTGAGAAGTCTCTCTCACAAAGGCTGCATTTAGTATTTTTTTTGTATGTTTATATGTATCGCATATGGTATTTAGTAGTATATAAAGTATATAGTATTTAATACTCAGATCTACTATCTGAAATGAGCTTTTAGAACAAAATATTGAAATAAAGAACATAACTTTTAAGAGACACATGCTTGTATTCAGTTTATTACGTTCAATTTAAAGAACAACACACTTTATGGAGGCCTCAAATAACACCCATTAAGGTCATAAACGAAATATTGTCATTCAGTCTAACCGTATAATTTTTAACAGTTAATCTCAGCAGTTTCTTACATGCTAAATGGCCAACAAAGCCTATACATGAAACTGTTTGCAGCCCATTTTACTTCTGTAAGTATTAGATTACTAATCTAATCTACAAATCTATTAATAACAAGTAGGCAACACTGCTGGAACCCACTGGCTGAAACCGACGTCAGCTAAAACCGAAATCATTTCAGCAATGATTTGATGAAAGATTATGAAAACAAACATTTTCTTTAAGAAATATGTGCACTTATGTATTGTGTTCAATAACACCAGAAACGTGCATTTAAAAAGTTAATACACGACTGTAAATGTGATCCGTTATTGAATGAAAGGATATTTCCTCTCTTAGCACATTTTCAGATTTATTCAGACTGTATTCTCTGAACAGGAGTATTCCTCAACAAAAAAGTAAACAACTAAAGGGTTCAAACCTTTTCTAAGGCAAAAACATGTAGTCCACCACAACACAAATTAGCAGGGAGATGAGCAAAAGCATTTATTTCTGGTAGAGCCCTGCCGGGATTAATAAATCTATTCCTAGAACGCGAAGACATTCGGCTGCCAGTGAGAATCCACACGTTTTTAAAGCGCAAACATGCAGGCCTTAATTAAAAGCTATCAGCACCGCACAGAGAGCAGAACACACAGCCATCCATCCCTAGTTCAGAGGCATGAGAAGAAAAGTCTGTTATCAGAGTGAAGGATTACACACACACACACACTCCTCCAGCCTTAAATAGAAATGCACATGTGAGACGTTTATAGCATTTATAGTGGTATTGTGTGGCTTTGTAGAAGCAAAGGCTGCGGTTTGTTCCTCACAAACATTCATCAGGCATTATTTAATGTGGGAGTGAGTCTGAACTGAAGGTAGTATCAGTTATAGTGATACAGAAGTGCAATAAAATCTCTCAACACGCCTACTCTTTAACGCCTGAACACTTTAACACTTACTGCGCCATCTTATATATCTCAACACTTTTTCATCTCAGAACTTCCAATTATGCTTCACACATGCTATTTAAGTGTGTCTGGTGCGTCATCTAATAAACACTTTAGACAGTGAATGTTTCCAGGGAAACTATTACATTAAAAGTACATTTAAATTAACTTAAAAATTATACAGAAGACTGAATGATTACTTTTCTTTGTATGACCTTCTATGGGATCATAACTATATTGTTTAGTTAAAAATTTGGGGTCTGTAAGACTTTATTTAGTTTTTTTATTCAATGAATACTTTATTCAGCAAGGATGCATTAAATTGTGTTGAAATCAAGTTGCATTAAATCAAGTGACAGTCATTTTTTTATAATGTTAAAAAAATGCTTTGTAAATGTTCTATTCAAATATCATGAAAAAAAAAAACAATGATCACACTTCTTCGGCGAGCATCCATTGTAAAACACTCGCAATTACATACATTTTGACAAGTGCACGAATATATTGAACTGCGAATATATTGAACATATATATGAATATATTGAACAGAAATACGATGTTATAGCGATCAACACGGTTTATTTGTGCATCAATAATAATGGACTCGCGCATGCCTAATGTACGACTCCTGTATGTCACTGTAATCGTCTTTACCTTCATTACAATCCATCAAAACTTTATTAGCAACACTGGTTTTCTTTATCCAACTGAGAAATGTGAAGTGTTTGGGTGTTTTCAGTCGCCGTTCAGTCTGTATTTCACACAGCCCGATGAGAAACGGCATATCACAGAATATGTACAAGAGTGTTGGTGCTTTGTTAATTTTTTTAAATGTATCGTATTAATAATAAAATTAATGAATTATATTAATATATTTAATTTCAAGTTAATATATCCCACCCCGAGGATCTCTGATTCCCCCTAGTGGTCCCTGACCCCCCCGGTTGAGAACCACTGATCTAAACAAGCTCATTTTGCAGCACCTAGTGTAATAGGATCTCCTCCAACAAAATCATAAGAGCGTTTTACATAAATCATTAATCATATCCTGACCGGAGCCATTTAAACTGTCCACACAGCTAAACTGAAGCATCTCCACATAGAGTGAGGATAAGCTACTTCAATCTACGATATGGCATCATTCCCAATTCTACACCCACCGGTACAATTCTTTTATCTAACGGTGGAGAGAGACCAGAGTAATACTGATCTGGACTGGGAAAGGTGCTGGTTAATTGAAACCCTCCCCCTCCACTCTTCTCTCTTTACAATGGCCTTGTCTGCTTCGATTCATCTGGGCAGAATGAGATTGTGATTGAAACTGACTAAAGAAAATTACATCAGGTGAGACAAAGGTGCCGGTCTGCCAGAGTGAATCCCGGAAAACAGGACTGGAAGTACTTTTATCCCTTTGAGAGTACAGAGTTAAAAGCTAATTATACTGAATTTATTTTCCCAGGAATGTGGCATGAACATTCTTCACCTGTAGTTCTCGTAGCAAGCAGCTTGTTTTCTCTTCACAGCATGTTCATTATATCGCATTAAAAGTGGCCGGTGATGTAACTTCCGGTGCTGAAGTTTCAGATTCTTGAACCCTGAGTGCAATGGCCCACTTCTGCTACCAACAGCTCTAGGGACTTAATATGGCACATCATTGAAACTCAACATGACAAGAGAGCAGTGTGTCCCGGGCTGTTTCTTCCTCTGGGTATTTGGGCACAGTTCTCAAACACACACAAACAAACACTCAAAGAAACTCTAAGAAACTGCTCACAGTCTTTCATCGCATATACATGTACTCACACAGAACACGTTGACAGTGGCGTCTGGCAGGGCTCGATTCGGACGCCCCGAGCTTCATTAGAGAAGATCAGCTCAAAGCGATGCACAGACACACATCCTCTGGCAGAAGATCAGATGCTGACCTCGCAGTCAATATGGGGGGCTTCTAAGAGCCGGAAGGATCTTTGACTATTGGCACCGGGGGGAAATCGCTCTACAATCTCAATCTCAAGACAACAGAAGGCGCTGGAATCAAATACTGCTTGCCTTGGAGAATTTAAAACCATAGAAAGAATGTTACCTCTCTCTTAAAGGCATAGGTCACCCAAAAAGTTAAATTGTCTTATATTTACTTGCACTTCTAAACCAGTATGCTGTACGTAGGCATTTTAGTTTATGGTAACCACATGCATATATAGAGAGAATAATAACTATCAGAGGACGATCAATGAATGACGACTTGAATTTCAATGTTAAAAAAAAAAAAAAAAAAAAGTTCAGAACCCTTACAATACAGCACACAAGTCCTATGTACTACTTCTATAAGATTATTCATCTATTTATGGTGTTTATTTACTTTTTTGGAGCTTGAAAGATGTGGCCATTACTGTTGAACAGAAAGAGCTGTGCAAAGAGCTTTCTTTTTTTTTCTTTTTAATGTGTTGCATAGAAAATTTGTGACAACACTGTAAATGAGGATCTCTTTAAAATGGGAAGACAAGGCGTCAAGACAGTGACAGTGCATGAAGTAACTCAGAATGAATGCATAAATGAATAAATGAACTTAATAAGGTCTAGCTAACTCTCTCGCTCTACAGGAGCGAGTATTAAACCTGACATAAATTGGAGCCTCTGACGACAAAATCGCTTTTGCAATCCTGATTTCAAGGGAAAGATCACATGCTTCCATTAAGAGCTGTTATCAGGATATTTTTCTGTGTGTGTGTGTGCAAACGAACATGACAGCTGAAAGCAATCTGGCAGTTTTTGTAGCAGTCATTATGTAAATGAACAAATACTTGCAGGTTTGTTGCTAATGAATGTAGAAAATGTTTAATTTCAATTTGCTTTGCATTTTAATGAAACACAGAAGAATTGGAACTCTTGGAAATAAAGGAAATACAAAACCGGCATCAAATTATATAATGAAATTATATAATATTATTATATATCATGAACACCTAAGAGAATGATTATAAAACACATGTGTCAGCAGTTGTGCAGTCAATCTATGAGGACAAAAAGCTCTGGGGATTTCATGGAAAAGCGGATAGCAGCAATGCAGGGATATGAATCTATTTTACCAGAGGCTCAATTGGGTTAAAATGACTGAGAAAAACAGTAGCCATTATCCTCCAACAGTTAAAGCTGCATTTGCAGAATGATTTGAAGAGTAATAGTTAAATTGACAGGGCTGATTTCATTATATGCAATCAAAGCACTTTGTTGAAATATATATACAGGCACCAGCATATGCCAATTATAACGCTATTAAACCTGATAGGACCATTTAGCATTCAATGATGACAAAATTATGTTTTTCTTTTAACTCCAATGTGTACAAATTATATTTTTACATAAAAACGATTTAATTGTATCATTACGCAATATTATATTGACCAAAATGTATCATTTAACATTTTCTGCAAATTTCATTCTTGGATATTATCCAACAGGATTCACAGTCACAACACAAACTCTTTCATTATGTTAGTTTTCCTACCTATATTTCATGCCAGTTCTCATGCTCTGGTCACTTGAAGAGGGCACGCTTTGGACGGACAGCTGCCCTAGGCTTCTGGCCACCATGGCCACGGCTTTGAACTTGCTTCGGGTACCAGTGCTCGGACTGTTAGCATTTTGTCGATTGAGCCTGTCATCCGTGCTGCGGCTCATGGACCGGTGGTCCGTGCAAACAAATGACACCTGCATCCCGTCTCAGAGGATGCACGGTTATCACAGAGAAAATTCAGTGAAAGAGTGGAGTCTCCAAAAAACAAAGAGAAGTCAGCCAGATCCAGATCTTAAAAGTTTCTCAGTCCTACTGGTTTGTGCAATGTGTTTGACTCAGAAACCTCACTAAGAGGCGAATAACATGAGGGCTGATCAAACTGAAGCCTGACTTGCTCAACTAGACTTGATGAAGCCGTCTTCAGCGATGCCGCGAATCCTTTTTCATTGCTTCCCCGACCGGCACAAGAACTTCACAGCTCGATTATCAAACGGGCTTCTGCTCAAGACCACCTGCACGGCTTCCATGTCACATATAGTCTCACGTAAGAGGCTTTAACAGAGTACAATGTCCACAGTCCTAGTCTTTAATTCCTTCAACGTTTTTTCTTTGCATTCAAATCCTTGTTTCAGCCCTGATCAAAGACAGCGCATATCCAAACACACTAGCTGGTTTCTTTGTAATCTCAGCTCAGTGCTTCAGATCACTTGGCAGTGGTAGCACACACACAAAAAAAAATGGCCAAACAGACTTCAAACATAAAGCAACAAATTGATGCATCAATGGATACGATGTCTTCTCATGCCTCCCCCTGTGAGCACTGTATCTGTTAGCTACTGAGATACCTAACATGCATCTGTGCTCCTCCTCCTCCTCCTCCTCAGTGGAGATTAAACTTACAAGTGCATTCAGAGCACAAGACACAAAGAGGCAGAGCATGAGTGAACGAGTACGAGAGGGTGGGAGGAGCAAACGGGGAGCTGAAAGAGAGAGTACAGAAACAGGTTTGCTGTACACTGATCATTTTTTGTTCATATTTATACTTTATGCACGATATTGAAGAAAAATGCGATATGCGATAACTCGTTAAATAATGCGATATTCGATATGCGATACGATAATGCTTAAAGTGTGTAAAATAAACTTCACTTATCTTTAAAATTAGATAACCTACAAGTTTCACGTTCTTTTTGTGACAAGAAAACATCCCTACAACTTCTGAAAGTGAACAGCAGTGTTTTACTGAAACATAAGAAGTGTTATTTAAACATCAGTATAAACCTCGGGGTTCTGGGGTTCAGGTTATTCTACATTAGGTTTATTTAACAACAGAAATAAAACACAGCTTAGTTTTCACTGTATGAATGAAATATATACTGATTCTTATTAAAGCTACAAAAGTTATTCAGCCGAGAGCAGCGAGTGATTTTCTCTTTGTCTTTTGTTCATGACCCCAGTTATTGCAAGCTGTTGCGATATGCATATCACGATAACATACATTTGCAATATTTCGATCATTTCGATATATTGTGCAGCTGCAGCCCTATTTGTACTAATATTTGCTGTACTTTCAACATTATTTTAATTTATATTTCTTATTTTTGCACTATTTTAATTGCACGTGGCTAAGCTGCAAATGCTTGGCAACAGATGTTTTACTTTCGAAGTAAAAATCCCATTCATTTTTCTTCACACGTTTACCGATAACGTACACTACATTAAGAATCTCTTCTGCTCAACAACTCTGCATTTATTTAATCAAAAATACCGTAAAAACAGAAATATATATACTTTATAATAATACTTTTTTTCTTCGATGAATAGAAAGAACATAATATTTTTTTCGTAACAATGATTTTTTTCTTTTTTTTCACTTTCAATAAAAAAAAAAAAAAATCCTTAATGATCCCAAACTTTCGAAGGCTAGTGTATACTGCTTTCAAGAATCCGATGATGTTAAGCGATGACATATGCTTTGGTAAAATCAAGTCAATGTGATTTCAACAACAACGTTTAATTTCAGCACTTTCAGTGAAGAATTACAATTCCTGAAGAGAGATCACTCAATCAGAGAAGTCTATGAAATTAAAATAATAGCAAAAGATCTCAGAAGTGAGCAGCCGTTGCCATAAAGCAATGTAAATTATGTAATCAAGTCACTGTGTATATTTTACAAAAAAAAACTTCTAATACACAATAAACTTCCAATATAAGGTATTTTATACTTCTGAATTACTTTAATTATAGTCAGTTGTTTCATACTGTACTGTTGATTTTTTAATCATTATATAATTTTACAATGCTTCATAGGATGAGTAGTTTATTGCTTCATAATAAGATGTTAAATATACAATATTGTACCTTTGTTTGTTTTTTTGCTGAGTTTCAAATACCAGCAAATTGTGAATCATACTGGAGATGGATGGTTTAGCTCAAGGCTTAATAATGTATTTTGAAAAAATGTATAGCAAAAATACTAAAGAAGCTACTAATAGTCAGTGGTCACTGTCAATCGACCTCAAAAAAAAAATAAAAAAAATAAAAGATAGCGAATAAGACGGAAGATTGAAAGCAACACCAGGAGGTTTATTTGCACAGCTTGCAGCTGATGCTACCATAGCGGCTCATGTGTTATTAGGTGTCCACTCTGACTTCAAGCTGTCGACAATTAAAAAGAGAATAAAAGAGCACTAACTATTTCGCCCTGTGCATGGCAGGATCTTTCATACATGCATGCAGTGCAGGCATGTGTAAAATATTCATTATGCAACTTGATCTGTCTGAATGTGTATCAAAGCCAGGGGAGGATGGAGCACATTACAGTGCAGCTGCTAAATCATTATAGTTCACCTGCCTGCCTTCCTGTCAGACAACAGATGCACACTGGGGAATATGTACACCGAACTAATACCATGACAGCCCTCTTAACCCTTTAAAATGTGGGGAAAATTTCATGCATCTCGAAACTTTTGAAAACGTGGTTTAGTGGTCCAATTATGTCAGTACCAGCAGAATCTGATGTGGTAAAGACAGGAAGCGCACAGCAGAAACCAATTAGCTGTGTTATGGAAAATCAATGTGGACAGGAACGACATAGGATGCTGGAAAATAATATTGCCAGAGCAAGGAAATTTAGTGGTAATTGTGAGTGGGCACAGGACTGGATAAAGCACATGCTGATGGTGCACGCTGAAGTTTATCCACTGAAGACCTACTTTCTGCCAGACCTGCCAACAATTTGTGAACTGAGAAAAATTACCAGCCATAAATAGTTCTAACCCACCATGAAAATGTATTTTGCTTGAAAATGTATTTTTTTTTATACAAATATATATATATATATATTTATGTCATGAAATGTAGCAGATTTTTAATCACGTATGTATGAAAGCCAGGTAGTTTTGTCACTTAGAGCATCATAAATCAGTCTGGCTTTACAGTAAAACTGTCACAAAAACATACTGTTCCACATATTTCTGTTTTGCTGGCTTAATGCCAGGAATTGTGTATCACCATATGGAGAGAAAGTTCACCCCAAATTGAAAAATCTGTCATCATTTACTCTCATGTTGTTCCAAATATGTAGAACACAAACATATATTCTGAAGGATGATTTGCTGATACAGCGAAAGCCAATGGGGTCCAAAAACATTAGACATCATTGACTTTCATTGCATGGCCTAACCCCAGCAAAAAATAAAATTATATATATATATATATATATATATATATATATATATAAGATATAAATGTAAGCTTACTTTAAATGTAAGCTTATCAAAAAAGCTTAATGAATTTCACATTGAGGAAAAAGCTGGTTGAAAAAGCAGATATTTTGCTTAGAAAACCATTTCAATGCCTTTGATTTGAAGGGGTAGTTATCCCAGAAAGGAAATTCTGTCATAATTTACTTACCCTCATGTCACTCCAAACTGTATGACTTACTTTCTTTGGTGGAGCATAAAAGAAGATACTTTTAGAAATATTTTTTTGTCCATACAATGGAAATTGGTTCCCAATGTTCTTCGAAATATTTTAATTTGGAAGAACATTGAAGAAAAAAAAAAATGCATACTGGTTTGGAACAACATGAAGGTGAGTAAACATTCTAAACAATGACAGAATTGACATTTTTGGGTGAAATATCACTTTAATTCTCAGACCTTTCTTACAATTTGACTTAACCAGGTAATGTTGCATATCCTATTAAAGTTACCGGCCAACTGGCGAGTTCTTCCTATTCAGCCAATTACTTGCAGCTTGGCGAATGTTAATTTTGGACCTTGACGCTTATCCTTAGTATATCTGCATTAAAATTAAGAACAAAGATGTGCAAGTGGCGGTAGACCGGTGCATCTCCATCAGTAGACCACCCAGTGGACCACTAAACTGTCCATCTCTGTGTGCAACAACTATTCCAGGCTCTTGACTAAATTCAAAAATGAAAAAGTGGCAGTGGGAAGCTCACATGCCACACTTATTCAAACTCAGCCAGCAATTTTGTCACCCGTACGCAACCCTGGACGATGCAGAACTCTTCAAGTGGAGCGAGAGGCTTTGTCTATGTCAGCTCTGCTTACGATCAAACAGCAGGGTCACCAAACTTTGTGCATGTGCTCACGGACACAAGTGCATCGTACAGAGTAGTCGATCTCCGAATGCAACGTAACATGAGGAGAGTAAAGATGGAAAGCTCCAAAAGCTTGTTTCCATATAAATTCACGGATATTTTTTTAAATCTAAGTTATCATGCTTTTCATTGAAATGACAAGTTCATGACATTTCCTCACATGGAGTCAGTTCATTACGTTGCATTCGGAGATCGATTACTTTTGACTGACAAAATTCCAGCCACCGGAAACACTAACTGATAAAGTGAGTCGTACAAAACCTCTCTTTTTAGTAAACTTTGTGTACACAATGTAGTCAATGCTGGAGTTCATGTGTAGAGCCCCTGGTGATACTTCGAGCACAGTTTCATGTTGTGTCGAGCCTTCTTAGTGTTTTAAAAATAGCGCTATCATAGAAGTGCCCCATGCACTCCCATTCAACAGGCATTTGGACCTAAAACGAAAATATGGTCAATCTTAAAAGTGGCGTTTCCATCCTAATTATGCTTTTACACGAAAGTTTGACTCGGGTAGATTAACAAAAAGAGCCTAGGTTCAATTTTGGCGAGAGTTACCCTTTAAAAAAAAGTGGCTTAGATCCAGAATACACACACGTGTGACCGTGTTGGAAAGCCGATGCCAGCTTCGGCACGTCAGGAGCTGTGACACAATACAACACAGAGTGTATTAGGCCGAACAAACCCAAGGGCCTGGTTTAATCATATTGTGTATCTGCACGTACAGTATCAAAGTGAAACCCACACCACTGTCACACAACCCTCCACAGATGAGCGGAGCCATCTGGGAACCGGCTCGCTTTAAGCACTTGTATTTTGACCTGTGTGTGTGGGTTCCAGTTGCCAAGTAACAAACGATTCATAACCATCATGCCTCAGTAAGCACATCGATTCATCGGGGCTGGCTGATATTGGTTCATGATTTGGTAAAATGTGATAATGGGAGATCAATGAAAGCCTGTGACGTGCAAGATGCCAATGAAATGATGCATAGAGCTTGATTAATACAAGATGGAAATGATGTATAGTGCCATTTTACTGATTTAGAAACCTATAAGTCTTCTTCCCACACTGACTGGTCACAGTCCTTGTGAATTTGAGAAGGCGGATGTGCAATCTCTATGGCAACTGAAGTTTTCATCCACACAATGTCCAAGGATGACTCTCTGGGCCAGATTCAATGGATATTCTCAAACTAGGTGTGTGAAAAGGCCATGACTCAAAGACACAACAATTTGGTCCCGCTGCAAGGTTAGCTTGTTTTCCAGAAGAAATAACTTTTAACATCCTTAAAACAAAATACATTTACTGTATTGATACAATGAATATCATGTTGTATGTCATGTTTTAAGGATGTTCGTTGAGAAATTTTACCTAGGACATTAATACCGATTAAGAAAAGGGGTTTTCGCTGCTCTCCTGCTCTTATCCATGCTAGGCTTGTCCAGAACAGAACCATACCGCCAATCCAAACTGTATGCTAATTGTCAATCGTATTTGACGATAGTGGTGCTTACAGAATTTCATGTTTACTGTTACTAAGTTCTTTCAAAAACATTGGAAAAAAAAATCTTACAGACCCCAAACTTTTGAATGGCAGCGTATTTTAAAAAGTTATTTTTGTTGTAAATTCTATGGAAAATGTCTTACAAATCTCATAAAACAAATGTATAACATGTATGTATGTATGTAACACTCGCATTAAAAACAAAACACTCAAAATAGTACAACTATATTGTAGTTCTGACTCTAGATTTTGGAAGAGTGAAGCACAATGTAATTTATTCTCTGGTAAATGCCTGTAAATGTACCATCCAATTCAACTGCCAATCAATCCTTTCTTTATTACCCCTTCTTGGACCAATCAGTGTCTGCTGGGATACACAGTAAAGCACAAAGACATCAAACGTGAAATTAATGTTGTGAAGATGTGCAGGTTCCCGTGGAACGTCGAATGGCAGAAAACAAATTGCTTTTTGATTAGGGCTGAACCAAAACAGCTGAGCAAAGAAGAAAATTCAGGAAAAAAAAATCACAAAGCCCATTTATAAAAATAAAAATACAGATGTGCATGTTGAAATCAAGGATCCATGTGTCATTTTGTTGAACCTGTAAATAATTGGATGATTTGGTGTGACAATGAAAGTATTCCCTGATGGAGTGCTCCAATATCAAACAAACACTTGATTCTCCAGAGAGACCTGGAGATGGAAGCTTTCCAGTTGTTGGCAAGCAATACCACATATCAAAACACACTAACGAGCACACGCTGACTCCTGTGAACTGAAAAACGCCATTATGCAAATCATGCTAATCATGCTTAACTAACAGCTGCTACACGCACAGCTGTGCTACACACCGCTGTGATGGAGAAAACACATTAAAGCAGCTTATCTGTGCTGAGGAAGACCAGGGCTCAAAAGTAAGGATAGTAACCAGTGTGTTGTTTCAGCCCAGTCGACAGAACAGCATCTCAGATGCAGATCATATGCCTTAAAAAACATCATGTAAACCTTAACATTTGAATTACTGTTATTATTGAACACTGTTGCTATGAATTCAGCTGATGTTAATATGTCACCATGGTAACATTGTCGAGCTACTAAAAGATAAAGCTTTATCAAAATTTCACGTTTTTTTTCAGCTAGAATGAGTTATTATATACTTTGAGAAAAGTATTATTTTATAATTTTTCCAGCAAAAGTGAATTTACAAAGTAGTTAAATATAACTGTATAACCTGAAGATGTTTTTGCTAAGAAAATGAACATTGTATACATTTATATTTATAATTCTGTATATATGATAAAACAGGAAAAATGTTTTTCAAATAAATTTTGTATGTACAGCATTTGAAATAAACTGTATATATATATATATATATATATATATGCATAACAGAGAGGTATGTCACTTAAAATGTATTTAAACTGGAAGTTTTTTTTGTTTTTTCAACAGCTTGTTGTGCTGGACTCCCTATCCAACAGTGATATACGGCAACATTGACATAGCTGTCCATTGACTTCTTGGGTACGAGAAATAACAGGCACTGACGCTGAAGATCAGAATGGTTTTCCTCAACCAAAGGCTTTTTCCTGACACACCCCGCCTCCCTTCCCAAACTCACATCAGTAGGGACAGACTGCAGTTCAGGCCAGACCCGAACACAGCAACATGACAAATGTCACTTCAGATTCACTTCCGTGTCTCTGTACAGGAATCAGGTGTTTGCCTGGGTGAAGCAGATAACCCTATACATCATTTAAGGCTTCCAGGTGACCAAGTGACACTCAAACTAAAGCAATTCATTTCTTTTCATAGACGTTATAGGCAAGTATAAACTAAGGTGATGACAGTGACATTTAACATTACACACAATGGTTACTCCAGTTTTACACTACTACTTTTGCAGCATGTACTGTGCACAGTATCTTCTGTATGCAAAGAGTACCTGGATGACCTACTGCTTTGTCATATTCAAGCAAGAAATAGTGTGTCCCATAATGCAGTGCATCACATCAAGTTGATGATGAAGAAACAAAGCAATATCAACTGTGATTTCTTAACTCAAAATGCAACTAGATTTTCATACAAAATATATTAAAAATGCATGAGTTAGAAAGGATTTATTTCCCAAATGATAACAGTTTTTTTAGTATTTTTGATATACTATTATAGGTTTTGTTAATATTTGAATTTTGAATATATTTTCTGATTTACTTTTAGTTTAAGTTTTTTTAACCTTTTCACAGTTCCTAGAACTAATGCCGGAAGTACCCGTTTTTTGCCGTGTTTACACCGCAGGAACTGGGAATGATTTTAATTCTAGGAACACCTTTTATTTTATTTTCTATATAGTTTTTGGATTTATTTATAGTTTAATAATAATAACCCGAACTTGATAATAACAATGTTGTCAGATGCACTTTTTATGTTGCATGTTAATTGCAGTGACTGGCATTCAGATTCCTAATATATAGATAACACAAATTCTTTAGGGATTCTTCTTTCTGGTCCAGAAAAGACTTACTCCCTCTTCTTTCTTTATATTATAATGCTCATTTTCACTTTGGTAAAATTGCAAACTCCATCTCAGCAGCTTCTTGCTTCAATTAAGAGCTCACTCTCATCCTAAAAATCTACTGAGCTTCCTCGAACACTGTGCTGACTTCACAAAATTATCCTGCCGTGAAAGAGACCGTTACAATTATTATTACTTGGTGAAAATCACATCCTAAGAAGCTCATAATCAGAGTGATCGAGATGATATGACTCCCAACTCACACTTGAGCGGTGAAGACGTGATTAACGGGGACATTAACTACCTCAAACGTAAGAAACTACAAGGACAAGCATTAACATCCTCAAATTAAGTGACATTTTCACAGGTGGCCCATAATGGCTCGCTGACAGACCTGATCCATCATTATTAAACCCACTGACATTGTTAGACCGACATGTCCAGGAAGAATATGATGATTGAAAGATGGCGATGGCCTCACCTGCACAACACTATTTATGTTCCTCAGGAGTGACAGGGTTTCACAATTTTGCCGGAAGGCTTCCCTCAATCACACAAAAACACACACTATCAGTCAGCCAGCCGAATCCTGCCCACATAACTGGACTCTTCAACTCTAAAACTGACGCAAAAATCAGCGAAAACACACACACACACACACATATATAAAGAGGTCTCGTACTTTTATTCTGTTTAACTGGAGAATTGAGCGCTTTGCGAATCATTTGTTTTTGTGTCCTATAACAAGGCACAGAGGGATCACCGCAGCGAGCAATGCTGCGAAGAGACAATCAGTGCTCAATCTCAAAACCCACCAAAGCACGAATGAGGAAAATGGGAGATCGGAGGTATAGTTAGACTGAATTCCCTCTGGGTTTGTTAGAGAACGCTCAGCCACTGAAACAGTGTTACATCATCGGGCTCGTTTTATTCAGTACAATGGTTTCTGAATATATGAAAATCGCTCATACTACTATCACGCATACACAAGGTTAAGGATCTGATATGAAGAAAACCGTTAACCCTGTGTTAAAGTAATAGTTCACTAAAAAATTAAAACTTTTTGAAGAATGTTTTTTTGGTTCATTGACTTGTATGGAATATGACTCGGGTTACAGCAGAAGTGTTGCTCCATGGTTTCCCTAAAAGTACAAACCTACTGTAAAGTCAGTTTGGACAAGAGAGCATCTGCTGAACGAAGAATACTGTAAAGTAATCATATAAATGACAAGAATATGAACGATGTATCAGTCCCTCTGGGCTCAAAACCTGTCTACTGATGTTCCCCTCGATAAGCAAGATGTCTGGTCGTCTCAGGATCATGAAAGTGATGAAAGATCTGGGGGAAGCCCTCTTATGTAACGCTGCCATATTCATGTGGGCCGAGAAATTGATTTGAAGAGCCCTGACACAGACGCTGTCCTCACATTAAAGGTTGTGTAGAAGCGTTACTTCTCTCCGTAAGAACTTCTCCCGCTGATCTAATGGTGTCTTGAGAGGCAGAAAAACAAAAAGGGAGTAAAATACTTTTAAGAAATATCTTTGCAGGCCACTCAGCATCATTTATATTGTCAATTAATATTACAATTTTAAATAATTGTTTTCTATTTCAATATATTTTTAAAATTAGGGATGCATGATGTATCGGCCACCATATCGGTATCAGCCGATACATGTTATGGTTATCGGCCTGATTAGAAAATTAGGCCGATTTATTAAAGCCAATAAATAATGTGTTATTTCCTCCAGCTGAGACGCTTCAGATGCGAAAAGATCAAAATCTTAAGATCGAAATCTAAAGAAAACTGAGAAAAAAGCTCTTAAATACCGTAAATGTTCCTCCTTAAGCAACATTTAGAAGAAAAACACAAGCAAATGGAGCCATGAGAGAAGAAAGCTAGACTAATGAGGTACACGGAATAAGCATGAATTCATTACAGTTCGATTTGGCTCAGATAATAGTGATTCATTCATTTCTCAGTAAGACTAAAAACAGTAATGATCAATAAAGCTACTAATAACCATCACAAACTGCAAATACACCATTTCTGACTAATATCCACACAGCAACTGCAGAACAACACACTTATATAAATCTGCAAACATGTGGTCCTCACACAGCTGTTCCCAAACCTGCTTTTTAGTCAGTCCTGTACACACACCACCCCCTGCTGGCCGCCAAAAGAAATGCACAACACATCACAAACACTATTTTGAATTTATAGCGTCTCACACAGTTGATTAACTAAAAGCTGTTCCAGTAAGCATTATAGGACTACTTAAAGAGCATTTAATGGACTGATTTACTTCATTTCTCAAAACAATGCCAATATTTAATTGTTTTTTTTTAATTCATCACACTGAGAAATTGGACCTGCTCTCCTTCAGACGTCACACTAACATCACATGACATCCATTAATGTCTTGAACTGATAGATGAGAGAAAGCTGATCTGTGTCTGAGAGTCTGACATCATGTCTTCACAGAACTCGATCTCCACCTAGTGTTCAGATCTGGTAATAACAATCATCCAGTGCTACAGCGCTGTCAAATCAAGGCTCATGATTTCAGAAGGTCATTACTTGGGGTTAAAATGGAAAAGTGAATGGCTGGGAAACCATTAAGCACTGACCACAAGATTGTATCTGGCTATGTCCAGTTATTCACTATGGTCAATGTGTAACTGAAACTTAGAAGACACCAATATGTGCATAGGAATGGTGTTAAATTGCACAAATTAGATATTGCAATGTTGAAATGTCACTTTTTGTGAAGGAAAGAGCAGCACCTGATAGACAGCAAAAGAACAGCATTTCGGTAAGCTTAGGTTTCGGCTAAGCTACGTAATTAAATGTCATATGATGCCATCTTTCCACTGCAAAGGTGAAAATAGATGCAACAAAAAGAAAAGACCAATTACAATTCAGCATGCAACTATTACAATAGCATAATTGCTATTCTAGTAATGCAACATTCTAGGCCAAATTGCTCATCTAAGCATGAAATTATCTTGAAAACAATCAAGATATTAATTATTATTATTTAATGTAATATATAAGTAATGAGAGGAAATTCACTAAAATTGCTCGTGCAAGCACTGTAAACATACTATGAATGTCTGGGGAGTAAATTGGAGGTTGAAATGCAACAGCTGATAGTTGGTGGTTTTTAGCAGGTGTAATGAAATCGCGTTTGTGGGTCAAACGTAATTCCACTGAGTGCTGCCCTGGCGGATGCATGTCAAGGAGAGGAGTGTGTGTTCTACGTATCACCTTAAACATTCAGGTTATACACCTTACACTCTACCACAACAACATGTAGGGCACAACAAAGATACAATTATTTGCTTACAATTTAGTACAAAGGGTGAATTTCAACATTCATATCACATGCATGTGATCAGCTAAAGACAAAAAAGGAAGAATCCCCCACCATCATTAAAAAAAAAAGTATTACGTTGATTAAAGAAATATATTATCGAAACAAAAACACAATGCTGTACTCCACTCTGAAACATGCAGCACATTAGACTATATATTTATATATTTACAACACAACCGTTGCGATTTGATGATCACACAAAGTAGGGGTGGGCAATATGACCAAAATCTTATATTTCACGATAACGATATAGTTATTTTTGCTTTAAATAAGGTTTTTTTGATATTAAAATATTTTAATATTTTAATTTCAATACCATTGAAATGTCATAATTCTTGTCACCATTTTCAATACCACAAAAAAACGAGGAGTAATATAAAAAAAAACAGTGATTGTTTACTAACTAATTGACCCTTCGCAGGGAGTTTGATTGACAGGCGATCTGACCAATCATAATCCGCCATTTTTGTCCGACAAACCAGTCAGGAGAGTTAGTAGATTAACGTTGGAGAATTTGAACTTGAAAAACGGTGTGTACTGACATCTTTCCGTGGTTAAAACAACATTCCTTCTTATGTTTATTTGATATAAATGAACTAGAAGGAAGAGATGATCGGTTCATGAGGAGCTTTAACTGAGCGATCTGTCAGACACATTAAAGGAGCCACAAAACGGTATTTATTGTTTAAATTTCTTTCAAAAATGACCAAATTTGAAAGTTGAGACTGTTTCATATCAAAAGTAACCTGGTCAGTCAGCGTGTTGTCAGTGTCCTCTCTGCTCAAGCGGCATGGCTTGTCGGACATAGCAACAGTAACTAAAGGGGGCGGGTCTTTGCGAATGGTCAATTACAAGCATATATGAAAACAAACTACAACAGAACAAAGACACAAATGAAACAGACCTACCCGAAAAACTTCAAGCACTATAAATAAGAAATAGGCCTACTACGTAAATTGTATAAAGTAATCAAATGTATAAAAAACAGTGCATTGCAGTGGTAATGTGTATATATATATATATATATATATATATATATATATATATATAAGGCTAATGTGCACACTGAAATTCAGCCTTTTGTTTTAAGGCAAGTGAAATAAATAAAGCAGATTTGGGATGCATGGGCTACTAACCCTACTGTCAAACTTAAGTGCGCTGCAATCAAAGCCCAATCTTGTGCACACTGATAACAGATCTGGCGTGTGAACCTAGTAAGTACTGATGTTACACAAGTACCATATTGTCTGGCTTAAGGAGACATGCAATAAGGCATGAGAGGCATTCTCTTTCGCAGCTTCAGTGTCCATCTATCCCTCCATGCTTGAATTAGTGATGAGTGTGGTCGGAAATGCATGTTTCTGCCTGATCCGGGCGCAGCTTGCATTGAAAATCAAGGAATGATGGAAGATACTCCCCTCTGTTAATCTAATAAAATCATTTAAAGCACAAAATGGTTTCAAGAGAAGATTTACGCAAATGCAAATGCTGACTCAACTGGTCATTCAATACAGACACTAGTGTTGGCCGACACTCATAGTCAAATCCTCTTGCGTCAGCGTGTGAGATCACTGATACATGATATTATCTTCGGGGTGGGTGTGTGTGTGGGGGGGGGGGATTATTTATTGGATTATTAATTTATCTGTTTATTTACTCATTCACTTAATCAAGGGGAAGGGGAAAATTATGCACGTGAAATGTGAATCGTCGTTCATCATTTTGCGAGCAAAGATGACATTGTGATATAGAAATATGTCACGTCGCAATATTGGAAATGTTTCAGTTTTAAATCATGAAGGTGAGCCAGTGGACATCACACAAGCAATGTGCAAACTTTGTGCATTTCATTATGTAGCCTTATCCATTTTCTTGCGAGTGCCGTCAAGATTACTCTCTGGTGCTGCGAGACTCCGCCCACACACTGTTCTGATTGGATGTGGGTTTTGATTGATTTTTACGCATCGCGTCGTGTCTATATCAATCCTGCTGATCACTTTCTTTATTCCACTCCGCTCATGTTAATATTAAAATATTCGCCCAGGAACACTCAGGTAAGATGATGTAAAATTAGAACAGCTTTCTAGCTGTACCGTTTTGACTTCTTTGCTTGCAGTTTTGCCATTATTCTTGTGCACTGACTCATTCACGAAGCTGAACAGCCAATCAGAGTTCTCTCTCTCTCTCCAGCGATTCTACATGCTGAATCAGCCCAAACAAAACGGTGTCCAATTTGAGCCAACGGTGCGGAACACACCGGAAAAACTAAGTCGGCCGATGCTCAAAAACGGCCCATCAGAGAGAGCGCGACTGAATGATTTAAAATTTCTTGAATAAAATTGACAAGTCGTGCATATGATAAACTTTAGTAACGATGAAAATTCTGTCCCAAAACACAAGCAAAAGTCGTGCAGCTCGCTTGAACAGACGATGTGTTGATGTGAAGCCATGTGCGAATTTTGAAAGCGAGAGAGAAGACGCGGTAACGCAGAATCACTCTCACTAGTGTCTGTGAAATTATGTCTCACAAAGTTTTCAAATTACTAATTTGATCTGATAATCTGTGTGGATTAATTTGCTCATTCAACCAACAAGCTAATTCAATAAATGTTTGCGGGAATTTCCCACCTTTTAAGTGCGAAACCTGCAGGAATGAGTAAAGTTATGCATAATAAATAGCAATCATGTGCCAAAATTCGAGCCCTGAAGTCACTGCATTTCAGCCAAAAAGACACTGGCCTTGGAGGTGCAATAGAAATAATTGTGTTTTTTATCAATGGCACTAATTTTCATCAAGTTTATGTGCTCTATGACCCATTGTTTTTAATATGACGGGAGAACCAACATATGCCTTGTAATGCGAGCCCCGCTCTCAGAACTGATACCAGATCAGATGTTAACGGTCGGCTGAGCGAGCGTTACAGTAAAGCACAATAGACACGCTGACCGACTGCTGTCCCTGATACACAACACCAGACAGCTAAACACCAGCACATGACAACACTATCCATTGCATAACAACTCAACATATCATGCCAAAAGTACTGTTTTTACCTGATGCATGCATGAATACTGCAGCATCACTTGTCAATGATTCTGCATGAGTAAAAACTCAAAACACTGAAGTTTTTCTGCAACAGGGAGCTGACACAGATCCATGTAAATTTCCTAACCCGAAGCAAGGATGCTGAGAATCCATCAATCCCGTAATAGGGAAGACAATCTTGCCACATGCTGAGATGATGCTCTCTCTGGGCACTTTTTCCTCCTTTTTCCTCCACCTCGCCTCAGAGATTGATATGTCCTTCCCTCATTGTTGGGCAAATATGCCAGCGACCTAGTTGATGAAAATAAACCTTGGCTGCTCGCATTGAGATGGGCCACAGTCACCAAAGTCACAGAGTTCTGCTTTGGGCATTTTAGCATTAGGCAGTATGGCCAAAATCGACGCAGTAACTGTATACAAAATCTATTTGATAACTATATAATTTTTGCTAGAAATTCAAAAACCTTTATTAGAAACAAAAGCCAGGAATGCATTACAAATATGTTCCGAGCCATTTTGAGGCAGAAATAAAATTGCAAATATACCTGGCAACTAACTGAAATAAAGTAAGTTTGATGAAATACTAGAATTACTAAAACTAATTCAAATAAGTTAAACTAAAG
Organism: Rutilus rutilus; assembly: GCF_951802725.1. NCBI lineage: Eukaryota > Metazoa > Chordata > Actinopteri > Cypriniformes > Leuciscidae > Rutilus > Rutilus rutilus. The sequence goes on along the minus strand of NC_140227.1, from coordinate 29,904,704 downwards.
CAAGCAAAATAGAAATATTCTGTTTCATAATTAGAAACAAAAACCCCACAACAGTAATGCATTACAAATATGTTCCAAGCCATTTCAAGGCTGTTGCAAGCTTGTGAACATACCATATACCATTTACCACACCAAGTTACAACGTTGCTGGGCAACCATAAACAGCCTACAAGTTTACCGTGTTTACACCGGACACAAGCAGAACAACTTCCTGAAACGAAACCGGTCCCATCAAGTGCCAAACAAAAAAAGAATCAGAAAAATAGCTCAAAACGCACTTCGATATGAAGCTACGCTGTCCGAATGACCACAAAGTCCAGTGGACGCAACGGCTTACGTTGTTTCTTTCTTACCTGTACTTCATGCCCGTCTGGTACGATACACACTCCTCCAGCGCCAGGCCATTCATCTTGAGGAAGTCTTCCATGTTCTTGATCTGGGCAGCGACTCTTTGCTCCCTGAGCCGCTGGAGTTCGGCCTGGTCCATCTGCCTCGGAGGCTGGTTCAGACCTTGGTCCGAGTGGTAGCGGCTTATGCCGCTCCGAATACTCTCGCTGTAGGACATGGACAACATCTTGCCTCCGCTGCTGCAACTACTGCTCTTACGCACGCCGCTCGCCCCCGCCGGTTTGGGGATCTGCAGGTTTTCGGAAGGGAGAGTGGATTTCCGGCGCCCAACGGTCCCCCCCGCATACCCACCACCCGCAAACATGATTACGCCCCGTCCCCTACCACCCCGCTCTCACACACTTTTCACAGACGCTCTCGCACCTGTCTGATTCTGCCACCAGTTACACACACTCATGCACACACACACACGCACCAAGCACAAGCGGGCTTGGGAAACTGGGACCAAGACTGAGCCGAGAGCTGGGTTGAGGCATCGCCTTAAATAGCACAGGTGAGGAGGGAACAAAACAGGTCTGTGCTATCAGTGGCAGAGAACTCTGGCCATGCGTCTTGTAATCAGAGACGGTCCCGCCTCTTTCCTGACCAATACAATGGCACAGGAGCAGGACTCAGGTGGGTTCAGGCAAGTGCTATGAGCCTCAGGTAAGAGGAAACACCAGAGGGCATACAAAACACACACATTAGGCACATGCAAGAAACCCATCAGTCTAGACTGCACATGCGATGTACAGACATGCATTGCAGGTCGTCTGGGAGGGAAGTGACACCATTCATGTGTATCCAGGGAAAGTGATTCACTGAAAACTTGTTATACTGCCAGGATGCAACAGCTCTGAATTATTTTGTTAATCTGTAATTCTACATTTTCAAGATTAGATCAATCATTCAAAAGCAATCAGCTAAAAAAAAAAAAAAAAAAATCCTGTTGATCTGTCTAAGAACCAATAAAAATGTACAAAATTCAAGTGGTTAATAAAAAGGGTTTTGAGCTTTTGGTGCTGTATGCAGCAACTACCAACAGGAGTAAAGACAGTTCTGAAGCTCATGTGATCAATCACCTGATTAAGTGTTGTTATTGTTAACTAAAACTAGAACTATTAAAATTGTTTTTGTTAATTGAAATAAAATGTAAATATAAGATGAAAAACTTAAATGAACATTAGAAATGTTGCCTTGGAAACTAACTGAATTAAAATAAGTTTAAGTTTAGGTACTAAAATGAATAAAACTCAAATAAAAACACATTTAAACCAAATAAGAATATGATTATATTTTTTTTAAATGACAAAGCACATAACAAAATTACTAAAACTTTAACAAAATTTTTAATGATAACTGAAAATATACAAATAAAAGCTAATTCTAAATATTTCTAAATATTATAATAGCAAGGAAAATAAGTGTGATACAGATACTGCAGTCAAGCAGTAACATCTGCTATCAGTCAAAAGTACAGACACTAGGCAAAATCCAAAGATTTAACTGCTGTCAGTGTGAACACAACTTGAACTGGGATAGGATAATGCCATTTAATACAAAAAATGTATACATGCACAATCATAATAAATAAATAATTGTAACGTATTGCATAATGTAATATTTTACATTTACATATATGCATTTGGCAGACGCTTTATCCAAAGCGACTTATATTGCATTTCAAGGTACACATTTACATTCTTATCGTTTCTTATCATTCTTACTATAATATAAAGTATATATATGTCAGATACCGTTTTTTTTGCCCCTTTGCAAAACTGTCTGCCACCAAAAACTAGCCAACATCTCCATAGTACACTGTGCAGAAGGTTCTTTATCATCAGCCTGTATTGATCCTATGAATCTTGACTGAATGATGTACAGTGCTGCAAACACCACTCAACTACTGCAGAGTGTTTCCATACGCAAAGAGCTTCACTCAAACAAACTGCAACTAAAAGAAACATCCTCTGGACTAAAAGACTACATCATCTAGTGGTACAGCTATTGCATGTACAACGCGTGATGCTACAATAACAGGTGTAGCCATTTGAAGCATAATGCAAAGGAAGGAACGGGATGAAAATTAAAGGGGTGCACCCATGCAGTCCCTGTTATTATACAGGACATCGTGCAGAATAACGCCTTAAAACACACCGAGACACATACACACAGGTGGGCAGTCGCACCAGAGACAGAATAAGCACAAAAACTTACCCGAGGTCTTGGAGATCGGCTCATGAACAAGACATATGAATGTCAATCTGCTCTTTTAAACTCAGCTGGAATCCAGCGGTCCACCCAAACTGGGTGTGTCTTACATGCCAGCATCTAAACTGATTAGTGAAGAAGAGAGCATCGCCCTCATCCTCCAACCCCCATCCCGCCTTTAACTCCAGCCGACTCCATGAAGGAAATCCATTTATGTCATTCGAGGGGGGAGCAATTTGTTTCTGCTAAACGCAGCAAATAATATCTGGTCTAAATTATTCAAAGAAGCTTTTGCACTAAAAGCTTTTGATTGTTGTTCCACATGTGATAATAGATAAAGGCATTTTAGTGCACTAATAATGCCTGTGTGAGCTTGTGGATCTTCAGGAAAACACAGACACAGCCGTATCAGTGTAAAATTCAAAATCAGCACCTTTTTTTTTTTTTAGCAAAAATGAATATGCCAGGTATAAATATTCAACATTAGACTTTACAGAAAAATAACTCATCCAAGAAACAAAATAAAAACATTAATGTCCAAATGGCTCTCCACTGACTAGATACCAAATGAAAAAACCTATACCAAAATGTATTTAAAATCTGTTTATTTAAGTATACTACAAATCAATTAACATATTTACTGACATATCGCTTGAGACTTACTGATATAAATATTATAATTAAACTTTATTTGGAGAACTTACTTATTGCACAATGCACATTTCTTAATATTAAGCCTAAAAATGTGTTTTAATATCACTATTAATAAGGATAGCATGATCACTGTAAATGAAAGATATTTAAAGTGCACTTGCAATAGTTCCACTTTAGCACAATCCAATATATTTAAGTATTAGTTGGACCTCAGCACTATTTCCGGATAACTAAAGTGCATCAAGTACAAAACAGACACAATAACAGACAAAAATGCATTTTTCTACAAAAAGTAAACGACCGTCAAACCACAATCATCACCGTTCACACATATGACAGCCACTTTAACCTACACATGAAACGATACTTGCACATCCATCTTTAATGGCCTAAATGAAAGTGAAAGAGAAGTTCAACAGCCAATGTTAAAACATTCATCCTGAAAATCAATGAAGCCCCCTTACCGGAAATCACCAATTCAATACTCACAAAGAGCTGGAGTATATATATATATATATTATATATATCAACTCTTTAACTAAATGAGTCTTCCACATTATATGCATATATATGCCAACGTACATCTTTTATTAGAAATGCAGTATTGTCTTTGCATTGATTTGGACTTTTAAGTAGACTATGTGTTTTTGTTTTTCTCACAGTTTCCAGAGAGGTAGTGCTATGCTCAGATTGCAGTGTTTAAAGGCTTTATAGAAAGGTTCTATACGTTAACATTACATATAGTTAATGCAATAACACTAAAAAACAAATCAACAATATTTTTCTTTTAAGTTAATTTTGGCATATACTAATGTTTTTTTTTTTTTTTTACATTTCAAGATGTATAAATGATCATCAACTAATAATGAACCTTGAATTAACCTAGATTAAAAAATGCTGTAGCTTATTCGTGCATTCAGATTGGTATTTTTCAGACCTCGAAACACTGCATTGAAGTCACTGCATTATGTGCTGCAATGAGGGGTGTGCCATTTAACAGGGAGGACTGCAGTAAATCCCACAGAGCAAACCGTTACAGCCAGTTTACTCACTGAATCTGTTAAAACACACTGCAATCTCAGTTCTCCAAGAACTAGTCACAATATTATCCTCACACAGTACTACTGTATGTGCGTGCTATGCACATGCTATACACATTTTTTTTTTTTTTTTAAAGACACAAAACATAACACAACACAACTAAAACCTACAAAAAAGTAACCATTAACACACTCCAATAATGACTGAAATTAGGTAATCTTCCTTTCCCATCACTCTATCTGTGTGTTAGGGTGAAACATGGTGATCAATTCCTGTCAAGCGGATCTGTGTGATGCGACGTTAAAAGACTTTGAGCTTAAAAGGACAAAAAATGTGAAAGGCTGTGAAATCAAAATTCAATAGAGTGCTCATTAGCCTCAGCGCTTCGGAGTCAGGGGTTTTAACAACCCATCAGCAAAACAACTCCTTTTTTCAACCCATAAAAATATGATCCCTCACTAAAACAGGAAGAAAAGTGCACTGCAGATGAGGGTGAAAGGGATGCGTTCAGTCTGATGGCTAAAAGCAGCTGCTGCATAAATGCTTTCAGGTGAGCTCATGCCATCAGCAGGGAGCGACTTCAAAAATCTACTCCGTTATTGTGTTTGTACAGCTTTTTCAGACCTCATAAAGGCCTGACAGTTATGTATACATACACCTCCATATCTGTTTTTAGAACAGTTTGCGTTCGAAGCATGCAAACTAAGTTAGTGATTTAGAGTGAAAATCTTAATACAAATCAAATAAGTGCAATGAATTTTGGCTCAGGGCTCAACACAGATGGCCCAGCGACAGTCAGTGCTTTGGGTGATTTCTCATACGTCACCATAAAACATGTTCGCTAATCATGTAAATGTGTTTTAATGCCTTTGGTATTCTTTGTTAGCCTGACGTCGTCATACTCAGATTCTGATGCTGCTCCATTGGGTTGTGATTAAGGGGCCGTGTTTCAACCGAACCAGGAAAGAAAATGCCTCTGCACTCAATTGGATAGACCTACAACCAATCAGAGCAACGGAGTGAGTGATGCATGTTCTTCATTCATCTTTCCGATCGACAAATGCCTTGATCGCGATTCTCTGTTCCTCTTTTAACATGAATGCGCTGTCGATATCTTATATAACAGACGCGATGGCGGAATCTACACATGATGTTACATAAACAAAGTTCGAGAGGAGCACGTTCAAATAATCAATCCAATCAACTTGTCAAGTCAAGTATATTTGTATAGCGCTTTTCACAATACAGATTGTATCAAAGCAGCTTCACAGTATTAAATTAAAATAATACAACAAGGTTTGTTTCTAGTGGAATTTATTGATTGATAAAATCAGATTAAATATCCCCATAATATCCCCAACTGAGCAAGCCAAAGGCAACAGTGGCAAGGAACCGAAAAACTCCATCAAGTGACCTAATGGTGTCCTAAAACTCCATCAGGTGACCCAATGGAGAGAAAAAAAAAAAAAACCTTGGGAGAACCCAGGCTCAGTCGGGGGCCAGTTCTCCTCTGGCGTTTATTAACTAGAGGCCGGATTGTAATTTGAACTGTAAGATTAAAAATATTCTATGAATGCCTGGCTGAAGAGATGCGACTTTAATCTAGTTTTAAACTGGGAGAGCGAGTCTGAGCAACGAACAGTATCAGGAAGGCTATTCCAGAGTTTTGGAGCTAAATGTGAAAATGCTCTCCCTCCTTTGGTGGTTCTGGATATCCTAGGTATGACCAAAAGCCTTGAATTTAGTGATCTTAAAGAGCGCGATGGATTATAGGGCGATAGAAGATCCGTTAAATAGACTGGAGCTAAGCCGTTTAGGGCTTTATAAGTCAGTAGCAATACCTTGTAATTAATACGGAACTTTATAGGTAACCAATGCAGTGATGATAAAATCGGTGTTATATGATCATATTTTCTTGATCATACATTCTGACTAGAATCTGAGTTTGACGACGTCAGGCTAACAAAGAATACCAAAGGCATAAAAACACATTTACATGATTAGCGAACATGTTTTATGGTGACGTATAAGAAATCACCCAAAGCACTGACTGTCGCTGGGCCAACTTGTCATCAAACAATTACCATGTCTGCACTATCAGCATGAGAGGAAGCATATATTTATTCACTCTGTCAACTCACCTAACATTCCTTGACAGTTTTCAGCATCCCTCCACTCACTCTCGGCCTGTTCTTCCACAGCCAGGAATACGGGGGGAGTACTTTGGGTTCGGGCCGAATACGAGCCCGGACTCGGACAGTACGTCAAATATGCATTTATTCTATCTGACTTATTTGTAAGTGTGAACTCGTGAAATCTCAATTCTCCAGCGGCAGTCATCTTTGTTGTAAAGGAATTCAACCCAAGCGCTCTTTGGTGACGTGGATGATTACGTTACTGTTGATCATCTGTCCATCATCGTATAAAGCCCGCCCTGACAATTTGATTGGTCCGAACAGCTTTTGTTCGGGCATAATAGCTCCACAACGGATCAAGTCCAGACCGAACTTCCCGACCCAAAACATTTTGTGGGCGGGGCTAAGTTCGGCTGGCATGCAGGCTAATTCTTTGTTGTACTGAATACGGTTGTAAATTCTGCTGATTTTACGGTAATTGTTTCTTGCTAGTTAACATTAGGTTTGGCAAATTGCAAGAATTACTAGGAAGAATTTATTAAAATTGGTTCAAGTGCATGAATTAATAGCTTTAAATGGAAAGCTGAATGATTCCCGGCTATAGTTATTTTATTATAACAAAAAAAAAAAAAAAGAATTATTTGCTTTAACCTGTTTTCTTTCTTTTTTTGGCAAACAAATGAATTTAAAAAAATCTAGTAATCAATATTCATTGCTGGCATATTTTAAAAAAAATTTTTTTGCTAAAAATAAAATAGTTCCTGAAAAAAATAAAACTTTAAGATGTTGCCACTGACAATATTCACAGAACATGTTCAACTAAAAAAATATTTTTATTATTGAACCTATAATAATTGCTCTGCCTGTAAAGTGCGCAGAATAAATAACCACACTCTACAAGTGTTGGTTAAGCCAAGACAATAAATAGAATATGTTTAAATAGAAAACACACACCGGCATAAATATCTAACCAAGTGTAAATTTGGGATGAAATATGATTCCTCGTATGAGATTACTGAACATTCACTGCTTCTCCGGGCTCGTGTTTGTCGTGCTTTGAGTTTCAGAAGTGTTCCGCAGCCAAGGAAACCTGAACTCCATGACTTACCTGCAACACTGTTTTAATTCTACATGGAGTGAAATTAAATCTAAGAGCTTTGTGTTAGGGACACTACTTAGTGAGCATTATTCTGACACACACCACTGTACTGTAGACTGGTATACAACTCAAACACACGCACAGATTACAAGTGAGATTAGGTGTTCTCACTGAATGTAAACTATCCCTTTTTACAAGTATACAACAATATTAAGCACCAGTTAGTCTCAATTCATCCCACTGTAATTCTACAATACATGTCGCATTTATTAGTGATCCGATGTTAAACATTACAAGCAAATAACGTTGCAGTCACGTGTACTTTGAATATTATTCCCTTACTCTTTCAAAAGTATGATGACAGAATCACACCGGTATCAGGAGCAGCTAAACTAAGAATGAACCCATGACTTGAAAGTGTTTTCCAAAACAGATGAAAACGAATGCAGTATCAGATGGCCATGGCTAATTAATCAGCAAACAAAAGAGGTACCTGTAAAACTGCAGCTGCCGTTTTGGGCTCCCATATCTCGCACTGAGGGCAGCATGAGAGAGAGAGAGAGAGAGAGAGAGAGAGAGAGAGACAAGACCGAAAGGAAAGCTTAGTCTTACAGGCAAAAGGGGAAAGAACAGTGAGAGGCCATTAAACAAACACGTGCACGTGCACATATACACAAGAGCAGTATCAGCTTTAGCAGTGACATATGAACATGAGCTCAGAGGTATAGATTCAACACTGATATAAAGAAAGAAATATGAAGAATTTAGTTCTAGAATGAAAGGAAATATGGCCAGACATCAAAAATAAGAACACCACAACATTAAAACACAATGCTATTTTTTTCTAAATAGCTATTAGGAAAAAATGCTATTATTTCTAAAACATTTTTTTTTTTTTTACTTTTTAGTCTAATAGTGAAACACGAGTAATATTTTTGCTCCATTTTCTAAAAGGGGATTTTATTTGTTTATGGGTATGTTTGCATACAGACGGCCTTAAAACTAACACATTTTTACAAAAAAAGAGACTATTTCTGTTTCTGAACTGTCACATTTAACATGTTCGCTAATCATATAGATGTGCTTTATGCCTTGCAAATGTAAACATTGTTTGTAAACATACAACACATTGTGCTGATTTTACGTTTTTTTTTTTCCTTACTAGTTAACATTAGGTTTCATCAAAATTCTAAGAATTATTGAGACGAATTAATACAAATTTGTAAATTAATAGCTGTTATGGAAAGCTGAACGATTATTGCAAACACTCTAAATTGGATTTTGATTATTTGATTAATTATTTTCAGCTAACAAACATTAAAAAGACTTTAAAGCTTTAAAGTTTAATGAATGCTTGAAATTACACTTGAGGTGGAAACAAACTTGCAGCGCCACCTGCTGTTCAAAACCAGAACAGCTGGCAAACCCTGAGGGGAATGAAAACACTAGGAGTCACAGAAGATCAGAGCAAATTCATCAGGAAGTTTCCAGCAATGGTGAAATGAAGTCAGGGCTCTGATTAAGTGGGATGCTGGGCATTATGCAAAGCACTTGACCACTCTCGCCCTTTTCTACTGGGAAGCCCAGCAGGACTGCAGCTTAAATCACTCGGTTTGCTAGATGAACATAATTAATTGCATATACACAGACCCTGCAGCAGGGATAAAGCAGATTTTGAATGGTCCAAATGCATCTTTCTAAAAATGATCACTGTAATACAACTAATGTGGCTGGTGACGTAAGATTATCCGTACTGCGGCAATATAAGAATTGACTTTGCAGTTCACATGATAGCATGTCTTAAACCTGTTATTCATAATCAATACGTGCTTTTGCAGTGCGGCTCATTTTCAGACTCTCATCTGCTCTCTAAAACTTTGAGCTAGGTCACACATGACGTGTGTATCTGTGTCACACTTCTCAGAGCGTCCCACACAGTCACACAGAGTTTCTGAGAGAGTCTGAAGCTCTGGTGGCTTGCAAATTCTCCTAAATAAAACCAAGTATAACTCTTTCAATTTTACGTACTTAAATAAACCTGATGAAGTGCAGAACGTTTGTTTAAATGATACCATCTAACCCAGGGAAACTTATTAGGCTAATTAAAGTCCAACACTGAACGGCCTTGGTCATGCTTTAAAGCCATGAAATGTACACTACTGGTCAAAGTATAGGGTCACATAAGTCGCTTTGGATAAAAGTGTCTGCTAAATGAATACATGTAAATGTAATGTAAATGTCATGGAGATTTGTTTTAAAAATAAATTAATACTTTTTATCCAGCCAGCAAAGATGCATATAATTTCTTAAAAGTGACAAAGACATTTATAATGTCACAAATGATTTATTTTTCAAATAACCATTGTTCTTTCAAACTTTCTATTCATAAAAGGATCCTGAAAAAAAAGACCAAAAAATATGAAGCAGCACAACTGTTTTCAACATTGATAATAATCAGAAATGTTTCTTTAGCATCAAATCATCATATTAGAATGATTTCTGAAGGATCATGTGACACTGAAGACTGGAGTAATGATGCTGAAAATTCAGCTTTGATCACTGGAATAAATTACATTTTGAAAATATTAAAACAAAACAGTCGGTTTAATTTGTAACAGTATTTTTTTTTACAGTTTTTACTGTATTTACAATCAAATAAATGCAGCCTTGATGAGCACAAAAGACATCTTTTAAAAACTTTTTTTTTTAATTCCTACAAACCCCAAACCTTTGACCAGTAGTGTAATTTGACAAAACTGTTATTCATCAAACACTGACTTTATGGTTTATGCAAAAAATAAATGAAAACACAAACGAGCATAAATTAATGATGCAACAGCACAATCAGAGCAGCTGTTTAGGTGTGAATGTGTGTGTGAGAGAGAGCATACAGACCTGTAGACCATGCCTGGGGAGCCTGTCTGTCTGAGAGAGAGGCGGGCGGGAGAGTCTGTGGTCGATTCGGGATACATGGGGAACGGGAGATTGGGGGGTGTGGCCAGGCTGCCAAGGGGTCTCTCTCTATCTCCTGTCAACCGACACGTCTGTCTCTCACCTTACAGGACCTCTGAAAAACACAAATGCAGATTGTTTCAGCACATACTGAGTGCATTAATATACAACATGAATCTGCACAGCACTGCAGTGCTGCAATTGCACTGTAAGAATGCATTAACACCACTAGAGGGCGATTCTGCACAACGGTAAATGGTGATGACGATGATGAGCAGAACATGGCCAATACACCAAAAGAAATTTGTTTGTGCAGCTAATCCATAATACAAAGAAATGATAGTGTCACACAATGCTGAGCTGCTGAATTTACTGCGCCAGAGCAAAATAAATCTTGAGTAATGAGGTTGTATGAAGATTGAACCAATGTAGATTGATTTAGGAAATTATGATTTATTTTTTAAATGATGGTCAAAAAGATTAATAAACTCCCAAGTTATCCCTAATTTGTCACTGAATCCACTAAAGCGAATAATGAACTAACATCCGACTCACTATAACTTCAAGTCATGGTAATTTTCATGAGAAATGTTATTGTATTATGCATACTTAAATCAGTACAATTACTGATTAGGTTGTTCATATAACAATCGTAGGCCTAGTTAAAGTTACACATTCACAAAACAAACAAAAACATAATAGTTACAAAACAGTGTTGTTTTGTTTAGTATGTTAAGACCACATAAGTGTTGATAATATACTACACACACATGGAAGTGAGATACATGGCTTACAGATAGTGTGAATGACAAGCTGCTTTCTGACACCCTTCTGTCCTGCCCTTGCTAGGTGTTCCTATTGCATTAAGAGTATGTACGCTATAGTGCAAGGCAGAAAGATAGTGACAGAGAGAGAGAGTCAGATAGATAATGGTTGTAAGACAGACACAAAAAGGGAACTAGGGCTGTATAAGGTAGAGAAGAGAGAAGTGAAAGTAATACCGGGAAAAAAGAAAGAAAGCTGACATTAATGTCAGAAGAGCTTTCTTGGCAACTGTCTCCTTCAAAAACCAGTTCATAAGACATGAGGCGTAAATAAACATACGCACGTTCATATGAAGTAAAACATGTAAACATAAGAGTCGTGTTACTGCGCATGTCCCCAAGGTATTTCTGAATTATACTAAGAAAAATGTCAGATTCAAGCATTTACATGCTTCATTTTTTTCCTGTTGATTGGTTTACATGCACTGTAAAAAATGACATGGTCAACTTTCCTAAATTATAGCCTATACTTTATTGAAATAATAATAAACAGCAAATACTTTTGGTTATATAGAGTGTCGTCAATAATTCTTGATAACATGATCATCTCTTCCTATTAAACATGACTGAACACCTGAAGATATGTTGACAGATACAGTACAACTTACTGAAACGTATTATTTCTTGAGTATCTTCCTCCGCACAGGGACAGGCAGGTAGGAGGGCGAAATGCACGGTTTCCAAACTGGAGGAGTTTATTGGCCCTTATGAGGTTCTAACGAACACCTTTGCATTTAACACACACACACACACACACACACACACACACCACACACACACACACCACACACACACACACCACACACACACACACACACACACACACACACACACACACACACACACACACACACACACACACACACACACACACACACACACACACACACACACACACACACACACACACACACACACAAGCATTCTTTACAGCCACCTCTCATTTCAGCACTTATTACTCTTAAGCCCTATTCTGACGGGATTAGCTGTACAAGGGTAGATGGAGTAATGTAATTTCACCACAGGACGTCTGTAACATTAATGGCCAATTCGCACGGGATAAGATATCGCAGTAAAACTAGCAGAAGTGCGAGAGTAACTCGATTTCGACTCGCCGTCACTCCTGTCGTCATGTGCGTATTACGTTACCACCTGATATCACATTGCGCAAACACATAACCTATATTTATATATATATAAAACAGTTATGTCCGGTCGAACGATGTATTAATTAACTTCAGATTGGATTGTGTTGCTAATAGGCACTTACCTAACGCTAAAAGATGTTTCGTGCCTCTAACAAGCGCTTTCTGATCTGAATGGTGTGTGGAAAACACTTGAGTTTTGCCACAGACTCGTCCCAGCGTCTAGAACGCAACTGAATGCTTTCTCAAGCGTCTCCGTACTTGAAAAACTGCGGAAAACTACTTTTAAACAGGAAATGATGAAATATTTACGTACATATTTACAGCGGGTCTATTCGCACGGGATTAGGATTACCTGAGGTCATTTTTCCGGACCTTTTTACTTAAAGTAAAAGTCGCCGTAATCTTTACTGACATTGTCCGTCATGATCACTGAGATGCACATTCGGACGGGACTAAAATCACAGAGAAGCTCTGGTAATTATTACTTCACCCCACCTCTCCATGTTAAACTAGTCCCGTCCGAATAGGGCTTAACACGAGTGCTGAAGGACACGGTAAAGAACACATTATTGTACTGCTTATCAAGGTGACTGTCCCTCCCATCTATCTCCACATACATGCGCTCTGACACCAGGAATAAGGTCTTTCCATTTCCCATTTTACGCTGCCTGCCCACCTCTTTCCATCACGCTAAGCGGGAAACGCTGGATGGATGTGTCCCGTGAGAGAAGGGCACTGTATAGAGAAGCTGGGGTCACACATCAGAGGAGTAACTGCGAGGAGGAGAAGCACAAGGTGACCGTAACAGTTAGTCCTCTTTAGCCCAGGCTGACAAAGTGCTCATGTTGCAAATAATGTGGTTCAGATGGGCTATAAATAGATCACCTTCAATGTGATACTAAGCTTTATATTAGCGATCCACCAATATGAAATTTCTAAGCTGATACCGATAGTTTGTTTTTTTCTTACGGAAAGAAATTTCTCCCAAATAATGCTGCAAACTATACAGAGAACCCTCTCATTTGGTACACTATAATATTGGTTGCAATTAACAACAGAGGCATTATATTAATCTGCTATTTATTTTCAGATATAATAATTACACCTGAAGGGCCCTATCTTGCACCCAGCGCAATTGACTTTGTACACCAACGCATGTATCATTCCTATTTTGCACCCGGCTTTTCCCTCCACAGACGCACGTCGGTAAATTAGGGAATGAACTTGCGCTCCCGGGGGGCGGTTCAGCGAAAAGAGGAGGCGTGTTCCGGCGCAAACGTTCCCTGGTGCTATTTTGCAGTTTCAGAAAACAATTCCGCCACAGACCAGGAAAAACCTAGTCTAAAGTCAGTGGTGCGTTATTCAGATGCTATTTTAAGGGCGCATGCTTGGCCATAATGTAGCGTGTGCACAACGCACATACACTTTGCTTCTCTCATCTACACAGACGCAGCAGTTGCCATTTTTGCAAACCATACATAATTACAAGGGAAATATTACCACACGAGGGAAATCAGTGCGGTGTCCATGAAGATGTAAAAAAAAATAGGCATAAATCTAGCTTACACATGTACCCAAATTATTATACGCCAGTTAAACCGAAGCTAATTTGGATTAACAATGTCACTTCTCTGTCTTTTACGGCAAAGTTACTTGCGTTTCGCGTTTGATACTTGCGTTTCACATCGTTAAAATAGGGCCCTAAATGTTTGTATACAACTCTGTTGCACATATAAGGTAGTTTTCATAAGCACTTGACTTCATGGCAAATTTATTTAAACATACATATATAATTAACAGTAAATAATCTCCTTTTTATAGCTAACTAACAAACTGTGAACATCGGATGACTTTCCTAAGGTAAATGCAATGTTAAGTGACGTTGTTCACAAGCTGTTTTATTGACATCTTTCCACAGTTGAAACACTGATTGAGAGAATACATGAGACTTTTCAACATAACTTCTGATATTCATGCATCCCTAATATTCATCGCTCCTAAAAACAGCTGAAAGTGCCAAAAAGCTTTAAACAGTTAAAATGCAACACAATTATTTTAAGGGGGGACAATGCTGCTTTATGGCACCCCATGGATTTTGTAAGACATTTATTTATACATAAGGGCACATCCATCATGCTTGAGCACCAATTGGAATTTTTTAAAGGTCTGATGTCCAGAAAATGTTTATTCTGCTCATTGTGAACTGTCAAAGTTATGGTAACATTACTAGATAGAGGAAGAAATGGTAGAGAGAGGATAAAAAGGAAAATAAATAAATAAACATCATAAACTATGCTCTGTTATTTCATGTGTTATAATTCAGAAGACATTTAAACTGCATTTTAGGATTCAAAAATCTTAGTATAAAGCATTGCTTCTAACATCTTTAGTTCTTTGAATCAATAGTGATAAAAAGTACTGATCAAACCTTTTATGTAAGAATGAGAAAAAAATGCTGTAGCTTCTGTTGGCAGCTCATTATTGCTAAAGTGATACAGTAACCCGGCTGCTGGTATCGTGAGAGCTGGAATACTGCAGTGCTGCGGAAAGAGAGCAGACTCAGGCTTTGAAAGTTGCAGCATAGCTTGTGTTCAGATTTACTGTTCTGACGGTCAAACCAAAGCAAGGTGCACTCAGCGGACTACAGCAACTGGGAGTTTTACACAGGGGAACACAAAGTGACTCTCTCCACTTCCACATATAACTGCATGAATGAGGAGAGAGAGAATGAGAGAAATGTGGGGAAGTTATTAGTGTACTTGATGGAGAACAGGGGTGCCATGATGACATGCTAGATTCGGAGTATGAAGGACACTTTTGACTATGGATGAGGTGCATGGTGCTTTAATGAACAAAGAGAGTGAGTGCGTGTGTGTGTATGTGTGTGTGTCTGAGTGTGAGAGTTTGTGAGTGTGCGTCTGTGAGTGTGAGAGTTTGTCAGTGTGTGCGTTTGTGAGTGAGAGTTTGTGAGTGTGTGCGTTTGTGAGTGAGAGTTTGTGAGTGTGTGCGTTTGTGAGTGCGAGTTTGTGAGTGTGTGTGCGTCTGTGAGTGTGTGCGTCTGTGAGTGTGAGAGTCTGTGAGTGTGTGCGTTTGTGAGTGTGTGCGTTTGTGAGTGTGTGTCTGTGAGTGTGTGCGCCTGTGAGTGTGAGAGTTTGTGAGTGTGTGCGTCTGTGAGTGTGAGAGTTTGTGAGTGTGTGCGTCTGTGAGTGTGAGAGTTTGTCAGTGTGTGCGTCTGTGAGTGTGAGAGTTTGTCAGTGTGTGCGTCTGTGAGTGAGAGTTTGTGAGTGTGTGCGTTTGTGAGTGAGAGTTTGTGAGTGTGTGCGTTTGTGAGTGTGTGTGCGTCTGTGAGTGTGTGCGTCTGTGAGTGTGAGAGTCTGTGAGTGTGTGCGTTTGTGAGTGTGTGCGTTTGTGAGTGTGTGTCTGTGAGTGTGTGCGCCTGTGAGTGTGAGAGTTTGTGAGTGTGTGCGTCTGTGAGTGTGTGCGTCTGTGAGTGTGAGAGTTTGTGAGTGTGTGCGTCTGTGAGTGTGAGTTTGTGAGTGTGTGCGTCTGTGAGTGTGTGCGTCTGTGAGTGTGAGAGTTTGTGAGTGTGTGCGTTTGTGAGTGTGTGCGTTTGTGAGTGTGTGTCTGTGAGTGTGTGCGCCTGTGAGTGTGAGAGTTTGTGAGTGTGTGCGTCTGTGAGTGTGTGCGTCTGTGAGTGTGAGAGTTTGTGAGTGTGTGCGTCTGTGAGTGTGAGTTTGTGAGTGTGTGCGTCTGTGAGTGTGTGCGTCTGTGAGTATGAGAGTTTGAGTGTGTGCGTTTGTGAGTGTGTGTCTGTGAGTGTGTGCGCCTGTGAGTGTGAGAGTTTGTGAGTGTGTGCGTCTGTGAGTGTGTGCGTCTGTGAGTGTGAGAGTTTGTGAGTGTGTGCGTCTGTGAGTGTGAGCGTCTGTGAGTGTGAGAGTTTGTGAGTGTGTGCGTCTGTGAGTGTGAGAGTTTGAGTGTGTGCATCTGTGAGTGTGAGAGTTTGTGAGTGTGTGCGTCGGTGAGTGTGTGCATCTGTGAGTGTGTGCGTCTGTGAGTGTGTGCGTCTGTGTGTCTGCATCTGTGAGTGTGAGAGTTTGTGAGTATGAGTTTGTGAGTGTGTGCATCTGTGAGTGTGAGAGTTTGTGAGTGTGTGCGTCTGTGAGTGTGAGAGTTTGAGTGTGTGCATCTGTGAGTGTGAGAGTTTGTGAGTGTGTGCGTCTGTGAGTGTAGTGTAGAAAACAAGTTCTGACGTTCAAACAAATCCTGTAAAGTTTTCTGATTTGTATTTTTCTTTATTTTTTATGAATGATTTATTGTTCTGACAGCTCAGGTCCCTTTAAACAAAAATATACATCTTTTTGTGCACTTTTTAAAAAAAAGCCTATATATTTGGCAGATGTAAAGCATACATGTGTATGTTTTTTGTGTTAGTTCATTTTTATTTATTTATTATTACTTTAACAGCTCAGGTTAATACTATGTTCAAGGAGCATTTTTTGCACTGTGAATTTGCACTGTCAGTTCTGTTTTTGAATAAAGGGTTGGAAATTAATGCTTTTTTGTTCATCGTTTAATGTGAAATAGACTGCATTCACGGACATGTGTATGATTAGATTTGGACGTACAGTGAACCTAAAGTTAATAGAGTGCTGAAGTAGTGTTTTTTGCATGAGAACAGATCCAGTACGGCACATGACTGCAAAGGTCAGCTGACTCAGCATGCATGCAACAGCCTGATCGCTGTTCTCCATGTTGAGACACACGAAGGGTGTGCCAGACGAAAGAAAGGTCACCAGCAGAACTCCTGCTTTGATGGAGAAGTGGTCCCAGCAGTGTGGATGACACAATCACCAGAGGGACTCCTTCCGTATTTAGGGGAATAGGAATTGTTAGAGCAAAACAGTGTGACGGTTGTCACCATAGAAGTGCCAAACAAACTGAGTACTGGTGTCACCTACATAACTTCCCTGCAGGGCTCTGGGAAAATGTCCAACACTGTAATGCAGGTATACTACAGTGGGACATTTCTTTTTATAAAAAAAGAAAAAGTTTACAGGAATTTTTTTTTGTGCATGCATACATATAACAAATGCATGCATATGCACACACACACACACACACACACACACTAGGGCTGGGTATCGTTCAAATTTTTTTGCTACCGATACCTTGACTTCGATACCGGTTCCTGAACAATACTTTTTTCTATACCAATTTTATGAAATCCTTTACTGATTTCTAGGGATGCACCGAATATTCGGCCACCGAAAATTTTCGGCCGAAAATGGCCCAAAAGTGCATTTTCGGTTTTCGGCCGAAATACTTTTATCACCGAAACAATACGGCCGAAATGTTGTGATGACGCAAACAGCAGACACCGCGACCTGCACGTGCTTGTCTGAAGCAACATATCTGCGGTGTGGACGTATTTCAATATATCTGAGAGTGACCCACGGACAGCGATTTTCAAAACACAGACATCCCAAGTCTTCCGGAAGTTCCGGGAGTCTCCCGCGTATTGATAGCGGCTCCCTGATGCCCGCAAATTAGTTTAAATCTCCCGGAATCGCGAGCGAGCATGAGCGCGCATACGTAGCGCGCGCGGCAAAGAGAGGGAGTGAGAGACCTTGTGTGTGTGTGCAGAGCAGCCGTCATTTCTCAGAGGTGTGTTTACCTTAGCTGTTTATGATTTTTGCAACTCACGTGCATGAGCATATAGGTGCAGATATTATTATGGGCTATGGCAGTATTGACCTAAATGCAGTTTGTTTTTATGAGATAACATTTCATTTTTAAACCTTTCTGCAGGCCAGTAGGCTTTTACATTATTATTTAATGTACACATGAGTGGGGTCTAGTTAAACATTTAATTTTATACTTTGCAATGTGCTAAATAAATATTTGCATAAAATTTTAATTGATTTATTCTTTGAAACTTTAATATTAATTTATGCAATTGCAATGCCTTGATTTTAGTAAAGTTATAGTCAAGTTATAGTTATAAAGTCATAGCCATAAATGCAATCGTACTAATAATTGGCATAATTTCTTTCGGTGTTTCGGTTTTCGGTTTTCGGCCTTGGTTTCCTCTTTTTCGGTTTTCGGTTTCGGCCAAGAATTTTCATTTCGGTGCATCCCTACTGATTTCATGTAATATTCAAATTTTCTGAGATTTTGAATTTGGGGTTTTCATAAGCTGTAAGTCAGAATCAACAAAATTATAACTTTTGCACGATATTATAATTTTTCGAGTCTCACCTGTATATATCCTAATTATTTAACAACATGTATTCTTTACTTCAATGAGCTCATTGTTTCTGTCTTAAATTAATACATTGTTTAAATTAATAAACTGTTAGCTACCTGTGTGATTTGTATATGTACATTTCTGAAATGCATTACTTGCACAAACCTCTGATAACAGATCACTGTAAATTGTCACGTAGACACGCATTTTCTGTAAAGCTGCTTGGAAACGATATGTATTGTGAAAAGCGCTATACAAATAAATGTGAATTGAACTGAATATAGGCTAATTGGGGGCGGGATATAATAATTCATTACATTTATATAGCGCTTTTCTTGGCACTCAAAGCGCTTTACATAGAAGGGGGGAATCTCCTCAACCACCACCAATGTGCAGCATCCACTTGGATGATGCGACGGCAGCCATATTGCGCCAGAACGCCCACCACACACCAGCTTACTGGTGGAAAGGAGACAGAGTGATGAAGCCAATCAGTATATGGGGATGATTAGGAGGCCATGATGGACAGAGGCCACTGGGCAAATTTGGCCAGGATGCCGGGGTTACACCCCTACTCTTTCGAAAGACATCCTGGGATTTTTAATGACCACAGAGAGTCAGGACCTCGGTTTTACGTCTCATCCGAAGGATGATATATGCCTCGCGCTCAGCACACATAAAGCTTGCCGCAAAGCACAGGTAAAAGTAAGCCTAATGATTATGAATGTGTCGAGAAAAAAATAGCAAGGAGACATTTCAAGCTTTTATTGCCATTTTTCTCATGTTTCAGTTTCGGTTCATTTGTGACACAATCCAATTCTTCTTGCAGTCGAAGACGGAGCAACTTTCTGCTCGTAAGTTTATTCCGTGCACTGTCAAGTGCTTCATCAGATTTGTCGTGTTGCCGGTCTTGTCAGCAATCAATTCGTGACTGAAACTGGTTAAATGTGCGCTTTATGAGATATAATAAACGTATTATATCTCGTTTAATCGCTCAATCAGTGTTTCAACGGCGGAAAGACATCAGTAAAACAGCTTGTAAACAATATCCCACGTAGCATTTCACTTACCTCAGGCAAATGTCCACAGCTTGTTAGTCAGCTGGAAAAAATTTAACTCTTTCGCTAAATATATACACTATATTAGCCTATATATTAATTAGATTTTACTTAACCTGTTAGTATTGTCTTGATTATTTAATGCATGTTAATGATTATTTACAGCCAGTGTGTAAATTATTCTATTTCAACAAGGAATTGGAGCAAAAAGCATTAAATTTAGAAGTTAATGCAAAAACTGCCATATGTGCAGATTACATGTTTGCATACAATTTGTTATTTGAGTGTTGATTATTATATCTAAAAATAAATAGCAACTTAATTTAGGCTAATAGTTTTGGCTCTGTTGTTAACCTTTAATATTATAATGTGTAACAGCTAACAGCTCCCTATATATTTTACAGCATTAGCAGAGATTTTTCTTTATCCTTAAGAAACTTAATTATTCAGTAATTGTTCAGTAAACCACTGTTTAATATATTTATTTTTTTAAATGTTTTTTTTTTAGCTTAGATAGATATAGATTTTTTTAATTTGTTTCCACCGTAGCTTCATATTTACGCTTTGAAATTCTCTTTGAATGCATTACTGTAAACATTTTACAAAGAAAAGGACGAGTCAAAATTCTTCTACATTAACTGACACAGAACATGCCTTTAATAAAGTGGATTTTTACGTCCTTGAACATAAACCATTGTTAATGCCCTCTCCAACTTAAGACAAGTCCCATAGTGCCTTTGAATCACTTCACTGAAAGGTCTGTGTGACACAAACATCTAATCTATGTTGATTTCATCCTGCAGCAGACAGTGACGGCTGGCCTCCAAACAGATGTCCAGATACTGGTCCCTAAAGGCGATGCCGTATAAAGCTCTCCTAATCCATAAATAGCCCTTTTTATGGTCTCAGTCTATCTTATCTGACTACGCTGGAGACAGAGGTGACCTCGCAATTGCCTCTGACTTTCATCTTGAGACTGAGCAACCATTGAGCAAGGTTGGTACCTAAGAACCAGTTTCATTTGTTATAAAAACAACCGTTTTTTTGACCATCTACATTCTTCTGTAAATGCTAATATAAATGTGACCCTGGATCACAAAGCCAGTCACGAGTCGCACGGGTTTGTGGCAATAGCCAACATTACACTGTATGGGTCAAAATTATCGATTTTTCTTTTATGCCAAAAATCATTAGGATATTAAGTAAAGATCATGTTCCATGAGGATATTTTGTAAATTTCCTACCGTAAATATATAAAACATTTATTTCTGTGAGTGAATGCTGCACAATCGTGAACATAAATGCAAAACTTTAAAGGTGACTGTCTCAATGTTTCAATGTTTTTGCACCCTCAGATTCCAGATTTTCAAATAGTTGAATCTCGGACAAATATTGTCCTATCCTAACAAACCATACATCAATGGAAATCTTATTTATTCAGCTTTCGGATGATGTATACATCTCAATTTCAAAAAATGTACCCATGTGACTGGTTTTGTGGTCCAGGGTCACAAATGATTGTGATAACAGAGAAAAATTGGGCACAAAACAACACTGTCCCTGCTGATTGCATACACCAAGCATAAATCTTGTCATACAACTTGCAAACAAATAATAATTCTGAAACAGTAAATTGGTCAAAAGACTCAAAAATCTAAACTCACTCTTGACTTATTCACTGGACTGCTTATGATTACTTTTATGTTCAGGTAAAAAAACATTCACGTTTTATGTTACATCCGAAAGACTTGAATATACTGTCATTTATTAAATAATAAATGACAGTTTATTTACAAAAACAAAATATAGCTGCCAAAAAAACTAAGAACTACATTATGTATGATAAAAAAAAAAAAAATCAATTACTTTTCAACCACGAACATAATAATTAAAGGAAAAATCCCCAAATTCCTTATAATTCCCATTACTATACAAAAATGATTAAATAGACGATTGAGTAAAATAAAATGGATATAGGAAAAAGTGAATCTACAAAACTGCTTGCTTGACTTACACAATTGTATTTACATTAAAAATGTTCTTCAATTACAAATGCCTCTCACATCTCAATGTACAAATGGTATGAGGACGGCAGAGAGCTGGTTACAGATCAGTAACCGCTCTACTCGGCTTAAGCCCTATTCGGACGGGACTAGTTTAACATGGAGAGGTGGAGTAAAGTAATAATCACCAGAGCTTCTCTGTGATTTTAGTCCCATCCGAATGTGCATCTCAGTGATCATCACGGACAATGTCAGTAAATATTATGGCAACTTTTACCTTCAGTAAAAAGGTCCGGAAAAATTACCTCAGGTAAAACTAATCCCGCTGTAAATATGTACATAAATATTTGGGCATTTCCTGTTTAAAAGTAGTTTTCCGCGGTTTTTCAAGTATGGAGACGCTTGAAAAAGCATTGTTGTGTTCTAGACGCTGGGACGAGTCTGTGGCAAAACTCAAGTGTTTTCCACACACCATTCAGATCAGAAAGAAGATCGAAAGCGCTTGTTAGAGGAACGAAACATCTTTTAGCGTTAGATAAGTGCCTTACCAACACAATCCAATCTGAAGTTAATTAATACATCGTTCGACCGGACATAACTGTTTTATATATATAAATATAGGTTATGTGTTTGCGCAGGAGGGTGAAGTTACTCCTCCCACTTCTGCTAGTTTTACTGAGATATCTTATCCCGTGCGAATTGGCCATTAATATTAGACGGTGGTAAATTTACATTACTCCATCTACCCTTGTAAAGTTAATCCCGTCCGAATAGGGCTTTAGATCTTCAATATGTTTTCCATTCAGTACTGCGGCAGTAAGGTTGGGGAAGCCCTCTCTGGCTCTCACCTTCGGTTTCATTTCCATCTCACCAAAAACACAGACTCACGCTGTGCCAGCTTTACTCCCCTGCATTTGGCACAGTCGACTTCAGAGATGTGCTCTGCTCAACCCGCTGGCCTTGCAGAGAGCCACAGTGCTAACAGCACTGCTGCAAAGGTGAGGTATTCAGATGAATCTAGGCTACACCACGACGCCTACTTCACAAAGCTGACTGCCTTCCTTTGTTGGTAATCTAGGAGAGGGTTGAATCAGCCCTGCATGATGTATTGTGTCAGGCTGGTTGTCCACTTGAGCGTGCAGCGCTCTGAAAGGTCACAGATCTGCTATGTGCTTTGTGGTGGTGCTTCATGAAGGGTGAAGGGAAATGCAGATATGTGGGGATCACTGATACAAAGGGAAGGCGGGGATTAGGTTCTGCATAGGTGTGCATTTGAGGAGGCGGGGAAAGATTAAAAATAACTCTGTGCACTGTGGCGCACTCAGTAATGTAAAGAATAGCCCTGAGATCAATATCTTTCTGTCTGGAGAGGAGAAAGGCATGAGAAGGACAGTTGAGCAGTGGTTGCAGTCAGGGGATGATGACAACTTAAAGTCTTATTTTAAAACTAGATCTAAGAATAGATAAAACTAAACTTAAAAATAAAACTACTCTAAGAATACACAAAGTACACTCATGATGCAAAATTACACACAATAAACTGTATATGCACAAATGATATTTGATATTTTGATGAACTTTAGTTGATGATATATATATAATATATAATTTAATATCAATGTGAAAATTGTTTAAAAGTATATCTTACTCAGATTTTTTTCTGTGTGTGTGTGTATATATATATATATATATATATATATATACACACACACACAGAAAAAAATCTGAGTAAGATATACTTTTAAACAATTTTCACATTGATATTAAATTAAACTGAAGTAGAAAGACTGAAATAGTATTTTATTGTAAAACATATTTTAATAATCTGTTTTATTTATGACCTAAAAAAAAAAAATTCTGTGTAAATTAATATATACTACTAATAATACAACATCCTTTAAGAAACGCAACATAAATTATCAACACCCATGTACCATCCATGTACCATCTTATCTGGATATTTACACACACATACATACATACGCGTTGTGTTGGTTGTATTCATGTTGTGTTTTTGTTAATCTTGATTTCTCACAACTTGTGTGTTTTTTCTGGGTGAGACGGCGTGAATTCCGGCACTAATATCACGAACACACACGCCGTGCAGAGAGGACCAACCGCCAAGATCAAGAATTACATTAAATTTTGTTACGTTTTTCACCAAACTCTATCATATACCCTTGAAATATTTGGCATGTGTTGCATGGGATCATTCTGTGATACTTTTGTGTCTTTTTAAAAAACTTAGAATGATTTCTGAAGGATCATATGACACTGAAGACTGGAGTATAGGCTGCTAAAAAAATATTCTGCTTTGCCATTACAGAAAAAAAATACATTTTTAAAATACATTCAAATTGAAACCTGTTATTTAATATTTCTGAATATTACTGTATTTTAATAAAATAAGTGCAGTCTTGGTGAGCAAAAATATTTTTTTAAACATTTACAGACCCTAAACTGAATGGTAGTGTAGAAAAAAAGGTTTCCTGCTGTTTTAAAACATGACGAAGAAAAATAATACATATAGGAAAAGAATAAGGTCTAATAAATAAGGCCTAATTATATGCTTCTAATATCAGTCTAACATAATTGAGATATTGAAAAAAACAAAAAAAAAAAACACATATGTTATTGTGACGAATACAGTCACTGATATAAAACCGGCGAGAGAGAAGTCACCTATACCGCTGGAGAGAGGCCAGTGTAAATGTGTGTAAGAGAGAAGTCATCACTCCTTATGTGCATGAAACACCTCCGGCTATGTCAAAACAACACGAGCTGTCCAAACATTTAGATCGTCAAATCACCAGGAGGATTTACACTGATGCGGGTAAACTGCCGAGCCTTTCTTAGAGCACCCATACGTCATCCATACGTCCTCGACACAATAAAGCACTTATAAACAGAAACGTGGAGTGAATCCAGATAAGCGTAGTGGTGTTAAGTAACCTTGGTGAAGAAAGTCAGGGCGTATTAAAGCCTGTTTTTACAATTACACGTCAGTATCTCTCAAAATGCAGCGCTGCTAAATAATTCAGAATTGCCCGGTCTTGTTTTGTTTTGGTGTTCTTGTGGTTGTTCCAGTTGGTAGCTGTTGTGTGAGCAGGAACTGACTGAATCTTCCCCTCAGGATAGTGAAATATCATTCTGACGAATGTGGCTGCTAACTGAGGGGGAAAATGCTGCGAGAATGGTCCAGAATTACTAATGAAACGTGGTGCAAATGCAGCACGCCGTGCTGAGTGCTGTAAGCAGTCTGAAAAACCCGCCCCCAGAAAAAGCCTGCCTGCAGCAGCTGTCCCGCACACACACACACACACACACACACACACTGAGGAAGAGGAGGGAGGAGAGGGAAGCAAAGAAAACTGCAGTTGAAGAGAGATTAGAGGAAAGAGCTGACTAGGCACAGCCATTCAAACAGTGATGAAGGTGGAAGAGACGTGAGGCAGCTTTACCCACAGCTGGTGAGCATTAGACGAATGCATGCCACTGGGACGGCACCTACACAGAGACCAAACCAGCTCATCATTATGGATAAAAAAAAAAAAAACACTGATGCATCTCACATCATTATATATCACCAGACATTCATTGCACTTAGGCTTATTTTGCTGTACACCAAGCACGCTGATACATCATGATTAATGTGCTTTATATGATTGCACATGAGAACTGCCTAAGAGCTTGCTCTTTCCTTTAGGACAGTAAAGACTAATTTAAACGATAAATTCAACAACAACAAAAAAGAGAGAAGAAATTCATTGGACTATCGCTCCATAAGCTTTAAAAGCAATGCATTTTGTAATAAATATTCAGGAATAATTATATTCAGTTTGTTTATGTTTATATTTATTCAGTTGAATATGACAAGAAATGTTTAGAACACTGATATGTTGGGGGGAAATGTTGTATCTCCATATCCAGAAATCATTACAATTGGTCACCCTTTATGTCTGTCTGTGGTTTTTGCAAATATTTAACCATTTTAAAAAGTATTTTAAAAAAAAGAGCATGTGACTAAACCTCGTAACTCCATTGGATCCTCAAACTCTCTATAAAACCTCATAACTCCACCCCGCCTCTATCATGAATGAAGTCAAACTGCATGCGGCACTGTCTCTGCAATACAAGGGTAAATAAAGAACAGGTTCTTTGAATAATAACAGCGTTTTGTGTTTTTACTCAGGAAACACTATACAGTCCCTCCATTTTGCAACGATTCTGCGATCGCTACAGCACAAAAAACTAAATGTTGCATTTTTTGGCGATCCTGCATAATTTGCCATTTCACCGAAAAATAATAGCAAAAAAAAAAAAAGGTCTCACAAAATTTTTATTAGAATGATCTAATTGAATTATCTCTAACTGAAAGTTGTAATGCATTATTTTCATGAGGATCCGTTATGTCAGTGATGTCAGTGTGAAACAAAGCAAACCTTTCTCACCTGCCGTAAGTGCCAAGGGGACCGGGCGAAGCGATCAAGAAAATTGGATGAATGACCAAATAAAAAGTATGATATGTTTGATAGTACATACAGTAAGAGTCAATAAAAGTGCTGTATACCATAAAAGAGAACTCAATTCAGTACTGACATATGACCCAGACTGGTTGCGGTTTTCTGTGCGTGCATTTGCTGCCTGTCAGCACACACCGAATTGTGTTTCCTATCTAGGTGATCGCAGAGACCATTTCTACTGTCTACTTAGGCTTACGATGCTTTTGGGAAACGCAGCCCAAAATTACATCTACTACTGAGGGGACTGAATAATCAGTTAGCAATAGGCTAACAAAGCAAAACAAAATCATACTATACACTAGGGCTGGGTAAAAAAAAAATTCAAATTTTTTACGAACCGATATCGATTCTTAAATCCCAAGAATCGATTAGGCTAGTCATCCTGTTTTCAGTTGATGAATGAATGGAACACTGTAGCGCGCATCCCATCCAATAAATCACAATAATCTTTGCGCTTTGTTACTATTGATATGAAACAAAGTCTCAGATTTCAAATTACGACCATTTTCTTATGAAATTCAAAAACATAAATACCGTTTTGGTGCTGGGGCGTGAGATCGCTCTGGCTCAGCTCAAGAGAAGCAGCAGCACATGATCCTCTGGCCTTAATAACACCAGTTACAGCGCGAAATAAACATGAATGAGCATCTGAAAGTGGGTTAAAAAACTCATCAAAATCTTGGAGTCACTCAATCAGTGTTTCAACCGTGGAAAGACGTCAGTAAAACAGCTTGTAAACAATGTCATGTAACGTCACATTTACCTAAAAAAAAAACACATCCAGTGACCATAAACTCGTTAGTCAGCTAGAAAAATTTACTCTAGAGAGGAACATTTTGCTAAATATATGCACCATATTACATATTCATTATAATTTTTAATGTTCTTCAATATTTAATGCATGTTTTTTATTTGATTTATTTGAATAAATCTGGCAAGTTTTTATGACAGCCACCATTTAAATGTTTATATTTCATATAACTTTATTAACTTTATATATAGTAGGCTAATGAAGCCTAGTCGGCTACAACTGACTCCCATAGTTTAAGGTATTACTTAAGAGATTTGTTTTCCTTGAGAAAATTTGCCATGTATTGTACCTGATTTCCAAAATAATCAATATTGAATCAAATCGGAATCGAAATTGAATCGAATTGTGAAATTTGTGTTAATACCCAGCCCTACTATACACATGAGAACACGTTACATCATTTACACTCGACCCTAACCGGAGCGACACGATGTGTTGGCCACTCTGCCTGAAGGACCCTCCCAACATCTATATATAACATCCATAAACACATGAACAAAAACACGGCCCATCTGTCTAATTACATACATGTCCACACATGTGACTCAGATCTGTGCTGTTTTCAATGCATTTGCCTGAAGGACATTTGTTTCCTGACTGCTCTTTAAAAAAAAAAAAAAACTAATCTTCACACTTAATCAACATCTTGCAATATGCTTCAGAAAAAAAACAACAACAAGAAATGCACACGCATTACAGTATGGATATGAAAGCAGCTCAGAACAGGAGCTTTAGGTTCAGGAGTAGGAAGCAAAACAAACAGCCATATACAGTTCAGTGATTAACAAGATTTTAAAGTGGCTCAGGTTTGCTGTGCATGCTGGGGTTTTGTACAGAGACACTTATGAGTGATTGTGCAAGCCTTTGAACGGGCGTCAGCTGCAGTTGTACATACGGCAGCAGTGCAGATTGTGGGCTGAAGCAAACTAATGTAAAACTGTATGGAGTGTGTGTGTGTGTGCATACTAATGCCCAGCAAAATACTGTAATGCTGATTTGTACCATTTAAAAAACAAAGGTGTATACTAGTGGTCAACAAATATGGGTTTTTTAATGATCAATATCTACAAAGCAGGGTGGCTGATTGCCAATAAAATGCAGATACACTCTCAGAAAATAAAGTACATTATTGTACATTTAGGGGTACAATGGCTTGTCACTGGGGATGTACCCTCAAGGGTACAATATTGTACCTAAACCTTTAAAAGAAACGGTACATATATGTACCTTTTAATGCTTTTTTACCCTCAAAAAGGTACATATATGTACCTTGAGGTCCAATAATAAGCCCTATGGGGTACGCTAGTGTAGATTGTACCTTGGGGGACAGAAATGGACTCCTACTGTACCCCTATTTCTGACAGTGTACATACTATAATTTCATAAATATAAAAAAAATTCTAATGAATGCGGATTATATGCATAACTGCAGAAATTGTATTTATATTTTCTTAATTTTTACACGTATATAAGCTGGCATATATCAGCCTGGCATGAAGTCATTTAAAAGATCTGAAAGAGTTGCAATGTTTTGCTCACATGGCACATAATAATCTCTAGCGTGAATCAGCATTCTGTACAAACTGATCCCAGTATGATAGTTCTGTCAATAAACTGCAGAGTTTCAGTGTGGGTCGTGATAGTGTAAAAGTGCATCATTATAATCTGCTACAACATAACCATCAGCGTCACTGATAACATCAATTTCCCGTTCTTAAACGGGACATACTGGAGCAAAGGTGCACGAACACACACATACACACACACACACACACCAGAACATAAACAGACGCTGATCCAATTGGGGAGTTCAGTCACGCAGCAAAGCTGCGATTGGTTAGAGACCGACTGCATAGCAGAGAAGCAGCTTTACTCAGCAATAGTCATCCTGTCTTGTGCCTCTCCAGTTCTCCCTTCTGAATAAAATGTTTCTCAATCCTTATGTGTGTGTGTGTGTGTGTGTGTGTGTGGGTGTCCTATCCTCTTTTCTCTACCTCCTTCTCTTCCCTTTCCTGCCTCAGGCTCTCCCTGCAGCACATACACATGTGATTGTCCAATGAGACCTGGCTGATGGAATATGACCTCTTCATCTTTGACTGATACTGATACAGGACAGCATTTAGTCAGCAGCAAAAGCCAACCGGACAGCCTCTGCCAAGAGGTTCATTAAAAATATGATGAATATATACAGTGTTTCCCCTAGAATTTTTTCCAGGAGCAGTGTTGTTACGTGCCGCGCGGGGGGTCCGGGGGCATGCACCTCCGGAAATAATTTTTTGTAAAATAACCCCTTAAACCATGACTTCTGGCAAGTTTTGTAGATAGAAATTGACATTTTGAGACATACAAATATGACATACCATCAACAGATTCAAGGCATGATTATTGCAGCACGTACCTTGAACTGGTCACAAACAGAAACCTTCATTTTATAATTTTAGACAGGATTATTCATGTTTTTCTTTTGTGCTCATTTTCAGCTATAAGGTAGAAATTGATAGGAAAACCCAGAAAAATATTTTTTACAATTTATTTAAAATTTTATCTTAATGGCCAAGGCCACACCAAATCTGTGAGCACTTAATTTTTCTGGGCTTTTCAGAAGATCTCTAAGACTCTTTGGTAATTGAATGCTATTGTGGGGGGGGGGGGGGGGGGGGGGGGCATTAATGCTGACACGCATGCACGTGGCCAGATGCTGTCCTTGTAGCCTATTCCTCATTTTGTTGTTTTTTCACTGAAAAATGTCAGTATTCGGTACCAATACCAGTGAAAATCCACGGTTCTCGGGAACCAATTTCGCAGTTCGTACCGCTTTCTCCTTTCCACAAGCGCTTGCTCTCCCGTGGCGTCTGTCGTTGCTATGCAACCATGAACAGAGGCCACCTGGAAAAATGAGCATGCCGCGTCCTTCTATTATGCCTACATTTGAAATAACGAATTTGCACGCGCAAAAAAACCCGCACTATGTGAACGGCCCCTTATGGCAACGTGACATTAGCCTAATCGAAAATATTTCCATATGTGGCTCTTTCCTCCTTTCTTGTCAACAAGTGGATTCAGAGCCACCGCATTAGCAGCGCCGCCGATCGCCATGTCTCAGTGTTTTTAGGTGTGTAAGTGAATGAAGAATGTCGTGATATTACTGATCATGTGAAGATTTTGCAGCGGCACTGAAAATCCAGCGGTGGTGGCGATGCGCTGCTACTGAATATATTGTAGGGGAAACACTGATATATGACAAATGCAAATACAGGTGAAACTCAAAAAATGTGAATATCGTGCAAAAGTTATAATTTTGATGATTATGGCTTACAGCTTATGAAAACCCCAAATTCAAAATCTTGGAAAATTTGAATATTACATGAAATCAGTAAAAAAAAGGATTTTAAATACAGAAATACCAGCCCTCTGAAAAGTGTAATCATGCATATGTACAAGGGTGTAACTTTGGTTTGAAAAGTGGGGGGGACACAAAATGGGGGGAAAATTTTTCGATTTGAATCCCATTTCCCGCATTTACATACATTTAGGGACTATGGTGATACAAGATAATTAAAAATAATAATAATTTTGAAAATAATTAAGTTGATTATAATGATAAATTCTGCCAAAAAGAATAGTAGGCTACTAAACTATGTATAACAAAAAGATGTTTTTTTTTTTTTTATTGACTTTTTTTTATTTTTTAATAGATTGCCAAGACTTGAGAGAATCATTTTATAAAGTCAAAAATGTTCACTATTAATGTTTTGTGTGTAAATAAAATTGAAATAAAGTCAACTCAATTTCCTCTGTAATGTAGAAACAACATTAAGACAGTATATTTTAAATAATTGTTTAATAGCATCTTTTTATGAATGAAGGCCAGTATCACTGATATTAATATAGGCTACTGATGTCTCGATGAAAATGATCCCCCCCCCCCCCCCAATTTTAAACATTTATTAGGCTTCAAAAATATAACAAATTTTAATTTAAGTGAACTTTAAACAATCCTCACTTAAACCTATAATAAATGTCATATTTACCTGTGCCTTTCCTGTCTAACATGTTATACAGAAATTGAATAAGGTTATCAAATAGTCCGCACTGCATAAATTGTAATTACATATAGATTAATCCTTATTAAAGCTACAAATGTTCTTTAGTCAAGATCAGTGAGTAATTTTCTCTGTTCCCTTTGTTCTTTGGTTAACTTTACTGACAGAGAGAATTAGTGGCTGCTGTCACTTTAAGACCAGCCGCTGAGAGGATCTCACGCATATAATTTTCTACTCTTGACTTTTATTGAACTCATTTAAGACTGTTCTTGTGAGGATATTCGACAAAACGGGCATTTTGGCATAAATGTGTGTTATTGTTCGTTCAAGCGCGAAAGAGAATTGGATTCTGGCGCGCTGTCTGTGCGTCGTGTGCGTGTCAGGAGAGCTGCCTACCTGCACATTAGAACTTTCAGTGAGCTATTTTTAGAGTGTGGACGCGACGTTCCTGGACGCGGCAGCGCGCATCGGCACAGGCTCTCTGTGTCCTGCTCCTCCTTGGCGATGACGGTGTACGAAAAAAATAAAAATAATAACAAACGAATTTGAAAGTGGGGGGGACACAAACGGGATTTTGAAAAGTGGGGGGGACATGTCCCCCCTGTCCCCATAGGAAATTACGCCCTTGCATATGTATATAGTTATATATAACTAAATATATTAGTTTCACCTTTTAATTTGAATTACTGAAATACATTAACTTTTGCATAATATAATTTTTTTTCGAGTTTCACCTGTACACATGGCAGTAAAATAATGCAGCATCTGTATACTAAACTATATAAAAAAAAGGTGAAAAGCGTCTTTTAGAAAGGTGCACATGAAGCTGAATTCACGTTAATGGATGCTGCAGACAATGAACGTTGCCCTTATAATTTGTGTATTAGGATATATGCTCTTTATACGATTGGCATCTAAAGTATCTAAACAGTGAACGTCCAATGATGCTGTGATGCCTGTACAGTACATGATTCACTGATTTTATAGTAAAAACTGGAATATTGTGAAATATAACAATTTCAAATATTTACTTAGTATACTTTCAAATGCTATTTATTTTTGACAAATAACTCTAGTCTTCAGTGTCACATGATCCTTCAGAAATCATTCTTGTATGCTGATTTGGTGCTCAAAATCATTTATTATTATTATTATTATCAAATTATTATCAAATCAATATTATTAGAGTTATTATCAAAGTTGAGATCAGTATTTTTGTGGACACTGTGGTGCTTTTTGCAGGATTCTTTAAAGCGGGGCTCAGTAGTTTCGGGATTTCTTCGCTGTATTCTCGCTTTTTGCTCGCAGGTTTCTCTCTAGAGCTCCCCCCACAGCTTCGGAATAGATATTTGACAACACTGTTGTAAAAACTCGTTGGCGATTCTCAGACACCAGAGGCTAGTAGATCAACGACATCAAAGCAGATGGGACATTCTTTAAAACGTCTTCTTCATTCAGGTTCGGACAGCGTGAGGGAGCACAATAATAACAGCATTTTAGCAGATTTCTTTTGGCCGTAAAGCAATTGTTTACATCGCGAGACCTGATATCACGCGATACTTCCTGACGCGGCGGCCCGCCGGCTCAAAGTTGCAAGTGCGGGTTTTCCGCTCACGGGCACCGGGGGATGCGAAACGACCACCATTCAACCCGAAATAAGTAATATAACCATTCCAATGACTCCGAAGCTGTTCAGTTAAGGTAAAAAAAAGTTACTTAGTTCACCTTTAAAGAATACAAAGTAAGAAAAAAAAAAACATTTACAGTATTTGAACATTTTCTGTAGCAATGCAATTCTTTATCATCGCTTCTGGTCAAATTAATGCGTCCTTGCTGAATAAAAAAGTGTCAATTTCTTTCAAAGCAAACCTACTGACCCCAAACTTTTGAAAAGCAGTGCAGCTCGTAGGTTAGTAATCACATTAGCCCACCTGTTTTTACAGTAATTTATACAAAATATTCATAACATTTAAAAAACTATTTTAATCCCACCATTTCAAAATATTAACTTCAATGAAAAAAGTAATGTCAGAGTGGTGTTATTTTTATCATTTGTCAAGTGACTTATAACCCTAATCCCAAACATGTTGAGATGGAAAATGCTACGACTAATATCAACATCATAAAAAAAAATTAAACTTGTTTTTTCAATGCTCATCTGGCTAAAAAAAATGTCAACAGTCTAACAAGTCTAGCACTACTAACCCTCTCATCTCCTTCTTCACTGATTACCTAAATTACATAACATTTTACAATAACTGTTTTGCATTTGAGTTGCCAGATCTATTTTCCTTTCATAATGCATTAAACATGCTAATAAGTTTCAAGAAATTGTTTCAATGAAATGATGACCTTGATTCCCAAGGAAAAATGTTGACGGCACAAGAATAGGGAGGCCAGGGGACAATCCAGCGATCTGACAAAGTATAATCAATTTAGTGCTTTATCAGAACCAGAGCTTCCATTATTGAAAGGAGGCCCACAATTTAATGGCAAAGATGATGCAGTGCTGATTGGCAGGGAAAAAAATGATAGCGATGCTTGAGCCTCAATAGCGCAATCTATATGGTCAAGATGTTTGTCTACAGTAAGAAAAGGGCAAACGGGTGTGCTCTAGTTAAACACTAATGAGGAGAGAATGGAGTCGTGCCTAATTAGGATATTCAGCTCTTTTGCATTATTGTCTTTTTTGGCAATTAGGCAATGTAGAAACAATAATCGAGTCAACCGAAGTTAGCAATCTGCAAGCTTTGGTTGTAATAAGACAAGTTATCAGTTCCTTTTTTAAATTAATGTTAACTCTACTGTGATTTCAGCTGAAACGTGGCTCTAGGCAAATGAGGCTGGACATAATTAACGTGCTAGTTAGGATAGAAATAAACATGCAAATGTAGGTCAGTGAAAAATTTACAAGACCCCGAACTCTAATGCAGCTGAACCATTTGCTGTTCATTAAAGCAAATGAACCCTGTTCATCAGCCGATGCTAGAGTACTGTTGTCCTTTATGTAGCCAGGGAACAGGTGGAGGGATGGTCTGCATGCTGAACCCCTGGAGAGAAAGGTCTGTCTCACACTCACTCTTAAATAGGCCTGACGCGAAATTCATAGTCCCGTCCAAAATTCACCCAAACAAAAGAAAATGTACAGACCACGAATGTGTGTTTTGCATGATTTCAAACCGTTTCCCCAAACACTGCCCTGTCTTCCAATATTTGGAAACAGTAAGTCCTGCCCTCAACAACTTTCAAGTAATTAATTGAGCCAATGTTATTATGTCAGCACTTTTCTAAATTAAATAAATAGAAGTAAATGAAAGTAAATACATCTTTGTTTGTCAGTTTTTGCAACCAACTAGCAACAGCAAGTCTCAACTCATTAAAAAGAACAGTCAGACAAACCCCTTAAAGGGGTGATGAACTGAGAAATCAAATTTTCCTTGAGCTTTTGACATATAAGAGGTCATCATACTATAAGAATATCCTGCAAGTTTCAGAACTGAAAACTTCCTTGTTAGTCCAATAAAAGCTTTTATTGACACCAGGCACAGCGAATGACCCCGATCAAACCCCGCCTCTGCAGAAGAAGATCAACGTCCACTTCAACACTGCCTGTTTAGCCCCGCCCACTGATTTGCGCATAAGAGACAGAGCGTATTTAGGCCACGCCTCCACCGGGGGGGAAAACAATCCAACCGTCTCCATTGACTTTGCATTGCGAGAGGCAAAACAAAACAATGTCTAAAAGCTGCTATGTGACATAGGTGTACAGCAAACAAGCTAAAGAATAGAATAGAATGAGGCATTTATATAGCGCTTTCATATGTACTACTGTACACCCAAAGCGCTTTACAATCATATCAGGGAATCTCTCCTCAACCACCACCAGTGTGTAGCATCCACTTGGATGATGCGACGGCAGCCACAGTACAACGGCGCCAGTGCGCTCACCACACACCAGCTATAGGTGGAGAGGAGAGAGAGTGATATAGCCAATTCAATGGAAGGGGATTATTAGGAGGCCATGATTGGTAAGGGCCAATGGGTGGAATGTGGCCAGGACACCGGGGTTACACCCCTACTCTTTACGAGAAGTGCCATGGGATTTTTAATGACCACAGAGAGTCAGGACCTCGGTTTAACGTCTCATCCGAAGGACGGAAATAAGTTTTTATAATCTGTCGACCCCAAAAAACGAGCATTTAAGGACACAAAAGTGGATACAGGCAATTGAAACAGAGCGCAAGGTGTCATATTACTCTGAGAACTACGTCCACTGGAGCAGGAAACGTAAATCGGCGACAGTATAGCTTAGCTTACAGAGATATAATATATAAAACTGACATTTGGATATTCGACTTACCAGTGACAAAATGTTTACTGCATTTTTTAGTGCATACTGAGTGTCAGGATCCCAATTCACCCATTCATTTCAGCCTGTACCCACTTTTGTGTTCTTAAACGCTCGTTTTTTGGGGGTCGACAGATTATAAAAACTTATTTCTGGGTTTTTTAGCTTGTTTGCTGTACACCTTGTCACACAGCAGCTTTTAGACATTTTTCTGTCTTTTGTTATAAGTCATAAATGACAAGGAGGCAGCTTCTCGCAATGCAAAGTCAATGGAGACGGTTGGATTGTTTTCCCCCCGGTGGGCATGGTTTTCAGATTATGACACGTTGCGCCCTGTCTCTATTACATGAAGCTCATTATAATATGCAAAACTGTTATCCAATCATAGCAGTGGGTGTTTACTTCCAAGTCTTCAATGTGGCACGCCCATAAAAACCGAACGTTTCAGGAGCTAGGCTCAAAACCAGGGTAGAAAATAGCCTAATACTTATTCATTTTGATGTTTTTGAATGTAAAAACCAAGCAAACGTCATAAGTTGACCTCAGACAACAATACAGTTTTTTTTTTAAAGCCAGTTCATGACCCCTTTAAGTTAAGAAATAATTAGTTATCATTCATTTTTAATTATAACCTAATTATAAACAAATTCTTAGCTTAAGGGGTTTGTTGTAACCAGGCCCGAGTTCTTCAATAAGTCCTGCCTGAACTTCCCGTTTAGTTAGAAGAGACATCAAGACAAAAAAGGAAAACTATGTTATCAGAAAGGTGCCACAAAATGTTACAACAAACATTTTGGCATCCTCAATTACTTTGAAGACATGCATCAGTGAATCAGCCTGGATTTCTTTGATTTATTCATATTGCTTTAGTCAGAAAAACATTATTGTCACCAGGCCAAGTTTTACATTTAGTTGTCCATTTTGGACCTTGTATTGTCTATACTTAAAAATTCTTTGGTAACATGACTGGGTGGTCTAAATGAAAAAAGAAACACACACATCTACACACGTTAGCACACACCTGCGATGAAGACAGGTGTGATAAATGCCGTAGGTTACCCAGATCTGCAAATGCACACCTCCTCCCTGGTGGGACTCCCAAACACGAGTAATGCAGCAAGACAGCAGCTCTGCGTTTGCACCACAGGATGGTTAGAGAGAACTGTTAAGGCGTTCTCTCTCCGAGGAGAAGCTTAAATCTACATGCAGAGCTTCCCTCATGCTTGCTTGAAAACCAGTCCGGTAACTATTAAGACAAATCTGCTGCAAAACAACTGCGTGAAATAATTAATATCTCGAATTATCTGACTAGGTAGCAACATCTCATTCTGTCCTCTAGCATTCTCATCCACATCCATCTTCGGACAGTATCTCAGGATCACATAAAAGTCCACCATCCTGTCTTTTTTCAATTATTCTCAATGCTGCAGATCATATTAAGCAGTACAGAGAAAGACACTGAAACATGAGATATTATTCACCAAATTTTTAAGGCATTGTATGGTGTTTCAGTCTTAGGGCGTTTTCACACCTGAAAGTCCGCAACAAGATCCGAACCAAAGTTCATGTTTTGATACATTTTATACATTCGTTAAAGGGGTCATATAATGCCATTTTTGTACAAGCTAATATGATTCTTTAGGGTCTAAATTAAAAGTTTGTAATATACTTTAATTAAAAATTCTCATTAGTATTGTAAGAAAACACAAATTTTACCTGGTCAAAAACAGCTCTGTTTTCAGCACGCCGTTTCAGTGCATGTGTCTTTAAATGATAATGAGCTTTGCTCACCCCGCCCCTCTGTTCTGTGCGTACACGTTTGTAACACAATAACCACGCGTTGTTCATTATAAACGTGGGATTATGAATTATATTGAGAACGTTGTACATAGAAAACATGCTGTAATGTACCCTGAGTGTAAACCTTAGATGCATTCATCGTGAAGCCTGCAGCAAGGTTTGCAAATTTCGCAAAGATTAATATAAATACTAATATAAAGGTTAATAAAACATTACACTCACATCTTCTGGAGGTTCAGCAGTAACACGTTGGTACCGATCCGTTTTTTCTCGTTTGTAAAGCTGTCTGGTGTGAAATGATTCGCGTAAACATGAAAGCATGGAAGATCGTGGGGAATCCCCGTGAGGGAATCCCCGCGTCAATCCTTTGGGCATATGCTTCAAAAACAAAACTCAGCCACTGCATCTATAACGGCTCAGATTTAGGAACATCCAAATGACTGCTGTGTTTCTTATTACATCTAAGAACAGAACACCACAATCGCGTAGACGCCATTCTACTCCAGCATATCAACAATGGCGGACTACTATGACGACGGCTGTCACAGCTTGCTCAGGGCGGGTCTTGTGTTGAAGCACGGCTGTCAATCACAATCGCGGGAGGGGCATACGATCTTATGACGTCACAATATCGAACGGCTTGATTTCATAGATGGTCAAACATATAAGGAGATTAAAACAAAACCACTGGATGGATTTTAATCATGATAGGATGGTTGTGTACAGGCACTGCCAACAGACATTTCAGTGCAATCAACTTGTAAAAGTGCATGTACCATTATATGACCCCTTTAAGTTTCGATTTGGTTTCACATTGCAATTATGAAAGCGCACTAAAGCACTTTACATGACGTACTTGCGTCCTGTCGTCATCATCTATGTGGGCTGCATCTTGACATTGATTGGTTTGTAAACGGACGTGCGTCTGACGTCAGCGTGTTGTCAATTCGGCGGGTAACTTTGACAAGAATAAAAAAAAATGTAATACAACTTTGACAATAATGAATGAACAGACGCATATCGTTGCCACTATACTGTTATTATTACGGCATTACTCCCTGCAGCACCAACTATACTCGAGGCTAGTTCAAATTCGCCAAATGAACGTCCTCGTTGTGCGAGCATTTTATGGTCGCCGGCAGGAAATGAGGAGAAGACTGCAAGCAATCCTGCGGGAACCACCGGAACTTCCTGTAAATGGTCTGAAAGTCCGAACCATACAGAAAATGCTTTCACACTAGAAACGAACCAAACCTTTGTTCAGTTTGATCCGGACCGAGACTACCTCTTTTCGTCTGACCAAATTTCATCTGTTTGTTTCGGACCGTGATCCGGGGGAAGTTTCACACCTGTAATTTTGATTCGGATCAAACTGAAAAGTCCGAAAATCCGGACCAAACAAGGTAGGTGTGAAAGGGCCCTTTAGAATAGCATTGCCTTCACTTCTTAAATGCAATAAACAATATTTTATGCATATTAATCATATTATGATTTTTGACATTGTTAGGGATGTGAAACTACAAGGAACTGAATGATTCTTCTAGCACTTTTCAGGATTAAATATTGATTAAGCGTTTCTGATTCCAATAAAAATAACGTGAGTAATTCATTCAGTGACTATACTGGTCATCATGTATGTTTCAAAAACCATTAAAGGAACCAAATTATCTATTTGACTATTCCTCATGACTTAAATTGTGTTACAAATGTTCATATTATCCCAGAAGTACTGGAAT
Organism: Rutilus rutilus; assembly: GCF_951802725.1. Classification (NCBI taxonomy): domain Eukaryota; kingdom Metazoa; phylum Chordata; class Actinopteri; order Cypriniformes; family Leuciscidae; genus Rutilus; species Rutilus rutilus. Next base: position 29,865,681 of record NC_140227.1, on the reverse strand, counting down.
AAATTTATAGTTTGGATAAAAACACTGATGTCTACGGTAGCGATCAAAATAAAGCAAATCACCATTTGAAAGTAACTTGGTGCTTTAAATAATGATTAAAACGATGGCAACAAGTGACTGTTAAAAAATGTATTTGTCATTGAATCCTTCATTCAAGAGATGATTGATCCAGTAATGAAACAAGTGAAGTATATTTATGAGTGAATCAAACCTATTTTTTTTTTTTTTTAAATATATAATTCAGACTAATTAAACATTTTAAAAAGACTGCAGCAATTAACATTTTGTCAGAACCAATGGTAAATTACGTTATTTTGTTTAGTTGTTAGTTGTTCAGAATCATGGGAGAATCGTGATCTCTGTTTGAAACAAAAAAAATCGTGATTCTCAGTTTACCCAGAATCGTGCAGCTCTCCTGTATAGAGGAATATAAGACAAGTATTACTTGTAATATGTATCATTTACCATATGACAGCAGTTTATTTTGTATATTACCAAGGAAAATAGTATGTCTTATGAAAATGATGAGCTATCTGTGCATTATACATTCCAATCACTGATGCAGTTTAACACCGCAAAGTTAAAAAAAACATCAGTGCTATCCCTTTTGACCAGAAATGACTTGTAAACATGGTTGGGATGACACAATACAAAAGAAATAGACATAATTTACAAAAGCTCTAACCTTCAAAACAAGAGACCTAGCACCTTTTTCCTCTAATGCTGTAGCTGCCATTACAAACTTACTGCACCAAATTCCTGCGACTTCCTTGCGTTTACCAGCATCGGCCCTGTGAGCGACACCGTCCACACACTACCTAACAGGAAAAGCCACTTCCTCTCCAGCAGACGGTACTCATAATACCATGACAACCATAACACAACCATAACACATCTTCGCAATATTATCTAGCACCTGCTATAATCGAAGCCGTAACAGTACACGTATTGTCAATGTCGGACTGCGTAGCGTAAAGCCTGCATTTGTGGGCAACAGATGGGCACTGCAGCAGGTGAGAGCATGATGCTCATATTCAGCCATCAAATGCTTATTCTTCAATGAATTTCACAGATATCGCTCCTTTCAAGGCACAATTTTTGATTGTTATGATGCCAAATGCTAATTTAAGCAGAAACAGCATGCATTAATCATGGAGCACAATGGGAAACAGGCAGGAGGAATAACTCCCTGCGCAATATGGTTATGCCTCTCAACGCAGCAAGCAGATGCCGAGACAAGGAGACGAAAGACAAGGAGATTCCCTTTCGCCCGCACAGTACACGTACACACACACACACACACACACACAGACTCACGCTTAAGTGGGGAGCAGGATGAGAAGGAGAGCGTCTTGTTGCTTGACTACCCACCTCTGCGATGCCTGATGCAGTGTGTCCTGCTCGGCGAGGCTGAAGAAGAGTTGGGTGTGTGCAGCCAGATTGCCTCCGCCGAGCGTCAGGAACGACTGCGAGAGAGAGAGAGAGAGAGGGAGGGGAGATGAGACGGGAATGGTGAGTGGGTTTATCCTCCACGTTACCCTGTCAATGTGTGTGCCTGTATGCCTGAGTGCATGAGTGTGCGCGTGAGAGGGGGCGGATGGGAAGGAGAGAGAGACCAAAGCAGCGAGTATGTGTGAGCAAGTCTCCCGAGACAATGCCGGAGAATAGAGACTGTGGAACACAGTAGATGCATTAAACGCAGGGTCCCTCCCTCTTACATCACTCGAACACAGCGCTCTGCACAGTCAGCGCAACATAACCATATGGAGGAACAACGGGTGCAAGGAGGAACAGAGAGAGAGAGAGAGAGAGAGAGAGAGAGAGAAGAAAGCAGACACAAACAAATTTAAGCTAGCACGTTTAAAATGTCTTCATGTAAACCCACTGCTAAAATGTGTTTGGACAGGTAAAGGGTTCTGGAAATGGTTCTACACTCATTTCTTCACCATAATGTTGGACTTGATATTAGGTCGAAGGACAATGACTTCTCTCGAAAAAATTTCAAAGATTACATTAAACAGCATTTACAATGCATTTAGCTTCCATAATCGGAAATGTGAAACCTTGTGAAACAGAACTTGTTGGGAAAGAACATACAGTGGGACATTATTTTCTCATTAAAACTCATTATTTTAAACGCTTTTTGTAATTTTGACAGATAAAAAAAAAAGGGTTGTAATTAAAATAAAAGGCATGGTTTCACAGACAGGGCTTAGATTAAGCCAGGATTAGGCCTTAGTTTAATTAGGACATTTATAAGGGTGGGAATCTCTAGGCACCTCACGATTCCATTACGATTCAGAGGGCAATGAGATGATAAAACGATTTTTTTCTATACAGATTTTTTTTCTTTCTCACTGTGTGTGAGTACTTGCTACTTTTAAAGCAAAGAATTTGTAATGATCCATAATGAATTTACTTCCAATATATTTTATTGATCAAACAAATGGAAGTGATTTGTCAATAAATGTTGCGATAGTTTGTAATTCGCTTTTCCGAGTTGGTTGGAAGCTTTTAAGGTTGTCCTGGTTTCCACGTCAGCGCTGTTTGATCTGACATGTGTGGTTTATAACAGAATTCTGTGCCGAATTTGAATGCTCCAAATTAGATCTTGCTGTGATGTTATTAATTCAAACACTTTCACACTGGATCTCCCAGGGCTGTGTAATAACAGTGTTGTGTGATTGAGATCGGCCCACGAGTAAACCTGTTCTGAGCTCGCGTTGCGCTAAACGCTCCGCGCAGCTCAAACGAATAGGGCGGTATCGTTTCACTTTCGTTTTGTTTGCCGTTTGATGTTTCTCGCATGTAACAGAAGTTGCAGCTCTTATCAATTGGACAACGTGGTGTCTCTTGTCGCCCATTTGGTCGCAGTCTGGAGCCCTACTTGCATAAAGCGTGGCTCTTGTCCAAGTCCTTTTTCCCTTCAACTTCATAGAAGCCAAAGTTACGCTAGATATTAACGCAGAGGGTGCCGGTCGGGTTTCTCGCTCAACCATCATGCGTCTCTGTTATGTGCACAGCTGCACGCCACAGATGTACAGGCGCCTTTTGCGTTCCGTCAACATTACGTTATCAATTAACATTTAAATAATCGATTTTTTATTTTTTATTTGTGATTCGATTCAGAATCGTCCACATCCACATCACAATGCATCTAAGAATCGATTTTTCCCCCACCCCTAGACATTTAAGTAGCTTTTATAAACGTCCCATAGAAAAAAGGAAAAGAAACTACTGGTGTGCATCTTGAGACAAAACAATGGCACTGCCACTGACATATTTTTAGACATGTCAGTGCAAGTTGCGTTCAGTTAAAACAGCTCAAACATGCTTAAGCCTCGTCTGTGAAACCAGGGGAAATTTTTTAAACTGTCCCTATTACTACTATAGCACGAAATCCCTTATAAAAATAGACTGTATCCAATGGTCCTGCCTTTCCTTTATTTCAGTTTCTGCACTATAGATAATCATCTCATTTTCCACACAGATTGTATTAACACATGCTTTATTATGAGACGCTTGCCTTGAGCCTTGGGGACTGCAGCAACTCTAGCATTGCGAACTACTGTGTCGCTGGTCCTTGGCTCATGTCCGGTTCATCCATACTACAGCAGATCTTTATGCCACCTTTCTATTCCCATCTTTGCAGCATTTAGCCAAAGCACTATGAGTGCTACGTAGAAGAGTAAGAATAAATGCATTCTTGAAGAAGACCACAGAAGTCTATTAAACATGCACAAATTTATGTGTATATTTAGTGGCCTTTTACTCTGGCCAGCCTAAGGCACACCTGTGCAATAATCAAGCTGTCTAATCAGCATCTTGATATGCCACACCTGTGAGGTGGATGCATTATCTCGGCAATGGAGAAGTGCTCACTAACACAGATTTAGACAGATTTGTGAACAATATTTGAGAGAAATAGGCCTTTTGTGTACATAGAAAAAGTCTTAGATCTTGAGTTCAGCTCATGCAAAATGGGGGCAAAAACAAAAGTGTCGCGTTTATAATTTTGTTCAGTGTATAAATTCAATGCAGCAGTGTTTGGTGAACAAGTTATAACACTAAAAACCAATGAGGTTTCCTTTTAAATAGAAATCCATTAGCCATCATTTTAATAGGTCCATAGGCAAAACAGCTCAAGAGGTTGTCTTCAGCCACTTTAGGAAAGGAATAAATCCTTTTAAATAATTAAAATCTTTTGTTTAGCAAAATTTTTGCAATAGAACCACCACAGAAAATTCTGTAGGTTTTCCCGAAAACTATCTTATCAGTTACACATGTGATGGAAACTTCCTTTGCCTCAGAATGTCACAAAAAAAAAACAGCTACAAATTACTACATGGGACAAGAACAAAGCTTACACATGAATGCCCTGAAGCATTTGTCAATACATTTCTCAAATAATAGCACATTGAACAACTTACACTGTTCTTTCCCTGACTCTTAGATTAAAGAGCACTTATAAAAAGCAATAAATTGTCACAGCACCAAGCAACATCCACAGCCTTCCCACTGGGATGTGCACTGCCATTCTCATGATGGAAAGAGATGTAGGCCTATTTCAATTCCTGCAGGACTGCGTCCATTTTTCAGCTGGAAAACAATAGTTTGAGAAAGGAATGAAGCAGGTGAGCTCATTAGCAGCAAATTGCTGTAATTCTAAGAAAGATGTTTAACACAACCTTGACCTTGAAAAGATACAACAGTAAAGCGCATGCTGGGAACGACCAAGTCATTTTTGCCCATTAAGTGTAGAGTGTTCAAAGTCCAAGTCCCTCTAGCAATAGTAATTTTGGAACTACATTTGCACAGCTAATATACAATTGCACAGCTATTATAATGATGATCATCGTACCATCTGACAGGTTTCTAATTAACCCCTGCAATTGAAAATGTCACGGAGATGAAATATGACAAATTACAGCAATCAACTATCCATATTATTTCAGAAAACACTGGATATCACATCACTCCAGTAAGCTCTACGCACATTAAGGGCATCACAAGGACAGGTGAGAGAGTATCAATGTCCCTTACACTAAGTTAAAAAATAAATAAATAAAAATTTGAATTAAAAAAATAATAATAATTTACTCTAAAGTAGCACAAACATGCTCCTTTGCTCACGGTTTGAGACACCATTAAAATAAAACCATTACACTGGATTAAGTGTTTCCTATTAACTATTTCATTTCTGAAAAGAGGGTTTTATGTTTCTGAGAAGGAATAGTCAAACTATTAAACGTGTAAAATGCTGAAACCTCGAGTTTTCATTCTATTTGGAAATCTAAAGGCCCATTCACACCAAAAACAATAACTATAAAGATAAGTATAACGATAATTCCATTAGCATCCACACCAATGCATGCTAAAGTTGTATATTCTAAGCGCGCTGCAGTTTTGTCGTCTGCCGCTTTAAATGCTCGAGCTCTTTAATGTTGAGTGGACTCTGATTGGCTGTCAGTGTTTATCAGCTAAAAAAAAAAAAATTTATTCTGAAAGTGATTCCAGCGATAGTGTTGTTAACGTCATAGTTCTTTGGACTTATCCTATTCACACAGAATAAGAAAGATCATTAAACTGTATCGTTATCATCCTTGATGTGAATGAGCCTTAAAGGGATAGTTCACCCAAAAGTGAACATTCTATCATTTTTTACATTTGGCAGACGGTTTTATCCAAAGTGACTTACATTGCATTTCAAGGTACACATTTACATTCTTATCAGTTCTTGCTTTCCCTGGGAATCGAATCCATGACCTTGGCATTGCAAGCGCCAACGCTCTACTGTTTGAGCTACAGGAAAGCCTAAATTTACTCATTTACTCACATAGTATGGAGAAAATAATACTATGGAAATCAACTGTTTGGTTTCCGACATTCTTCAAAATATCTTCTTTTGTGTTCAGCAGAAGACAGAAATTCATACAGTTTTGGGACAAAAAGGGTGAGTATGACACAATTAACATTTTTGAGTGAACTATCCTTTTAAGTGCTGGCCTCGTCCTAACCAACGGATATGGTTAACAGGGAAGATCCAATCAGGGAAGTCAGTAAATGCTCCCCATAATTGCATCGCTGAACCAATGAATGACTCAGCCTGGCTAATAGCGCCACTCTTTGCCAGAGTCTAGCCGCCAGCTCTCTACTGTACAGCTACTCAAGCAGGAAAATGTGCCGCAAAATATGCTAATATTCCAGAAATATCTTTGAGGAAGAGAGTGGAATTAAGTGTCCATCTTTTCTAGATGAATTCACATTATTGCAATGCCTCCAAATCGTGCATTCTTCAAGGGCAATCCTCAACTATGCAAGCTATTATCACATGCACTGTGGTACCAGCAATACTCTTTGTGCTGGATTGGTGTGCAATGTTACTCTTTTGTTTGGATGACTCCTGGCAGTACTCTAGTCCCAAATGCAGCTTGTTAAAAGATGAGTAAGACAGTGGTTTCTATTTATACATTGGTTTGCAGCGCTGCAGTGGAACGGAGCAGAGGCCCGCAAAAAAAAAAAGAGAAAAAGATGCACTTTCATGCAGCCTGTGAGGAGAACTCTTGCCTCTTTACTCACCTTCCTGTTCCTGCACTCGAGTTGAGAAAAGCACATTCACATGTGGCTTGAGGGGCGGTCTCAAATAACTGCAGCCCAGCTGAAGTGTGAAAGCAGGGGAAGCCAGTTCTAAATGTTCTTTTGACAGAGCAAGTGCATTTCTCTGCCTGCCAAACAGTTCGGACTGATTGCTGTATTTTTTACCATTAAATAAAAAATTAAAAAAGTGAGAATGTTCTAACTTTATACAGCATTCTATTGTAGCAACTTAAAAAAGGTTAAATTATAACTTCTAATTATATTCATCCATCCTCTGTAAAAACCATTTTCACACTACACTGCCAGCAACAAAATGACCAGAACACATTCACTTTAAAGGGGTGGTTGATTATGATTCGATTTTTCTAACTTTATTTAGTGTGTAATGTTGCTGTTTGAGCATAAACATCTGCAAAGTTACAATGCTCAAAGTTCAAAGCAAAGGGAGATATTTTCTTTTTTTAAAATTGCTTTTAACGGCTGGTTGGGACTACACGACATTCCTCCAGGGTTAGTGACATCACCAACCCTCAAATTTACATAAACCCCACCCCAGGAACACGATTTATATATTATCATGACAGAATATGCTAATCAATGACTAGAAGATAACTACACATAAGCTACATAAATTCATCAACTAACCATTCAGAAATGTCCTGTTGCTTCTACATGTTGTCACTTCTTCTTGAGTCTCTCCATCATTGTCTGACTCCGGTTTGAACATAAAAGGCTAAACGTTTTTGAAACTTAAAGGACACAAGCTGTTGTAGGTCCGCCCCCTGTGCTGGGAAACTCATTTACATTTAAAGGGACAGACACAAAATGATATATAAAAAATCTGGGGGGTATTTTGAGCTAAAACTTCACGTACACACTCTGGGGACATCAAATACTTTACATTTTGTGATTATAGCATTATACCACCCCTTTAAAAGAGAGCTTCCAGCAGTATATGAGCAACTATTGCAGACAGGATGTGGCCGAATCCAGAAACTCGAAGAAAAGTAATTTTTTATGCAAATTGTCAAAATGCAGAGCATCTTGTTCCAGCAACTACCAATGAGAGTGAAGACATCCTTGTTGTGTGAGCGTTTGCAATCTTTTTAGTATGCATTCCTACTTCACCGCAGTATCCAACTGCATCAGGCATTGCTAGTCACCACATTATGTTGGCTGCTCATTAGCATAAAGTTTGCATTTGCATAACTATCACATCACCAGTGTTGATAATGAACCCTTATTGCAAATTCTTAATTCTCACTGAAAATTATTGATGTCTGCTTGGGTTGCTGCAAATCTCTGTCAGTGTGAACGTCTCTTGAGTGCAATTCAGACATATTAATTCAAGTCTGCTCAAAAATCCAGGCAGGCCTAGGCTATATCACGTCAGCAAATGTGCAAAACTCTCCTCAATATCCTTGAATGCATTCCTATAGTTCAAAACAGTAGCGTTAGACACCAAGGTCATTGGTTCCATACCTAGGGAAGGCATGCATCTTTGAATGTAATCTAAGTCACTTTGTATAAAAGCTGGCAAATGTATAAATGTAATGTAAATGGTTAATATGTGCATATGTTTTCTAAGGCCCCTCATACAAAAAAAAAAAAAAAAGTACCATGATAACTATAATTTCCACCAAAATACCATAACACGGTTTGTTATTTTAATTAAACTAACTTGGTATCAGCCAATGTCATCAAACATTAATAATAAACTAAATGAAATATTCTTTCACCGTCTAAGTAAGCTGTAACGTTATCATGTTTTACAGTAGCCTACTAACAGTAAAAAGGGTGTTTTAGAGTAAACTATAGCAACCATGGTAAATACCGGTAAAGGGTGATGCGAAGGATATTCTACAAAACCCATTTCTACTTCGAGTATAAATCACATTTAAAAGATGGTAAACAAAAATCTGGCATGTTTTTTGTATTATTATTATTATTATATGGAGGCAGATGCTGATGCCGTAGATCCAGATGCTGTTCATCAAAATCAAAATCAAACCTCTCTGAGACGATAAACCAGCTAAATAGAAGGCGAATAGTAAAATAGGCTACAACATAAAGTATAATTTCCGAACTTTATAAGCTGTAGCCTGACATAAAGTCCTCATATAAGTTACATGCATAGATAACGGCAGATTAACGTCATTATATGAAATTTTCAGCCATTTACCGCAGCAAAAAAGTCTCTAGTCGTGATTTTTCTTGCATAACAGACGTTAAACATGGATATCATATCTTATTCTTACCTTGCGAAGGGATAAGGGTTCATTAAATGTGCCGTTTTTTCGATTTTCACCTTTAAAAATAGCTTTTTATGGGATGTCGCGCGTTCGTTCAGTCAGAGTGACGTTGGTCAAGCCGCAACGAATGACTTTTTTGTTGCCGCTTTCACAATCTCGCCACGCGCTACAAAAGAAACACTCGCGCTGCGCAGGGACGCTCCTATTGGCTGGCTGAGACGCACCGCGACAAGACAGAGGCGGTTGATTGGCTGGTCTTGCAGTACGTCACTGGAAATGTTACAAGCGACCAATAGTTATGCAGGCCTGATCAATACACTTTCCTCAAACTATGCGGTGCATTAAAGACGAATAGATTAAATATTTTAATCAATTTTTTTTAAATGCACACACACACACACACATATATATCTTTGCTGTTTGTGGCGTCAAAACACTCAAGATTTTAACAAGCAACATAGATCTATTAATGTTGAATGTAAAAGTTGAGACTTCATTAATGCACTATACTTTATTCTGGTACAGAAGTTTACAAGTGCAAAGCAAGAAAACTAGGAATCTGACAGAAAGCTAAAAAAAAAAAAAAAAAAAAACCTATTTTACTTGAATTGTCATTTAGATAATCTATGGCCAAATATATTTAAGTAATTTCATTAAATATTCATATTTCTATGCATCAGAAAAAAAAAAAAAAAAAATCACATCCTAAGCCAATTAAATTAAACTCCCTTTCATATTGGCAGAGCAGTACAATTGCAAATGCAACTTTAAACAGTGCGGATCTTCACAGTCTGATGATTAGTCTTTCAGGATGAGCGGGGCTTTGACTTGGGCAGCGACGTCTGCACCCATGAGCTCCTCCACTATAGTCAAGGCAAACTCAAAGCTGGTTCCTGGCCCTCTGCTGGTGATCACGTTTCCATCCTTCTGAACTCGAGCCTCTGAATATTTATAATGATCTAGAAGAAGAACACAAAATAATTCATATGGCTAAAGATATCACCACAGTCTACAAGTACAAACTTTGTTCTCCTGCTGCAAAATACTTTGGCTGTTTGTCTGCATGAGATGCCATACTACCTTTACATTGATCATAGTTTGTAAACTGTGCACTGTATGCACAGAAATCCTGGAAGACCAACAACATTTATATAGATATATGCAGTAGCCTACATAATATTGCATCTCACAATGCAATAAACTGTTGGCCCTTACATTTCCAGTAAGATGTGAACAGTGCATATTATGCATTAAGACATGGTAAAATTCCTTTCCAAACACTGACATTGTTACTTATAATTTTCCAACACTTGTCATTGTGCGGTTCCCTACAGCACCCTCTGTTGGATATTTATCTTGTGATCTTTTCCATGACATGCCTTTCAAGTATGCACGTTTCCATCACTGACATCAATTCTTGTGAGAAAATAACTAGGTATACATAGAGACATTACCTCCAGCCATCATCTTGTCCTTGGCACCTGGATGGGTGGTAACTGTGCTGCCATATGCAATACCGTGAGCCAAAAGTGCCGTCGGGCCTGCAACAGGTCAAAAAAATGATATAAAGTTAGATAACCACTTATGTTTTCTCTTAAAAGTAGGAAATAATGAAGAAAATAATTATTCTGTTATTCTTATTTTTTGGTGGTGTTGCTGAAGTCTGAGATGATGGTTCAGTGCCTGTGAGGGGCAAAGTGACTTTAACATGGTGTTCATCATACCACCGTCAGCCAAACATCAAAATATTATTATCCAAAATTAACCAGGTATACAATTTCCGTCTAATTCTGCAATCCACATTGGAAGAACGGACGGAAGGAAGTAAAAACGGGGTCTAAAAATAACAACAGCCGAATCTGCAGCCCTGACTGTGCACTAAGCTCATCTGAACATTAATGAAAAGAGAGCTCTTAACTATTGATTGTGCACTTTGGCAGACGCCCAGTGCGGTCTAGTGATTACACTTTCTCTGGCAGGACGTCTGCTGGCCGATCTGACCCTGGCATCTACTGTTACAGGTCTTGCTTGTCAGAAGCTCAGTGCACAAAAGGAAATAAAAGACAGGCAGGTATAATAGACCTTTATGTCCCAATCACAGTCTCAAAGGCTATCAGAGCCGCACTACATGGAACATACTGCATTTGAATAGTCAAGCTTGCTTGCAAAAATGTCACGACGGGGCACGTTCAGGGTTATTATCGTTAACTAAAGCTAAAACCAGAACCGTAAAAATCCTTTTCATTACTTGAAATAAAACAACTATTAACTAAACATTAATAAAATAAAATAAATAAAAAATAAACTTATTTTAAATTAGCTAGGTGTCAAGGCAGTATACTGTATATTGAACTTGAAGTACTAATATATATATAAACAAATAAATAAAAAATAAAACTTAGAATAGACATATTATAAAAAAAATTATATAAATGACAAAAACAAAATCACTAAAACTTTAAATTTAAAATTAAAATGGAATATATATATATATATATATAATATAAAAAAATGTTCATAAAAAAATGAAACAAAAAAAACCCAATGGGCATTTATGGCATTGCAACATAATATATTTTTGTTCCCAAAATATAAAAAATAAAAAATAAAAAAGGACGAAGAGTCTATCATGACATTTTTCATATTTTTGGAGCAGCGGTGAGCCGACTTTTTTTCCTTTTTTATTAATTTCCTAGTTGAACACCCAATTTGAGCAACATATTGCTTTGCTGTGGATGTGCGTGCTTTGGATCTGATTTTACTTTGTTCCCAACATATAACAATAATTTATGTGGAGATATATATATACACGTGTGTGTGTGTGTGTGTGTGTGTGTGTGTGTGTGTGTTATAGGAGTTTAGTTTGTCAACTGTTAGGAGTACACTTGCATACAGCATATAAAGGTTACAAACATGGACTAAAGCTAAAAAACTTGGATGCAGATTTCAAATTAGACAGTGTAATTACCAGAGAAATTGTGTCTGCTAATTTAATCCTGACAATGTAATCACGCATTCTGAATTCCCGACTATATAGACTCCGTTTTAAAGGTATTCCACGGCACTAAAAGAAGCCGTTCCCTGTTCAGTACAGATCTCTATAGGGACATCTGCCGTTTTCTGGGACGCCTTCCACTCTCCTGCGCTCTCTACGGCCACATGGGCTCACTGTCCTCATTCACCACGTCCTTCACAAGCCCTTGAACAGCTGATAGCACACGTCTCGGTGTTCAATACGCTTCCAAATGAAGATGGACGTGCTTAATACTGCCAATTATTACAACTCATTATCCTCATAATTTGTCTTTCAGATTTTTAGTTTTACAGATCGGCAGTCATAATTATAATCCACTGAGCTGTGAGCATCATATTGACATAGATATGTGGCACAGAAATCTTCCAGAAATTATCCAGACGGTTCAGGTGTACAAACGGGGGCAAAGGCCCTCAGGGAAATTCATACTGGAGGGAAAAGGGTAATATACGACTTCTCTTCCCGACGTTTTGCATAATGGAGCAGCGCTGAAACAGTTGAAATAAATGATGTTAATTCAGGGAAAGGTTAATGTGCGCACAGAGGTCACGATGTGAAGATTACCTGCACAGATTGCAGCGATCAGACCCTTCCTGCCCTCCTGGTCCTTCAACACCTCTTTCACAGCGGGAGACTACAAAACACGCGCGCACACACATAATATGCATTACTGAAATCACTGTCACACTGTCACAACACCTCTTGAATTTACATGATTATGCAATGTTTGCATTTCACAATACGTCCGCATTTCTAACCTCAGCAGATGACTCAAAGATGTTTTCTATTTATTTGAGGGACACGGCATAATGTTATGCAAGATGTGCACGGCGTACAACTCTCCTATGGAATCCGTTCAACTGTTAAATACACATAATTAAAACGCATTTGTACCTCAGAAAGGTTCTGAGCTCCAAGCAAACCTCCAGGCAGAAGCACGACATCATATGGACCCTGTCAGAAAAATGACATGCATCTGCATTCGGCGGCAAACCAGGAACGTTTTCATTATCAAGATTGTTATATAGCTGATGTGCATTTGTACATGTCAAGGGTAAACTGAAAATGTTTTAAGAAAGTCTAGTTTAAATCGAGTTATAACCATTTAAATCAGTGGTATGGTTTTACTGGCAATGCATTATTTATCCAGTAGATGGAGACAACACTCCATTCATCTTCATCTTCATCTTCATTCAGCCCAAATCAGTTCACAGAAGAACTGAGATTCAGACTGATATTGAATTCAGAAGAACAGCAGCTACTTATGATGATCTCTAGACAACTTTGAAGTTATGGGGACCGAGCCAAAGCCGAACCTGTTTGCGGGCGTCCTCCAGACTGGAGTCGGGACAGATCATGACCTCACGGCTGCATTGCACTGGCTCTTTACCCGCCAGACCTGCCACAGTAACAGCAATCTGAGAGAGAGATGAAAGGGGCATATCTGTGTAATAGTTGGCATTTGACAAAATCATACATCTAAAGCCAAACCTAATTGTGAAATTTGCTTAAGATTGAATGATGTATAAATAAGAGATTTTATGTTTCTGCTTTTCTTAATCCGTATATTTTTACATTTGAAACTAATGTGAAACTTTTTTTTTTTGTTATAATATAATATGCAAGTTTACAGGACTTACTTTTACAGGATATATCATTATTAAAATTACACACACACACACACACACACATACACATATATACATTCAGATAGATAGATAGATAGACAGATAGATAGATAATATGAAATAATGTTTAAAGTGTAATTTATTCCTGTGATCAAAGCTGAATTTTCAGCATCATTACTCCAGTCTTCAGTGTCACATGATCCTTCAGAAATCATTCTAATATGATGATTTGCTGCTCAATAAACACTTCTGATTATTATTAATGTTAAAAACAGGTGTGCTGCTTAATATATTTGTGCAAACTATGATAAGTTTTTTCCAGGATTCTTGAAAAAGTTCAAAAGAACATACAGGTTTTATTTTTTTTTTATTTTTTTATATAAATATTTTATAACATGACAAATGTCTTTACTTTCACTCTTGATCAATGTAATGCATCCTTGCATAAAGTTTCACCTTCTACCAAAAAAGTACTTATAAAATCTGGTTATGTAATAATGTCACAGTCCAGATGACTCTCTGCAAACTTTGGCATTTACACAGTGGCAGCTCAGAGTCTGGCAGCAGTGTGTGTGTGTGTGTGTGTGTGTGTGTGTGTGTGTGTGTGTGTGTGTGTGTGTGTGTGTGTGTATGTATGTATGTATGTTTGTGTGTGTGACCATATACAGTTGCACTTGCACATGAGCAACATCAATGTAAAAGAAACACCTGATCACTGCATTCACTTTACAAAGAACACCGCAAAAATGAAGAGTATGCATAATATATAACTAGATGCCCACAGACATGCATTCAGTGGCACTAAATATAACATGTGTGTGTGTGTTGTACAGACCCCCGCTCTGCGCATGACATCCACCGGGATCACCGTCTCCATCTCCTCCGCTCCCTTCGCCAGAATCACTAGAGCTCTTTTACCGGCCATTGCTGTGAGTCTGAGGGCCTGTGTCTGTCTGCAATGCAATATAACCCCACTCACGTATCACACATTTATTATAAAATGTGTTTCCGGGTCTAGTTCCTTGTGGGGAACTACCAGGCAAAATAAAAGTCCTCTTATATTCTTCTTGAATATACAGTTAGTGCATTAATTTATTATATTCTTACGTTTAATCATGTACTTTGTATTATTGTCAAAATAGAATCATGCGTATTAAATCACAAAGAAAAAAAGCTTTGTTTATTTTTATTTTACAATAAAAGAGTAATTATAACAAAATACTACAGACTGTGTCATTATCTGAGGGATGAAAATCTATTTTATTAGAAAAAGTAATCATATAGATGGATGAAAATGTAGGCCCATTAACCTAAATATACCCTAAAATGTATAGTCTTCACTACAGATATATTTTCAGTTATGGAAGGAAAACTAGAACAATAACGACAGATTAATAGTAGGCCTACCTGAATAAAAGGGTTCCTTGTGTATTTTATATCTGTTTGGATCTCCTGGGGAAAAAAATATAGAGGTGGATATTCTTAACTTTTAAACAACAGGGGAATATATCCACAGTAATGTTATATTTTAAGAGTTTCACTTGGGTTAAAGGGATAGCTCACCCAAAAATGACACTTTACTCACCCTCAAGTTGTTCCAAACCTGTATGAGTTTCTTTCTTCTGCTGAACACACAAAAAAAGATACTTTGAATAATGTTGGTAACCAGACAGTTTACAGCACTCATTGACTTCCATAGTATGGGGAGTGCCGTAAACCGTCCCTTTAATATTTGTTTATTTATTTCATCTTAAAATAATATAAGTAAATGTTATTTGCTTTTAAAATGGTAAAACATCACTGTTAAAAGCCAGTGAAGATATTTATGGAGAAATGCAGCTCTTGAGCCACTAGAGGACGCTATAGACCATTGTATTTGTGACTGCATTCAGTGTCATCATCACCTATGAGCAACAAAAATGTTGACACCAGATGCAAATTTCCAGTCATTTCAAAAGAATTGTGTCATGGATGTGTTGATTTTAATGAGATGTAGATGATGGTTGGACTGCTCCCTCACCCAGTGCAAAATTATCGAAATCCTGCACCCTAAAAAGAAGTACAAGTCTCAAGCTGATACAGAAAAAGCATCTGGAGATTCCATATTTGGACCGTGATATATAATGCATCAGTCAGAAGGACACACACTGCGCAGGGTCCTGGCTGAGGCCTGTTTGTTGCGTGCCTGTGAGCAAATCCAGCAGGCAGTGGTGATTACCAGCATATGCAACTGGGATCAACTGAGCTCACCCTACATAGTAGCACTAGCTTATTTCCCCTCTTTATTTAATTATTTCCCCAGCTCTTTACCCAAGAAGTGTATAGTGTGCCTGTGCTGTAAATACAAAATGGCAATTAAAGTTGTTTGTAAAACAGGTGACCCTGGTATCCTGAGGGATTATGCTTTGAAACACTGGCGATGTGGAGTCGCCCGCTGAACCATCTGTGCGCAATCCTCAACATACTCTCTGCTGGCAGCCGCTCGCGCTGGTTAAGATGCACTGACACATTCTCAAGACAAAAGAGAACATCCTTGAGTTTGGACTCAACACAGCTTCTGCTGTCGCCTTGTGAAACAGGCCTAGCAGAGTTATGCGTGCTTACGCTGGGTTTGGAGTTTAATTGTTCTCCCTGAAAATAAAGGTTATTGCACCAAAACAGTCTTAATTTAGTGTCCATGACTACTTTCAATCTCTCTGATTTTACAGTTAAGACTTCTATATGTAAATGACATCTGTTATGACGGGCTCCTCATGCCGGTTGAGTTTCTCATCCAGAGTTGATTATGCTTTTATTCAGCAAGGACGCATTCAATTGATCAAAAGTGACTGTAAAGACATTTATAATGTTACAAAAGATTTCTGTTTCAAATAAATGCTGTTCTTTTTAACCTTAAAAATAATCTTGAAAAAATCAGTTATCACAGTTTCTGCAAAATAATGTTTTCAACACTGATAATGATGAATATATATATATATATATATATATATATATATTTTTTTTTTCTTGAGCAGCAAATCAGCATATTAGAAACATTTCTGAAGGATCATGTGACACTGAAGACTGGAGTAATGCTAGCTTTGATTGCAGGAATAAGTTATATTTCCAAAATATATTAAAATAGAAAATTGATTTTTTTTTAATTGTTATAATATTTCACAATATTACAGTTTTTACTGTGTTTTTGATCAAATAAATGCGGCCTTGGCGAGATTTCTTTCAAATACAGTAAAACATCGAACTGACCCCAAACTTTTGAACCATGTGTTTAAGTTTCAATAACTATTCAAAAATGTGTTTCGGTGATAATTAGCCAATTCTTGTTTTCAAAATATGGACTGGAGAGAAAGTTTTGAAATTTGAAATTCATGTCAGAGTGATTTTATTTACAACACGACAGGCTTTTGCAACAAAACTACATTTCCTATCAGTCTCAGTGGCAGCAGGAGAAGGATGAAATACAGTCGTCTAAAATATCAATTAAACACCTAATCATACTTTGCTCTTCATTATGGTGGCACTAATGCTAAAAAACGTTCTGTGTTGGTCAGCAAGTGAAAAAAGAGAGAATCAAATATAAAATTGCACAGGACAGAAAGCAAAAAAATAGAGGCCTTCAGCAGAAAAGGAAAGTCTCTTCAGACTTTTCTTCGGCATCACATCGTGCAGTAAAGTCCAAGAACCCGCATTTAGAAAGCAAATAGAGCCGGTTTTAATGTTGACTTTTAGTTTAACGCCAGTAATTTGTTTAAACAACTCTGCTTTTCTCTTCTCTGATTTACTCAACAAGCATGTCATCAGGCTGCAAAGACGCAACTTTTCAATCGAGGTTCAGTCATGGAGCGGAAAGGAAATGTGAGCAGATTAAAACTTCCACATTCAGTCTGTTTCCAGTTAGCCGTGTGTGTGGACTTCAGGAAGAAGTCGAGGAAGCTCAAAATGGTGCGTCGCTGGCACTCTTGAAAACCTCCCAGAGTCATGTCCCACAAACACACAGCTTAAGAGGAGTAATGCAAAACACATTTACTGTAGAACAAGGGATGAGAACAAGTGCGCTGGGCCTTTCATCTGGGTTTGGCAGCTCTTCTGATATAGCGGTGTGATACGTTCCTACTCATCTGCGATCAGATCGTCTGACTGACGCAGGAGCGTAAGGGCCCTTCGTGCAATTAAAGGAACATGCTTTATTATCTGCCAGACCCTCTGCAGACTGAAGCTTTATCTAACGCTGCGCAGAGGTTCCCGCTCAAACCTCAGGGGCTTCTGGAATGTTCCCACTGGGGATTCTTTAATACTGAGGATTTTTTCTTCCTTTAAAGAAGGCAACCAACAGATGCAAGAAGTCAGGGAATCCCACAAATTCTTGTTTGTCACTGAGTAATCCTGTTACCAGCCCTGTGAATATGAAACGGTGTAAACATGAAAATAAACACTTTCTTTTTTGCCTTTTTATTTATTTATTTATTTATTCCAGAGGGGCGAGCATGCACAAGAAGACCGTGCTTCTATAGGAGACAGACCTGTGTGACATCTGCATCAGACAGCGGAGGAATACACACTATGTTAGCTTGACTTGTATATCTCAGGCTGCTAAAGTGCACGTCATTTTTCAATTGCATATCATACATATTTACAGCTCACTCATTTTCCTGAACATTTTTACTCATTGCAACCAATGCTTGGGCATCCATGCACATCCTAATGGCCCAGGTACATGTATATACAGTACATGAGTACATATTTTCTCATCCCAACCATAAGCACATATTTTAAAAACATATACATTTACTCAATGCAACCATAATGATTGTGTGTACTGGGTGGTTACCAGGGCATTTCCGGGCACAAATGGTTTTCTGGTGTTCTGGTTCGATTTGGGGAATCATGCATAACACAAATGCTTCAAAGTTAAAAACTTTAATATTAAACCATTTTAGGCTTTTCATTTAAGGATGTTGAGGTCTGCACGGACACCAGACAATAAAATGTGATTTGGTAACATGTAACTTTTTTACGCACAAATGTTACATCATTACTTCTTGAGGTTTATGTCATTGATTTTTTTTTATTAGTGATGATTGACTAACAAACACTGCTAACTTTTCAGTCATATCTACCAGGTGAATGATTTAATTTGCAGTAATCATAATGAACAATCCAGATGTTGTCAGTCTAAAAGATGCACCGGTAGTAACTCACAATAATTTGTGACATTCATTGCCGTTTACCGTTAAGAGCTTTGAGTCTTCAAAGCAGTCAAAGTCAGCTCAGATAAAGCGCATTGCATTAACACCTGGTATCTTAGTTGTCTGTCCGTCCCATGCATATATGTTAATGTGCCTTTCTAACACACACACACGACATGATTTCAAATGCATGTGCTGCTCCCAGGCCATGGGTGCACGGAGATACGTGCGCGGCCTGTAGACTGCAATACTCCCGGTGGGATTTGAAGGTTCCACTCTCCTTTTGCTTTCATTAGCTCATAATAACACACAGGGCCTATCTTCAAACACAGCACGCTGATGACATGCAGACCTGAAGCAGGGCCCTATGGGGGCCAGCGCTCCGAGGTGGGTGTAACAAATACGGGGATTATTAGAGTGTAGAGCGGCTGACGCTGGTGCCCACCAGCTGAGCCCATCCTCGGCTTATCTTCACAAACGTGGCCCTCCGGTTCAGACAGCTTGAGGTGTAGAATATGCCAGGGCTTTTGCTTGAGCACCTATTTAATGATTTTCTATTGATTTTTAGGGGCAATAGTGAGTGGGATAATCCACAGCTACGGGGAGAACATGCCACTAATTGCACAAGAGTACATATCTATAAGTCGCCAGGAACGTTTCTGTGATTTGTCACTTCATTAAAAAAGTTTTATTGAAAAATGTACAGCTACGGAAATGCAAATGAGATATTTTTAATGTCTTAATCGTTTCTCTAGTGAAAGTTAAAATGGGGGATTTGGCTTCAGTTTGGCCTCCTGAGAAAAACACCTAATCTCTGGAGTCTCGAAAAGAGCTCAGATAAACTCAGTATGACATGAGATCTCAATACAAACAGCAAATTCTTCAGACTTCATTATCTGAGCTTTTCCATCCACATCAGTAAGCTAAACCGTGCATTGCTATTGATCATCACACTTCTAAGACAGGCCCAAACTGAGCAAAAATATGCAATTTGGTGCTTATGCTGATATTTATAAGGCCAAAAAGGCCGCTTGTAATGTACTGTAACTCAATGTGTATAGCAGTATAACAGACTGCTAACATAAAATGTACATAAATATCAGGTGCTATCCCTCGGTTTCACAGACAAGGTTTAAGCCTAGTCTCAAGCAGACTAAAATGCATGTTTAACTGAAAGTAACACTGGCATATCTTAAAATATGTCACTGCCATTGTTTTGTCGCAAGATGCACACCAGTAATGTTTTCTAAGGTACAATTATAAAAGCTACTTAAATGTCCTAATTGAACTAAGGCCTAATCCTGATTTATTAAAACCAGACCCATTTATAGTCCAAAACTGATATTAAAACTTTAATATCAACCTATCCAGTATTAATATTTAACCCCTCAACATGTGTTCTAGCCAGGTTGTCAGCTTAGAAAATGTTTTTTTTTTTTTTTTTTTTTTTTGTCCATTGTAACACTATATTCTTAAAAGTGATAAAAGCGGATTTTTTCCCCAAAGTGCTTCCATTTTCTTCCATGTTGTAATTTTGGGCAAATGCACAATATAATCCAACTTATGTGCAAGCATGATCATTAAAAAATAATACTCAATAAATACCACAAGAGTATCTTGCACTGTTGTGTCAGCACAGCTGTGATTTTATATTGTGATATTGTGATATTATCCCAATATTATATCTTAGCAAGATTATATTTAACCCTCCTGTTATGAGTAAATTTCAGCAGTTTTTGTGTGAGGTCAAAATGCCCCCAGACATCACCGATTGGGTAAAAATGTGTACATGCATTATGAAAACTGCATGTGCATGTTTATGAATTCTTCTTATAAATACAGTTAGCGTATTTTTCAGAAGTCAAAGTTTCTTTGGGGTCTTAAGTTTTAGTGTGAGGGTCAAAACATACAATGCAATGCAATACAATTGAGATTCAAAGCCAAAGCGCACTTCAGCCTGAAGGGGACGTTTTTACAATTAAAGGCCTCATCCTACATGGTTTGAGTTCTGTCATGTTGTGCTGTGGTGCTCGTGTGGGTGATGCAGGTTCGAGTCTGGCGTGCGTTGTTTTCCGATCCAGAGTTTCCTGCCAACAATCCACTCTCTAAACAATAAAAATGGCATGCGGTCAAAAGTAAAGACGCAGCCGTTGATGTGCTTCGGACGGGTTGGAGACAGCTGTGTACGGGATGTGGCAGGTGAGGCGAGCAGCTGTGTCCTGAAACCAAGTGTGTGACAGATCATGACATCACCCTCCCACACACAGACGCCCATCACACGGTAGCTGTCTTCAGCCATGTAACACGCTGGCTCCTCTTGCTTTATGTTGTGCTAAGACTGATATAATTTGCTGTAAAACTACCAACCTAAACACATATGGTGTGTATCAGCGGCCGCCCTCAACGTGGCATTTCTTTCAGACTGAAATCTGTTGCCGTTTTCTTCCAGTCACGCTGATCTGATGGGGTGAGATACGAGAGGATGGACAGAAATCATTCTGTTAATACTGGGCTATATTTACATGTTCATTCACAGCTGATTATATGGCGGAGAGACCTAGTTTCCTCCACTTGTTTATCTTAAAATATAACCGTTGCTGTGGTTTAAGGCCTATATGTACAGTCAAAAATAAACTGATAGGTTAAAAAAACTTTATTTAGATCAGTGGTCATATCCTTTTTGACTCAAAGGCCACTCTTCATAAAGAAAGCTTATTATTTTCAAACTTTTTTGTTGATATACTGTATACCGAATTAATAACACGGCTAATTATTTTCATATTTAATTAATAAACCATGTTTAATTTTGTGATCAGAAGTTATGCTATGTATTACAGAACTGTAATAAAAACAGCATTTAAATATTTTTTAATATGGTTTAATATTAACCATGGTTTTCTTGTAATGTAGAAGCCCTGGTATAAATATGGTAATCACCATGTGACACCATTACTGTAGTACTTTTTTGTTAGGTAGGCCTACATTTTTTTCATTTAAATTCAATGCACTATATAAAAAAGGGCAATTGCACAGATTTTCATATTGCGCCATATTGTCACCACAATAAACATTTAATTAAACAGTACGTTTCTAAAATCCTCATCTATTATCCTCTAATTCTAATCCAAATGCTCTTAACTGGGTTGTAATGTATGTAGGTCTATAATTAACGCTTCAGGGCTAAAACTTAACTTTAGGCCTGGGGTGTTAAATATTCCCTCGATCACATACATATGCACACACAATATAGCTGATATCTTAATTATGTCTTCAAAAAGTAGAAAAGAAGAAAGCAAAACGACTCTATATTTGGATTTCCACTTTAAAGACACGGACGATGCAAGTCCTCGATTGGAAATGTTCAATGCGGCGACAGAAGCCGGCTCACTGTCTCGAGCAGATAAGAGAACTAAACCATCAGAACTATAAAAAATAAACTCAGATGATCAGTGTCCTCCTCGAGCACACAGTGGGAGTGGATCAGAAACAAATGGAAGTCTTTGAATCTCGCTCTCTTTAATATCTCCCGCACTGTAACATCAGTAAGGTGACATTTCAGCGGCGCCATCAAGATCCAACACCGGCCCCGACGCTTCAGAAATCAATTCTCCGTGCATAATAGCCTGTGTGTATGACATGAATCAGGCCAGACCAGCCCTCTTCTCCACCCTCCTTTAAAGAGGAGGACATCATTTATTCTGGGGAAAAAAAAGAGAAAAGGGTCTGATAAGGCAGAAAGCAGGGAACTATATGGTAAAGAGTGGACAGATATCAAAACTCTTTCTTTACCTTCCTTTACATATAAAATAAGTGCAAGTACACTCTCAGAAAATAAAAGTACATAATTATACCTTTAGGGGTACAATGGCTTGTCACTGGGGCTGTACCCTTAAGGGTACAATATTGTACCTTAACCTTTAAAAGAAATGGTACATATATGTACCTTTTAATGCTTTTTGACCCTCAAAAATGAACATATATGTACCTTGAGGTCCAATAATAAGCCCTATGGGGTACGTTAGTGTAGATTGTACCTTGGGGGACAGAAATGGACTCCTACTGTACCCCTATTTCTGACAGTGATACTGTAAAATAAAGTGCAACCCAATCTATTTCCAATTTCCAATTTTAACCCCACAGGAATGTTTTTGAAAGAAGTCTTTTTTTTTTGCTCACCAAGGCTGACTTTATTTGATCAAAATTACAGTTAAAATAGCAAAAATGTGAAATATTATTACAATTTAAAATAACAGATTTCTATTTGAATGTATTGTAAAAATGTAATTTATTCCAGTGATCAAACTGAATTTTCAGCATCATTACTCCAGTCTTCAGTGTCACATGATCCTTCAGAAATCACTCTAATATGATGATTTGCTGCTAAAGGAACATTTCTGATTATTATTAATGTAGAAAACAGTTGTGCTGCTTCATATATTTGTGGAGGATTTTTTGTTGAATTTGAAATATTTTTCTTTACTGTATGTCTTTACTGTCATCTATTTTTTAACCATCCTTGATGAATAAAATTATTCATTTCTTTTAAAAAATCTTCATGACCCCTGCTTTTGAATGGGAGTGTACAGGTTAATAAGGTAACTACATGGATAAAGGTTAGGTTTATAGGTAGGTTCGGGGTTATTACCTAGTTATTACCAAGTTATTAATAATAAGTACATAGTATGCACATGTACATGGACTGTAAAATAAAATCTTTAACGATCTGAAGTTCTGGTATTTTGATCGTCCACATTAAACATTCTTAGAGTTAGTTGACGTGCTGCGCTTTCTAAATGCTTTCTTACATGTCGTATGATTTTTATACGGTCGACTTGCTGGTCAGGTGAATTACGTCAAGGAGCGAGGAATACCAGCCATCTACCAGCGGCATGTTTAACAAACAGAGCCACTCTTCCTCCTTATTTCCATCTGTATACTATCGCAGGGCTGTCAGCACACGGATTGGCCTGCGGTTCAGCGGATGAAAGGGGAAAGATCCTGTTGAGTGAATAATCTCGGCAGTTTACAGAGAGAGGAGCTGGTGTCAGCTTGACAGAGTCTGGGTTGCACACAGGTTTGAGGATTCACACACAATCCCGTCGTCTCTTTAAGTTTGGACGGGGGAATGTGAAATCAATGGTACATCCATGTCAGAGATTGTTTGTGTGGGACTCACTGGCTCAGAAATGGAATAAAACTCACATTTTTCGGAGGGTTGAACTTGTTTTTTTTTTAGTACAAACTTGCATGGATCTCTGTATTGATTTGACATTTATGAAGTTTAACAGCTCTTGATGTCAAAGAACTATAGGTTTACTAAAGGAATGTAAAACAACAAATATTAGTTTAAAATACTATTTTAAGGTATTTAACACTTTTCAGAAAACATTACTTTTTTGGGAAATCAGGCAATTTTAAAATAGTCTCAAATCAAAATCCCAATTTCAAGCATAAGCAGCATCATTAATGACTCATTATTAGACAAACTTATTAGGGTGAGATTCGGGTGGCACTATTACGAAATGTCAAGTTTCAAACTTATCACATTAATCTAAGGGATAATTAAATGAGCAACATTTTAAGACTGCATTTGTGCTAACAATAAGCTTGGCTATCACTTCAGGACAACAATTAAAAATACTATTTGATGTTAATGAACTAACAATGTGATACTGTAATAATTCGTTTTAATTAGACTAAACTTTCTACTGATAACCATATGAAAACCATAGGCTGTAAACGCATGAATAAATAAATATTAGGCCGATTAAAATAATATAATTCTAAAATATAAATCAATTATATTAAATCAATTATAATTGCAAGATTTCTTGACAAGCAGCGCCTCAAACGGCCTCTGTTTATAATGAAACTTCTCCGTTAGACACGCTTGTCACACGTATTGCGCAATGATCTGCGTGTTGTAAGTCTATTGACACCCTGGTGTGTGAAAGCAGAGTTCTAGAAGAGCTCAGAGCATCTCTCTCTCTCTCAGTAGGGTAGCAGTTTAAGCTTGGCTTCTCATAGCCTGCCTCCACTTCATATGCAAAGGAGAGAGAAAAGCGCTACAGTCTTTGGCTAAAGCACTTTCCTCTTCATATAACCTAAAGTGACAACAGCGGCAGGATCCGGGCCAAGTGCGTGGTGCCACTCGCTGATGGATAATGCATTTAGCCTCCTCTGTGGCCTTGATTGTGCGCATTATCCAACAGGCGGCAAAACAAATGTTACTTTTCATTCTGTTTTACATAGTGGGAAAACACAAGTCTTTTAAGTTGCCTCTCTCTCTCTCTCTCTCTTTCTTTCCGTGCGTCTGTCTATCTGTTCACAGAGAGGTGAATGAACAGAGGAGATTAAACCTGGTAAACATAGACGAACTGAGCTACTTCCGAATATAGTGGCCCTAAAATGTGTTTGGACTAGTGTAGACATATATGCGCCAGAGAAACAAGAATTTTTGTGTTTGAACTTTCATTTTTGCGGTAGCTTTGTATATTTCTATGGCATCAAAGTGAGTAATTATCTTGAGTTAGAGGCTTAACTAGAGTTAATGAAAGTTATCATGAGCATTGTCATGTTTGAAGCGGATGTCATAACAAATGTCAGTAGATTGAGAAGATTTTAAAACTAGTGGTTCATTCATAAATCCATACGATCTTTCATGCTGTGGAAAGACACACGGAGCACAGCGCTGAAAAGGGGCGGGGCTACATAAGGCATACAAATAAAGCTATTAAAACATTTTTGTTAATTCAAATAAAGTTGAAATCAAATTAAATATAGGTATTATTAGATGAAAAACAACCTAAACGAAGTTAGAAATAATTTTAAGGGACCGTTACACACTATTTTCAACTAAAAACAGAAAACTTTTTAAGCGTTTTGGCCATTCATTAACACAGCAATGGCGTTTCGGGGACCTGAAAACACAAACTTTTAAAAACGGGATTCGAAGTGCACGTTTTTAAAAACGATACCGTCATCGTATTCGTGTAAACTACAAAACCATGAATTTGTGCAAAAAATTACGTCATGTGTATGCGTGTTACATGTTCAGTCTATAGAGCTGGTAAGTCCCGCCCCCTCCGCTAACCCCGCTGGACCTCTAGGTTGAAAAACCGTCAATGCAAGTGAACGGGAGAAAATAATTATTTTCTGGTCCCGTTTGAATTGTGCCATGAATGTGAACATATGTTGTCTGTGAATTTTTTATATAATCTTTCGTGTGAAGAATGCTACAATTTAGCGGGTAGAAGTTTGATACGGTTAGACTTTGTGTGAGAGCACTTTGTGGACTACAACTCTTCGCTGCTTTCGACGCGTTTGAAACTTCACCACCACTAGCACACGGACACTAGCTCACGGATCCCGCTAAACATGACTGTGTCTTTGGTGCACTTCACCGCCTTCTTTCAGGGAGAGGACAAAATCGTTGAGGTTGGTGAAAACCACGGGTAAGTCAACTTTATGGGGTGACGTCACATAGGCGACATGTAGTCTTTCTCGTTATGTCTCTTCCACAACTGCTAGCCGAAGAATCATACCATATACTGTCAAACTCGTAACATGAAAGATTATATAAAAAATTCACAGACAACATATGTTCACATTCAAGGCACAATTCAAACGGGACCAGAAAATAATTATTTTCTCCCATTCACTTGCATTGACGGTTTTTCAACTTTGAGGTCCAGCGGGGTTTTACGGAAGGGGCGGGACTTACCAGCTCTATAGGCGTGTAGTGTTTCTTTACAAAATGACATCGCCATCTACTGGCCTGGTAGCAGAATACAGCGTTTTTAGTCATTTTCGTGGATCCGTGTGAACAGGGATCGTTTTGACAACGCAAAGGAAAAACTTTTCCGTTTTTAGTACATTGTTGACGTGTAAGAGTACCCTAAAAACCATACCATTATCGTCTCCGTGTTAATTATTTACTTTATTTACCTTTATCTTGATTGTTTGTGTTTGACGCTTTGTGGAAAAATGTGTGTGTGCGCTGGCACGTAGTGTTTCTTGACAATGTTGGAATCCGTTGTCGTCTGAACAAGTAACTTTCCAAAAACAAAAAGGAGACATTTTTAGTGGCCTATATTTTTGTCATGTAAACGTACCCTTAAATGGATCTAAAACTAAAACGGAAATAAAATGTTTTTATATTTTAAAAAAAGAAAGCTAATTCAAAATATTAATAAAACTATAAATAATACTAAAACAATTTAAGCTGCTCCTAAAATCATGAATGTTATTGCATTATTAGATAATTAAGTGTTCTATATTTGTCTTTTTAGTTGCGATTGTCTTTCTTCCCTATTGTGAGGTATATCTGAGTTAAAATGTAGGGCGGGACTTGATTTTGTCAATGGGGAATGATTGGATGGTTGTGGTTTGCTATTGGTGGATCTGATGTGAGTGACAGGTTGCCCCGCCCACATCATCAGAGAAGAGAAGAGATGTCACTGCAAGAGGCAGGGGAAGTTATTTTGATTAAAGATTACGATCACATGAAAAATCATTTGTAATAAACACTGCAATATTCCATAAACACATAAAGACATTTGATTTGAATATTTTTTATCTAATGCAATGAAAATCAGATTTTTAAGTCTGAGTTTAATGGCAAAATTCCTTTTTGGCCACCATACACTATCCGTATATATCTTTGATCTAATGTGATGGATCATTCCTTATATCAATCCGGAACAGAACGGCCCTCACCAGTGGCTTTCCACACGCAGGACGTCCCGCCCTCGGAGCGTCTCTTATTAAATAAGCACCGCTGAAGGCCTGCAGGTAGCTCCCAGGACCACGCCAATTTAGGGCCTGTTTGGTTTGAGTCTTTTTTATTAGAGTGGATCGAGACTTAAGCTCCATAACGGTGCCGTAGTGATTCTCCCAGACAGAGGCCCCCGTTCCCCTGCACAACAGACCCTCGACCAGCCCATATCAAAACACTGGCCCCTTTCAATCCCACAGCCAGAGCTCTCTGTCTCTCCCGCCTTTATCCCACAATAGGAGTCCACTATCTTGGAATTCAGTCATTTCCTTTATTAATAAGTGCGTTTAGACATTTTTGTGATTGCTGAACCAATAGATCTTCATTTTCTGGAGGTGTTTGCCTATGCAAGGGTGTTCTGGGTGGCCTCTCCCTCCTCACTTTTATCATGTAAAGATGATCTAAAAGTCTAGGGTTGGTAAGATTGTTTAATGTATTTATTGTCTTCTGCTCACCAAAACTGCATTTATTATTTATTAGTATTGTGAAATAGTACTAAAATAACTGTTTTCTATGTTGATATATTTTAAAATGTAATTTATTCCTGTGATCAAAGCTGAATTTTCAGCATCATTACTCCAGTCTTCAGTGTCACATGATCCTTCAGAAATCACTCTAATAGAATGAAACATTTCTGATCATTATCAATGTTGAATTTTTGGGAAAAGAAATCTTTTGTAATATTATAAATTCCCAATACTTTGATCAATTTAATGAATCCTTGCTGAATAAAATAATTAATTACTTACTATACATGCAATATACATACTTATTATACATGCAAAAAGCATCATTCGTGTCTGTAGCACAAACTTGCTAACTATGAGAAATAATAACAGTGATTCTTGATTTAGCACTAATAATTATAACCACACACACAGACACACACACAAGAATGCGCAATAACATATGATTCGGGCCATGGGAGCTCATTGGGAACGGGCGGCGTTCCAGAAAGATCTGTGTGGCCGCCCACTTCTTACATCACTGTGCCATTCTCATCACACTCACTAATGCTCTCAGCTGCCCCTCTATGACATCATTTCCTGCCCCAGCTGGGTCTGCGTGGTGACATAAACCTGCAGCAAGACTTCCCTCTCTCGTATAGCTTTGGATCAGGCTTTTATGGCAGGAACGGCGGACACGCACAAGGGTTGTGGGAAAACACAACATGCCACGGATGAAGAAAGTAGGAAACTGAAAGATCCAGCTGTTAGATTTAAAACATCATGGGAAAATGCTTGTTCTCTTCGCTTCTCATGTCAATGTAATTTTACAGATTCCAAACAAAAATACATTTCAGATTTATATAATCAGTTCCTGTTTATATCATGAGGTGTGACATCAAAAGTTCATTTCATACTCAAAAACAAATAGGGCATTGAAAAAAAAATCTAAAACAATATATTTTTTGGCATCAAACATGTAGCCTATTATGTAGGCCTACTCTACTGCTTAAAATGTTTTTGAAAGTCTGCTCACCAAATATATATATATTTTTATTTTTTATTAACTTATTACTCCAGTCTTCAATGTCACATGATCCTTCAGAAATCATTCTAATATGATGATTTGCTCCTCAAGATTATCATCAATGTTGAAAGCAGCTTCATATTTTTCAGGATTCTTTAGGTTCAAAAGCAAAGCATTAATTTGAAAATGAAAAACGTCTTTACTGTCGCTTTTGATCAACTGAATGCATCCTTGTTGAATTAAAGTATTCATTTCGAACCAGCCAAACCTTGACCCCTTGGTGTTTCTGATATAAAGTGAGACTTTTTTTTCGCAATAGGATAAAGTTTCAGTAAGGGAATCATGGTCAGAAGTCACTCCTTTCCCTTCAAAACAAATATTTATCTTTTGAATTGAAGTCCTTTAATTTGAGACCCAGCTATAACACATTCTCATCTCAGGCATGTTATGCAGCTCAGATAAACCAGTTGCCTCTCGATAGAACACAATTACCATCCAAGACAGACAAGTCGGCCACTTCAGCCGAAGTCGGTAAACTTCACAATTTCCTTATTGTTCCACGGCATGAAAATAACTCCCTAACAGCCATACGTTTTCATTCTCCTGCCTCTGCGGAGGACTCGAAAATGAGACTTTATGTTTCATACACGCCGCATCTCAGTGGCTTCAATAATCCTGCAAATGAAATCGATTCTCTCTCTCCCTCTCACCAATTCAGATCCCAGCTGGGTTTCCCATATGTGGCCGTAATGAGGAACGGCAAAGTCAATCCCTTATATCGGCATACCTGCTAAAGCTCGGCCTCAGCAGAACATCCAATCCTTCTGTAATTACCCATAATGCAAACAGACGCACTGTGTCAGCCCCATATTTTTTTTATTTTGAATAACGTCGTCTGTATTTCCATAAATATTGACGCATGGATTTAATGCAGTTCATTACATGCTTCTCAGAGGTGTGCTGTGTTGTTCTGAAAAGAAAAGAGAAAGGTAGTGAATCCAAACAGTGTAGAAAGTAAACGAATAAACATGCAGAAATGATTTGTTTCATCTCGAAATTCTAAGTGTAAATCTCGAGATATAGTCAATAATGATATTTCAAATTGTTAATGGTGGTCTCTGAATTGGGAAAGAAACGGATTTTCTTCACAATTATCAGCGAGGTCTCCCTGGAAATGGCTCGTTTCATGTGTATTCTGCCAACTGTGAACAACTGTGTCATTTTTTTGGCCGCTCCGTCCACCCAAATTAGATTATGCCGGCCAGCCCACACTTCAGCATCATACAGGTTTAAACTCCAGGAACAGACGTCTGCATGAAAACACTTCCCACTCACTCATGTTCTCATCTCTGGGCTTTCGGCAGGTGGAAGCGCAGGTCAAACGCTCCAGAACATGTCTTTTGCTTATATTATATAGA
The DNA here is from genome assembly GCF_951802725.1 of Rutilus rutilus. Taxonomy (NCBI): domain Eukaryota; kingdom Metazoa; phylum Chordata; class Actinopteri; order Cypriniformes; family Leuciscidae; genus Rutilus; species Rutilus rutilus. The sequence goes on along the minus strand of NC_140227.1, from coordinate 29,835,317 downwards.
TCTGATCTTACCTTGAAAAGTGAATTAGGTGTTGCTGACGATTAAAATATTACTCTAAAAGATCAAATCCCCTCATTTAACTTTTTTTTTGGTAGCACTTTACAGTAAGGTCCCAATAGTTAATGTTAGCTAATGCATTTACTATGTTTGCTGATCAATGTTTATATGTGAAAAAAAGCCTAAATTCTATTTATTCATCAGAAAATTTGGAGAAAAACCGCTCAATTCATATGGATTAGTTTTACGATCTCTTTATGAACTTTTTGAAGCGTCAAAGTGTCAGATGCATGTCAATCGAAGGACAGAAAGTTCTCAGACTTCATCAAAAAGATCTACATTTGTGTTCTGAAGATGAGTGAAAGTCTTACGGGTTTGGAACAACATAGTAATTAATTAATAACAGAATTTTAACTATCCCTTTAATATGTCAACAAAATGAAAAAAACATTTTTGTCCAATTTTGTCCAATGCAAATGAGTGCATATTTAATTAGATAATGCATAATTTGCATATTTAAATATAACATTTCAGAAAACTTGTAATACAAAACGATTAATTAACTGTGAAGTATGGTGATATCTATAAAGTAAGATTTTACCCTATTCACCTGTAGTGTCTTGCCTGATCAATTGCTTTTATCATTGTTTTTAATTAAAGGTAGCTGAAGTCTTTCTAGTGAAAGCTGTGTGTGTGTCTGTGCGTGTGTGTGTTTATTTGAGTGTGCTTTGGCAGTCAGTCACCTCAGGTGTCTCAGGTGTTTGTTATCTCTGTGATCGTCCTCCACTCATCTGGTGCTCGATCCGTTAAACGTCCCGTTGCTGGATTCTGCTTTAAGAGGGCAAATCGATTACTCGACCCCCTGTACATTTCACAGCGCATTTTAAACACGATCGGGTCAATTAAAGCCCGCCAGTGAAGACCACTCTAAATGCATTTCCCACGATAACCGACCGCCATCGCGCCTCGACACTAACTGGCACTTCTTCCCTTCCCAGCGCTAAAGACGCGGCTAATGTGCTTCTCGGTGACAGGGTGAACATTCCCTGTCCACTGCAGCCGGCGTCCTGACAGCAGGGATGTGACAGGCCTAATGGAAGATGATTACCGGGAGGCATCTATTAATTTAGCCCTAATCACAACAAAGAGAGAGGCAGCACTTAACAGCTGTGAAATGGCAGCCGCTGTTCGGAAATGAAGCCCGGGGAAAGGCAGAGGACAGGGGTTAGCGCTGGTGCTGTTATTACCTGCTGCTATTGTGCGGATCGCCAGCCTGGCTTAGCCGTCCGTAACTCTATAGGTTACATTCGCCATCCACTTTAACAGGGAGCTCTCGGTAAGCTGAGGGACGGTGGGAAAAAAGAACATAAAGGCGATTGGTTTGCATGCGGAGTGCCGGAGAGATTGTGATCCAGGTGAAAAGCTGACAGTAACAGGTTTAAGCTCTCTGGCTTTATTTGTGGAGGAGAAGGGATTGTCGCTCTGACCCGATTGCGAGTGCTCGACTTCCTATCAGTTTAGTTTGAGAACAAAGTATCCAGATGACCTTTGCCTAGCGAGGATAAAGACAAGAAAACACTTTTAACAAGCACATGCCAAGCCTCCTCTTCACATGACCAACTTAAAGTTCACCTACAAATGAAAATTCTGTCCTCGTGTTGTTTAAAACCGACACTTCTTCTGTGTTTGTGTTGCTCTTTAGTTATCTGCATAATACCAATGCAGTGATACAAAAGAACAACAAAGCATGATCAATCATCATTTTTGCATTCTAAATCTTCAGTTGTCACATAATACAGATTTTACAGTCGCGTGTACTTATTATAATTGCAATATCTGGGTATTAACTGCTAACCTTAGCCCATTTAGTTACCTTATATTAAGCAGTACTTTCTTAGGTAGGTACATGTAAGTGCACATACTGTAAAATAAAGTGCAACCTAATAGCTTTGCACAAGGAAACAGCACAACAATTTAAGTCGGTTTACAAATATTATTTAATAATTATAATAATTAATTACATTTATATAGCGCTTTTCTAGGTAGGCCTACTCAAAGCGCTTTTACATGAAAGGGGGGAATCTCCTCAACCACCACCAATGTGCAGCATCCACTTGGATGATGCGACGGCAGCCATATTGCGCCAGAACGCCCACCACACACCAGCTTACTGGTGGAGAGGAGACAGTGATGAAGCCAATCAGTGTATGGGGATGATTAGGAGGCCATGATGGACAGAGGCCAAGGGGCAAATTTGGCCAGGATGCCGGGGTTACACCCCTACTCTTTTTCGAAGGACATCCTGGGATTTTTAATGACCACAGAGAGTCAGGACCTCGGTTTAACGTCTCATCCGAAGGACGGGTAGGCCTACATACATTTCAATTATGCCATTGCCAAGATGCATTGCACCAGGTCTTACATCAATATTGACAAATTATGGATAATTTGGCCAGATCTGGACATTATTATGACTAAATACATTAACAGGATTTGCATGTTTGGATGAACTATTTCTTTAAATTCCAAGATGGGCTGGTTATGGATCCACTATCATTCAAAAGTTTGGGGGTCAGTATGATTTGTTTTAATGTTTGTGAAATGTCAACTTATACTCCTCAAGGCTGCATTTCAATGATCAAAATGACCAAAAAATCTGTAATATTGTGAAATATTATTACAATTTAAAATAACTGTTTTCTTTTAGAATATATTTTAAAATGTAATTTATTCCTGTGATCAAAGCTGCATTTTCAGCATCATTACTCCAGTCTTCAGTGTCACATGATCCTTCAGAAATCATTCTAATATGATGATTTGCTGCTCAAGAAAAAATTCTTATCATTATTAATGTTGAAAATGGTTGTGCTGTTTAATACATTTTATGGAAACCATGATACAATTTTTTTTTTTTTCAAGATTCTTTGATGAATAGAAGAATCCTGTCACTTTCGCATTAATTGAATGCGTCCTTTGCTGAAGAAAAAATATTTTCTTTCCAACTTTTGGACACTGTAGACCATCTTGACCAGCGAAAACCCGACTGGAAGCTCATTAAATACTAGCAATATCATGTGATCCAATAGTTTGTTTAAGTCTCACACTAACCCTAACCCTAACCCTAACCCTAACCTAACCTAACCTAACCTAACCCTAACCCTAACCCACAAAAAAAAAGGTTCCAAAAAGTAGTTTTTTTTGCAGTAATGCCATTTTTTGAACCATTTATGTTTCCCCAAAGAACATTTCAGTCAACAGTTCTAAAAGGAACCATGTTTTTCTTAGCGTGAACAACACTTTAATCATCTTCTAAAGAACCCTTTTCTACTATAAAGAACCTTTTGTGGAATGGAAAGGTTCCATGGATGCTAAAGGTTCTTCATGGAACCATTGATAAAGAATCTTTATTTTTAAGAGTCAGCATCGAGGAATGTATAAGTGACGTTTGTCGTGCCAGTGTCGTGTGTACTCCAGCCCTTCCCTAAAGGACATTACCACAATTCGGGATCACAGGACATCTCTTCCGCTGTGTTTGTATCACGCAGACACTGTAATACACTGGCTAATAGGTTTTACGGGGCCTTTGGGAGCCCTCTTGTGCCAGCTATTGTGGAAGTCATGAGTTGTATGATCTTGCAATTATAAAAATACACTAAACCAGCACAAGGCGGATTTCCCTTTCTCCTAATTATCTTCCTATTGTGTGTCGCTTGGCCAAGGAGGGGCACTGATGCCATAAGCTGGAGAAAGAGAGAAAGAGACAGAGACATCCATAGCCAGATTTGGCTTGTTGGCAGCGGCTTCCAGCCAGAGCACAGTTACCTTTTATTATAGTCATAATTAGAAACTCACGCTGCCAGCATCATGAAAAGAGGCTTTTGAAGTCATGCGCTCGCAGGGTGTCGGCTGGAACCAACCGGAGGCCCACAAACTGTTCAATTAACACAGGGAGCCAGAGCTCTGGGCAGCAATAATATGACAAACAAGCCAGAACATTCCGTTTGGCGTCATATGAATTAATCAGTCAAACAGCGGTGGACATGTTGGGCTTACAGACGTTTGATTCATTCCTGGGGACTGATGAGGCCCGTGATTAAATTAGGGAGCTCTTAACCAGCCCGTCTGAGGGGGGCAACAGAGAGGTGTTTGAGGGAGTTCAATACAGGCTGACAGGCAGATCCACTGAAGGGTTCAGACCCCACTCAGAACCCCACTAATTACCTAATTACTGACACACATGAACAGCTGCATCTGCTTGACCACACACACACACACACACATTCTTGTACATCTATCTTTATGAGGACATTCATTGACACAATGCAATCTCTAGCCGCTTACCCTAACCTTACCCATCACAACTAAGTGCCTAACCCGAACCCTTACCCTAAACCGACCCTTAACCTAATTATAACCTTATTCCTAAAACCAAGTCTTGACCCTCAAACAGGCCTTTAAAGGGCTCTCAGAAAGTCAGGACCGGCCAAAATGTCCTCACTTTACTCTCTTTGTCCTCACTCCAATGGTCTAAAACTCAACTGGTCCTCACAAAGATAGTTGTACAAGTACAAACACACACACCCACACACACACGCACGCACACACAAACAAACACACACACACACATGAATGAAGGTAAATGCAATATGTATTTGAATCTCATTTGGTGTTTATTTGGTGATGACCTCATGCATTTAAAGGGACAGTGCACTGAAACAAGAAAATTCTGTCATCATTTACTCACCTTCGTGTTGTTTCAGACCTGTATGAGTTTCTTCTGTTTCTTTGTCTATCTTGACTAACCAGGTTTATAATCGTTAACTACAATAGTTAAAACATTTGTGTTTACTAAATAAAGATGAAATAATATTATTAAATATTTGATGACAAACTAAATTAAAATTTGAAATATTGCCTTTGGTAACTTTTCCATGTTTCTTTTCCATTTTGACTGACCAGGGTTATTATCGTTACCTAAAACTTGTTAATTAAAATAAAGAGGAAATAAAACATTATTCTAAAACTAATATAAATATTAGACTAAACAAAAATCAGATATGTTGCATTGCAAAGTTCAAGCACTAAAATTATTAAATGGACATGAAAGTGATAATATTTTAAAATTAAAATAAATAAATAAATAAAATGACAAAAGCTCATAATGAAATTACTAAAAAATAAACTAAAATGAAAATTTTAACTGAAAAAATAACTAAATAAATAAATAAAAGCTAATTCAAAATCTTGATTATCAACTATACTATAAATAACACTAAAACAACACAGTGTTAATCTAAGGAAAAGATTGTGAATGATCTGAAGAGTTCCCTTGGGATACTTGACAAACCACTGACCCTGATGTAAATGCAAGTAATATATTTCGTTACCCAACAAAAATCAATAAATGAGGAAAAGTGATCTTGGTTTAAATATGAACTCCTCCCAGTCCAAAGGGCAAGTTCATTATTCAGCTCATTTACATTAATTATGCACGTTTTCATTCAGCACTGCTCAATTATGATTCTAAACATCATTGGTGTCATTTTGGAATAATTTTACCTGACCGTATCTAATTTCCTAACATCCCAGATCAATATTAGCCAAAAGAAGAAATTACAACCATTAACAATATGGAGTGTGTCAGTATATTTCTAATGCATGATTTGTCCCAATGTATGATGTATGTATCTCAATATATGGAAATTAATTTGAATATATTAAGGACTGTCGTTCCAGCCATTCACAATATAAATATTTACATCAATATTTAAATATGACGTAATAATGGAGCAGTAAACGTTTGGTGTGGTAAATATTGTGTACACACTATCTATTTACAATGCCATTCTTGCGGATCCTGCTAACAAACACACTTTTGCCATCTCTAATTGAACATGGGGCAAATTTAAATAATAATTAACGTGATGATTTTTTGCAGTTCGAGGGCCTTTTGCTGTCACACACACACACTTATGTGCTCACAAACACACACGTAGTGATTTACCTTCATGTGATGCTCCAAGCTCACTTGAGCGACCAATAAGCCACTTAAGCCTGGTTTCCATGGCAACCGCACACAGGCTTTTAACAGGCTGTTGCTTCACCATCCGTGTCTACTGTATTAATGAGATAATTACACGAGCATACATCCCGACTGCTGTTTAGAAACACTGGATAACGATGCCTATTTACATAAGTTAATTACGACAAACTGAGAAGTCAATGCCTCAGTTAGTTTGTGCCTTTGTAAAGCGCTCAGCCTGAGTGGAGCCGAGAGTCTTGAATATTGAACAGCTGATGCATTTAATGCAGCTCTGATAAAGGACTGTTAAGCATCTAAATGGGAAATTTGCCCTTTTGAATTGTCATTTTAAATGTTGCTTTTTTTGGCAAATTTAAAATGAAGAGTTCCAGTTCTAAACTCTGATTGGATGAAGCAAGTTAGAAAGTGTTTCTAAACAGGAAACACACACACACACACACACACACACACACACACACACACACACACACACACACACACACACACAAACCTGTGATCAGTCAAAGAAAAACATCTTGTGCACTAGTGGTCAAAAAAGTTTGGATTTATTAACATATTGAATATATTTTAAGTTTTAATTCAAAGCTGAATTTTCAGCATCATTACTCCAGTCTTCAGTGTCACATGATCCTTCAGAAATCATTCTAATGTGCTGATTTGTTGCTCAAGAAACATTTCTGATTATTATCAATGTTGAAAACAGTTGTGCTGCTTCATATTCTGTTGATAGTTTAGCATGGTTTCATTCAAAAGTTCATTCGACATGGTTATTTATCATATAGGCTAAAGGCACAGCTGTGTCTTATTGCTTTATAGGATTTGCTTTTCTAAATGCAGATTTTTTCTAAATGCAGATGGAGTTTTTCCAATCAAAATAGGTCGAGAAGGGATCTATATGGTCTATATCAGAAACAGACTAAAACAGGGGGTCGAGGAACCTTCCCATGATGCCCCCATGCTGTGCACCCAAGCACTGCATCTACAGCGGCGAGAGACGCTCCCCTGCTAAGTTTGAAAAGACCAATTTTCGGCTAATACGGAGGTCGTGACAGTGGCATAAAGGGCCTGGTAGGACATTATAGCGGCGAAATTGTAAATATTAGTTAGAGACAGACACAAATGGAGGGGCAGGCTGTGGGAAATTTCCATACGGCGCACTGTGGCACCACTGGTGGCCCACCGCGGCGGAATAGATTTTCCATTCTAGTGTGTCACATTAGATTTTCGGAGGTGCTGGGTGGCAGGTACATATCATTAGTAACACTTTAGCGTGGTAATGAACCTTTTTATTTATCCTCCACTCTCCTCATGAATGCATAAGGAGTCTCTCTGCCACTACCCCCCAGAGAGAGAGAGAGAGAGAGAGAGAGAGAGAGACATGCATGGCCTTCTGAGTGACTGTTTATAGTGAGCCAGTTGGGAACAGCTGAGGAGCTGCTAAAACACACAAATAATATACACTACATGCCATCACACACTTCTTGACCTTCATGCATGTATCACAAACACTGCAAGATGAGCTACACATCAAACTTTAAAGTTCCCCAATTATGCTTTTTCGAATATTACCTTTCATGCAGTGTGTATTATAGCTGATTGTGAATGTGAAAGGTCTGCAGAGTTTCAAAGATCAAAGTGCACGATAAATAAAGTTATTGTCTTCTAAAAGAAAGAATAGATTCTGAGCTGCCGAAACGGGTCGTCAGTATTGCAGTCTCATTTCCTGTTACATACCTACATAACAATGTAACATTTGCATAATGGTCTTCATTGGCTGCCTGCGAATGATGTCAACTTTCTTTAGTTGTAGCTGAGACTGGAAGAGTTTGTTTTGTGTTGTCCTCATGTGGAGAAGACGCTGTTCAAAAGGATGAGGACTCACGCTGGAATCGATACAGAAAATCCGACGCCATTGTTACTGTTCGTATAACTGTGTATCAAGTGCTGGGGAAGATCTGGAGCTGAAGTTCAGATATGGTAATAAGCAATTCATTTCTGAAACAGTCTGGAAGAGGTAGGTCAATCACCTGATTGGGCCATCTGACCAATCAGAGCAGAGTAGACCAATCACAACAGACTGGGCCATTTGACCAATCAGAGCAGAGTAGGTCAATCACAACAGACTGGGCCATCTGACCAATCAGTGAAGAGTAGACCAATCACAACAGACTGGGCCATCTGACCAATCAGAGCAGAGTAGACCAATCACAACAGACTGGGCCGTTTGACCAATCAGAGGAGAGTAGACCAATCACAACAGACTGGGCCGTTTGACCAATCCGAGAAGAGTAGACCAATCACAACAGACTGAGCCATCTGACCAATCAGAGAAGAGTAGACCAATCAAAACAGACTGGGCCGTTTGACCAATCAGAGAAGAGTAGACCAATCACAACAGACTGGGCCATCTGACCAATCAGAGCAGAGTAGACCAATCACAACAGACTGGGCCGTTTGACCAATCAGAGAAGAGTAGACCAATCACAACAGACTGGGCCATCTGACCAATCAGAGAAGAGTAGACCAATCACAACAGACTGGGCCATCTGACCAATCAGAGAAGAGTAGACCAATCACAACAGACTGGGCCATCTGACCAATCAGAGAAGAGTATGCTTGTAGAAACAAGGGGTTTAGAGAGACTGAATCTTCGAACGACTCTTCAAATGAGAAATGAGAAGATGTGCGATGTATATTATGAGAAAATTAAAGTGTTTTTTGACCTTGAATGCATATAAACCTCATCCAAAACTACATAGAACCTATAAAATAGCATAATAGGGGCACTTTAATAATTACACTGTTAAAGTAAGGTTGTAAATAAAAAATATTATTAGAGCATGTTTTTCAAGAATATACTAATTCAGTCTTTCTACTTTTCTTCAGTCTGTTACTTGCGTTTCTATGTAATTAATTGTGAAATGTACTAGCAATTTCTGACTGATTGCAGAGATTTGTCAAAATCAAATCAATGACCTTAAATTGAAATCTTATATATATAAAGGTTACAAAAGGACGTTTTCGTATAGCAAAGCAATAGAAGAACCATTTTGGGTATCAAAAAGAACCTTTCAGTCAACAATTATTAAAAGAACCATTATTTTTCTTTTTGTGAAGAATATTTGAATCTAATCTAAAGAATCTTTTTGTACTATATAGAATCTTTTGTGTAATGTAATGTTTCCATGGATGTTAAAGGTTCTTCATGGAACCAACATCACTCTTAAAAATACAGATTCTTTGTTGGCATCGATGGTTCCATTAAGAACATTTAACATTGCACAAAATATTATACCACAAAACCTTTATCTTTAAGAGTGTAGGGTCATTTTAGTTTCTGATTTTTGTTTTGATGTGGACTTGAGAGTTTCTTGGTAAGCTATAATTGTAAAGTAGCTCGCCAACACTGTTAACAACCACTGAAGCAATTTCACAAGCTTCAGATCCAGTAAAAACACCCCAAAACAACCCGGCCACAAGCAATCAACTGACCTCATTGTTGTGGGCAGATCACTGGCTAAATGCCCCCTGACAGCACTCAGAGGACTGATGACCCCCTCCGTGAGGGTTTAAACGTGTGAATAGATCCCCTGCCTCAGCATCTCTGGAGAATCAGGCATATCACAGCCGTTACATGAGAGTCTGTCTGCCAGCAACTACACACACACACACACACACACACACACACACACACACACACATCTCTCTCTCTCTCTCTCTCTCTAAAGACATTTCACAATGACAATTGAAATTAAAGATATATTTATATATATATATAACTGACAAAATTTATAACAAGAAATATTGAAGGGCCTTTTAATAAGCATTTGTTTTGGTCAGAACAACAACAACAAAAAAACATATCATCTTAAAATAAAATAAAAATAAGGAAAAAGTTCATAATCTTCATGTTACAGAAACATTCAATCTCTTTAAATAGTTTCAGTTGTTTTTGTCTTAAAAAAAAAAAAAAAATCATGACTTATAGAGTCCTAACTGAATTGAAAGCACAGTGATAAACAGTTATATTTAACTAAATATGTATTTCAAAATAAACAGAAAACATAAAATGCTATGAATAATCACTATTGCGTGATGACTCACGTGTTCAATGATGAAGGGTTAGTTCTGTTATTAATTACTCTCCCTCATGTTGTTCCAACCCCGTAAGACTTTTGTTCATCTTCGGAACACAAATGAAGATATTTTTGATGAAATCTGAGATCTTTCTGTCCCTCCATTGACAAGCCCCAGAAAGGCAGTAATGACATCATTAAAGTAATCCATGTGACTCCAGTGTTTTAACCTTGATTTAATGAAGCGACGCGAGTGCTTTGTTTGCTTTGTCATTTTGTCAAGCATACAAACTAATGCCACAAAACGGCGCAGAATACATCATAACCATTGCTGATACTTACTGATTTTTTGTTGTTGATGTTTCCCCTCCAAAATGATGTCACTTCCTGGATGATGATGTCATTAAGGAACTGTCTTATGTTAAAGGAATACTACTAAAGACTAAAAGACAATTTATATTGAAAATATACCTTATGTCAGGAATTTTATATTATATTAAATACAATTATTGGCAATTCAATATACATTTTGATTTTTTGAAGATTAGAAAATTTGAGTATGCTCAGTATTTTTTAAAGGTACGCCATCCTTTTCATTCAAAATTAACAATATTTAAATAATCAATACACCATACATTTTTCTTCCAAAACTTGTTTGTGTCTTACCCTGACTCACTATGGTAAGCCTATATAAGTGTTTATATTGTAGACCTGATGACCTGAGTCGGGTTAGTTTTGGCGGGAAATTGTGTACATTCGTCACTCGCCCGTGTGTGTCTCGTCATATCTATTAACAACGAAAAGTTGCTCCGGCTGCTTTGACGCGTGTCTGGTGTGTGTGTCTGGTGTGAGAGGTCAGAGGTTAGAGAACGAGAAAGGTTGACGTGGAGCCACTAAATCTCCAACCTCCGGAGAATCACCCGTTTAAAACAAACTGAACAGAGGAGAAAAGAGAACGAGACAGAGCTCGTAATAAAACAAGAATCAACATCAGCTTGGCTTTTCAGAGATGGAGAACTGAGGGATTTGAAATGTTGTAAAAGTGTTGGAGATGATGGTGTTTTATTACTCAACAGGAGAGTAAGTGTTTTACTGAACAGATAAACTGTCATATGTATCTCTCGAACAGAGTTCATTAAGCATTATCTTTTGTGAAGGCTCATTTGGGGTGGTGTGGCGCAATGGATAAGACACATACCTTTGGTGTGAGAGACCCGGGTTCGAATCCACTGTGAGACACCAATGTGTCCCTGAGCAAGACACTTAACCCCTAGTTGCTCCAGAGGCGTGCGACCTCTGACATATATAGCAATTGTAAGTCGCTTTGGATAAAAGCGTCAGCTAAATGAATAAATGTAAATGTAAATGTCATTTCATTTTCTGTGCTGGAGTTTATTTTCAAGAAAGTACTGTGTCTATTAATGGGTAAAGCGACAGTAATGTCTTCAGCTAGTCAGCTCGAGATCCTTTCCATCTAAACTGGTTATATCTTACGCCTAGTAGTGAATGTTTTATGAGCAGAAGGATAACAATATTCATTCAGAATTCAAGCACAACCAAAACAATGTTCTTCCTCAAAATGCATGCAGTTTTGTTTTTCACCTCTAGAGGGTAATAAAATGCCTTTAATAAAATGCCTTTAATTTTTTTCATGTGAAAAATAGCACTTGGTGACATGATAAAATGACAACATCCATTCGATTTACAAACGAATGTCAATTCACCCCTATATTGTAGTAAAATAAACTATAATTGAAAAAGAGATTTTACCCAATATGTTAAGGCACACATGACCTTGACTTGAAAATGCTCTTCACACTACTAGTAGTTCCTCCGCCACACTGGTTGTTATAGTCTCAGTAGTGTCCATCCTGAGGTGTGTTACCCTGCTGTGGCTCTAAAGGCCTCTCCGTGTGTCTGTCCTGTCCTGATGTTAGCAGGTCAACACCCTGAGCTACGAGTGCACTGGAGCGGCTCGGACTGCACTTCTCCGTCACCCCAGCGTCCCGCCTGTTCATTTCCCTTTCATCTTCAGTGTGAAATTGTTGCCGGTGCGGCGCTGACCCCGGGCATTAAGAGGTCAGCTATTGAAATCTGATGTGCACCTCTGGACGACAGAATCTCCTTCACAAGGAGAAAAGAGGAGGGAGGGAGCGGAGCAGGGTTTAATGGGCCCGCTGTCCACATCACTGTCAGAGCTTTAGTCCATTTTGTCCAAGCATGTGATGAGGAAGAGGGGGAGACAGACACAGCTTCTGGAGACTCATCGCAGGGGTGACTGGAGAAGCAATCTGCTTCAATGGTTTCCTACTGCTTGTTTTCTTTCTTTCTTTCTTTCTTTCTTTTAAATATAAAAAATACACTCAATAAATACAAAAGCACTAAAGAATAATATAATCATTCTCACACTCATATTGTTTCAATCTATAGAGGAACACAAATGGAAATATTGAGCAGAATGTTTTATGCCACAGCGAATAAAATTAATTTGTATTTCTGCATTGTTAAACTTGTTGCAACGTGATTAGTCACCTTCATTTATACAGCGCTTTTAACAATATGGACTGTTTCAAAGCAGCTTTACAGTGATAATAGGAAATTACAGTAACAGAGATTGTTTTGGCTTTACAGCAGCTCTAGAATAAAGTTATTGTCCAGCTGAAGTTAGTTTTGATTGATTCACTTCCGTTGCAAAGATCATTAGTTGTTAAAGGTGCTCTAAGCGATGTTGGGTGACGTCACTTCTTGTTGACGTTCAAAGTATTGTCAAACAAAACGGAGGCTAGCTCGACCCTCCCTCCTCCTCATCCCGTCCCCTTCCCCTCCCTCCTGTGCTTCTTGAAACAGTCATGAACCATTTAGAAAAACCAAACTGGATTTACCCTGTCCAGCAGAAACAGAGCCACCTGAATGTCGGATCGGAAGCCCTTCTGCCGGCGGAGTTCTCGCCACCTTCTGAACACCGGTGTTTTCCGATGTAAATTTGGGACTTCGCGTTGCTTATCCTTTTCCCTATTCTTTGTTATTTGTTCATCGGAACATCGGCTCTTTGGTCGTGTGTCGGCCATATCAAAATTCTCAAGAATATACAATTTTAACGTTAGTCGTTGTTAGGACATCTCTCCTCTTGCTAACTTCCCTCTTCATGCTTCTCTCTCCTCCACCCCTTCATGTGTACGCGCACTAACCCCCCCCACCCCCAAATCATTCTTGTCGGTTATTGGCTGGAACACTGTTTGTTATGTTTCGTAGTCCAGGCTGGGCCAGTTTGTTTTTCTTGCCGTTTGTGGAGCCTGGGCTGTCTACAGAGACCATGTGTTTTTACAGTGTGTTCAGGGGACAGGCAGCTAGCGGATAGTGAGGAGATGTTTGCTGGATGTGACAAAAAAAATGTTTGGCCTAAAAAACGCGTGACATCACTTAAAGCACCTTTAACTTAGGATTACACGACACCATTCTAACAGAAAACCCTTAACGCGCTCCGGCCCGCTCATCCGCACAACAACAGTGCCTGGAAGCTCGAGAACGCAAACCTTGAAAAATAAGTTCCAAGGTGCAAGCCTTGACATTTTTTTATTTATTTTTTATCTCTGCGCAAGCTTTAAAAGCTCAAACCTGTGAAAACGCTGACGGCGTGCACATGCGTATTACGTGTTTAGTCTAGGTATATGCGCATTTGAATATATATGTGCACAGGCGTGTAGTCTTTCTTCACATATTGACCACAACAAATTACTTGTCTGGCCTTAAAAATGTATAATACAGAATTATTTATCGCTTCTGCATAACCATGTTAGCCGGAACTATTTTGACAACGTTTTATCTGGATTAGTTACAAGTCATGGGAACTTAAGGGTCAGGGTTTGGCTGGTTAACCCCAGCTGGTAGATTCTTGTAACTACATCATCTGGAAAAAGCATTTTTTTTTTCCATTGATGGACATTCACAAATAATATTTATTTTATTTTATTTTATTTTATTTTATTTTATTTTATTTTATTTTATTTTATTTTATTTTATTTTATTTTATTTTATTTTATTTTATTTTATTTTATTTATTTATTTTTTTATTTATTTATTTTATTTTTTTATTTTTTTTGTTTGTTTGTTTGTTTATTTTTTATTTTTAGCCTACACAAGCAAAACTATTTGAGAGCTTCTGCATTGACTCTTTTGAATTGAATTCTTTATTGTTATTGATGGTTCCATGAAGAACCTTTAACATTCACGGACTCGGTGGAAAAGGGTTCTTTAGATTATTAAAATTATATTTTCACAAAGAAAAACGCTTCTTTTAAGAACTGTCCACTTGAAAGTTCTTTGGGGATCCAAAAAGTGGTTCTTCTATGACATCGCTGTGAAAAGCCCCTTTTGGAACCTTTATTTTTGAGTGAACTTAAATTTAAGTCTGTTTCTCACACAGCTAACGCGTGGATTGTAATATAGCAGCCTACACAATGTCTGTTTTATGATGACTTTTATTATGTTTTTTTTTTTTTTTTTTTTTTTTTTTTTGCTTGTATATGGAAAACAGCAACATAAACATTCTTTCTAACATCTAGTTTTTTCCCACTAAAAAAATAAACTCATATGAGTTTGAAATGACATGAGGGTTAATAAATGAAGACAAAATGTATTTGATTAACTATATAAACCATGATGATGATGATGATGTGTGCCTTCCTGTACGGTTCTCTACACAATTTCATAAAACATGTTTAAAATTCTGAAAGGGGAAAAAAAACGAACTGAAGATGTTAGATAACGAACAAACATGAAGCACACACTAACAAATAAAAGAAAAAGAGAGAAATAAACCGAGGCAGCAAGAAAGAGATCTTGCGATGTTGGCCCTGTTACAGATCTGCCTGGAGCGTACAGAAACTTATCTGCCGTCATCTGAAAGAACCTCTAAAGTTCAAAATCCAGGGAAAAGTCTGGCTCTCCTCCACAATTATTTATTTTCCAAAGGCTGTCCCTAATCACAAATAAATAAGTGCTCAGACAGAGAGAATGAGATATCGGGAGGAGAGGGTGTCTATCATAGTGGCAGATAACTGCTAGATATGATTGCCTTGATAAGAAACCATAATTTGGCTTTTAGAGATAGCCACAGGGGTTGCAGAGCACCGAGTCATTGTGTGTGTGTGTGTGTGTGTGTGTGTGTGTGTGTGTGTGTGTGTGTGTTTGCCTACACATTTTATCTTCCCCGTTGAAGAGCTTTTTATCTCTGATGATTTTCTCTCCTTTTTTATGTGTGTGTTTTTTTTTTTTTTTCTCCGCCAGAAGGTAAGATCACATACCCACAGAAGCCAAGAGTGGCATGTTTTAAAGCGATGGACAAAATACAAATATTTGAAAATGTATTTCATGGCAATTATGTCAAGTTTCATGGCCCCGGCGCTGCACTGAGCCACAGCCTGGATGCCTTAATTTGTATAGAAATTGTAATCATTTGTTCATTTCAAGGTGAAAATTGCATTTTTTAATTTAAATTGTATCCTGCGTGATAGGCTATTATCTAGAAAAATTGTCTCTGTGTATTGCGCTCTATGCCCAGGCGTTACGGCTGTTAGCAGCCCTCTTACGTTCAGAAGAGGCTTATGTGTGAATCCCCAACAAAACCCCGGTTTGTTCTTCCGTAAGGGCCTCCTCTGTCTGAGCTCATTTGCATTTTAGTTATTAATATTAATTAGTCTGCGAGCCAAGCTCACGCAGATTTTTATATGTAAATCGAACCTGGCTTCACAGCGGCGTTATCTCGGCGAACCATCTCTCAGATTCCCAACTTCAGTGGCCCTTTATTCTCACGCTAACCGCTTATCTACAGAGGAGAGAGGTGTGTGAGCGCGCGTGCTTGTGTGATGCCATCCGTGTGAAGAACAGAATGGGAAAAATAAACAATTCCGACGTGAAGATGCGCCACGTTCCTCTCTGAACTCGAGGTGAGACGTGCTCGCGAGAAGTGGAGAACTTCTTCAAGCTCTGCTTTAGAAGTTGAAGATGCACTCGACTTCGACGAGGGGACAAAGTGAGACGGCGGCTGGTCTCCCGAAGACTTATCCCAATCCGGCCCGAGATGACAATGACACATTCAAAACGAATCGACTTGAAATATCTTAATTCGACTTGCTTTTGCAAATTTAAGGCCTTACATAAAAAGGCAATATTGGAAGATGTTCTTTCGGAGATCTCCCGCTGCCAAAGATGAGACTGAAATCCCAGCTTACAGAGGCCTCTGTCTGCGCAAAGCTGGAGTCAAAGTAGGACGTCAGACAGGCCGCGGCGCAGGTACATTATGTATCGTGGAATAATTACGGGATTTAGAGAATTAAGGGTCTCCGTAAGTGCTTTCAGTGTGACAGCCATGACAGTCGGAAACAGCGCAGCTCCCTTAAGACACATAAGCCTCGGAGAAGAACACCTCCAGTGTAATCTGACTGGATCAGGTCCTCTGTGGCGCTTTAAAACCTCATTTCTTACATGTAGATATAAAAAAGGCACTGTGTGCCAAGATGTGTTCAAATGAAATCATGCCGATTTGTTGTTTTGTTCGCATCCTTAGGCCTAGGTTAAAAAATAAATAATTTTGTATCCTAATTGTTTCGCCTAAATGGCAATGAGATTGAATGGAGAGCATATGGAGAGTTTCAGAAAGGTCTCAAAGGCCACATTTACACTGCAGGTCTTGATGCCCACTTCTGATTTGTTGAGTATATCCGATCTTACATCTGCTTTTAAAAGTGAGCCATATCTGCATTTACACTGGCGAAACAAACTAAGGTAGACGTACTGACCTTGAAATGCTTCCAAAAAGGAAGTAAAAATGGCGCTATTTGCAATGGACTCGTATTAAAAATGATAATACAAGCTTTTCCTTTGTTGCAGCCTGGTCGAATCATTCGCCCGTCGCCTTTTCAATGACGTACGACTCGCATTGATGGGAATATCCGATTTCCGATATCCGAATCAGATTTATTTTCACATATGAATGAGGCCTGAAACTGATCTGAGAACATCGGAATCCATATACTTTTTTCCTGCTTAGACGTTCGTGGGTCGTGTCCGATCTGTGCCGGAATCTGGTCACTTGAACCATGTGATGTTAATGCGGCCTTATTTGTGCTCATACAACACCAAACTGAAAGATAACGCTGTAAAAACAATACACTGCCCTGATTTACTCAATTTAGGCAACGTGTTTGGCCAATTCGACTTTACCTGTTTTCGACATGCATCTTTAAATAAAGCAAACACAATTTTCCATTTAAACGCACTAAAAATACTCAATTGAACAAGCTCCAATAAACCTGTTAAAGCATCTCAAACATGTTACTCTCACTAAACAAATCAAACAACAACAGACGCAAACTTTTGCTCATCAAATATTACATCATGCAAATTTCTATCCGTCCTCAACCTAAGCACAAACTTCACTCTTCTCCACAGCGGTCACCTGGAAAACTCCAACAAACTCTTCAAAATCCAACTCAACTGGGGAAAAACGAAGACAAAGGTCATACTTCAATGAAACGTAACTGAGAACTCAGGGCATCATGAAATTTTGGAAAGTCTGTAATCAAAAGTCAGAGATTTTACTATGAACTCAAATCAAATTCTTCCAAGACTTAATGTTTTCATACTAATCGGAGAGAAAGTAACTTGAATGAAAGTCTATGCGCTACATGAGCAACCTCTGAAATGTTTTTGCTGTTGTTCGGCTCTTTTTTTCTCCAGAAGTCTGAAAGTGGGGCAATAATGGCTTCATTAAACTGTCCTTCACTCAGTTTGTCGACTCTCGCTGGGCCAGGTCCATCAACCTTCCTCATTCTCCATGCCTGTCCAGTCCTGCTTCCTCACCGCTAGCTTTCCTGAGCCCTCGCTCTCTTAAATGAGATCCAAATCTATCAGCCGTCCTCTCTCCGAGCGGCCAGCTCAGTCTATGCAGATGCCTCTCGCTGTGGGGCCTGCGTCCTGGGAGATAGGAGTCCACCGGCATGCTCCTCTCCGCGGCTCAAGAGTTTCATTTCCATCCCTCTGATCTAAACAAGCCCATTACCGGCAGGACACAAACCCGGGCCCCTGGAGAAAGCTCGCGGCTAAGCCACCGTGGCTCATAGCCACCTTCAATGGCCATACGTCTGGTGTAGGGACCACATATACGGGCCGGCACTTTATCAGAACCTCTCCAGAGAAGCGAGGGGAATTGGCTCTTGTGGGTCTCGTTGAATCCTCCTCCTGTAGTCAATCAATTACAGGATCAAAAGGGGAGAGAGGAGAGGGTAACAAAGACGAGGACACACGGTCGACTGGGCGGTGCCTCGTGGAGGAAGAGAATTGAAGAAAGAGCAGTGACGGAGAGGCCTGAGGATCGGTGTTAGAGCTGACGGGACAGCCAGAACACATGCTTTAGCTTAATCCAGAAGAGACTTGAAAGATCTCACACATGCATCCAAGGGAAGTTGACGATGAAAACACAAAGCGTTTGGGATAAAGAGCTCATTGAAAGACCGTGACATAATCATATGTGGCTGTCAAGAGGTTAAAACTCCAGCTCAACCTATAGATTTATGCTCTGCAAAGCCATTGAAATGAATCACTGTATGGCACTAGCAACGCCAAGGTCATGGGTTTGATTCCAAGGGAATGCATGAACTGATCAAATGTATACCTTGGATGCAATGTATGATGCTTTGGATAAAAGCGTCTGCCAAATGCATAAAATGTCTCAATGAATCATGATGTTCTAGAAGGTACTTTCACTCAAATATTTCACAATTATTCACAAAGAAACACACTGAATTAAACATTACATTTTTGAAGTATAAAGGCTGAAATAGTATTTTTGTTTTATTTGCAATATAAAAAAACATAAAAAAAATTGTTTACATTGTATGCTCCAACTTTGTAAAAGGTTACAGAGAAAAGACTGATGCCCATACACTAAACAGCTGAGAATCACACTCTACCAGACTTCAAGTCGTTCCGAAAACAACAAACTCATCCATAAACTTGCGCTAGAAGAGGCATGAAAAATGAAAACAATATGCATTCTAAAATCAGCTCAAAATATCAAACGTGTTTCATATCCTCTGACTGGATGGAAATGGAATCATAGTCTGAAGCTACATTTTTTAATTCTGTACCCATCATAAACTACGTGTGTAAAATCCTCAGACTGGTTTGAACTAGTTGTGTTGCGTATTCCAGCCTTTACTTGGAAAGGGCCGAGTTCGGCTTCAGCTTAATGGTTTGAGAGGAATGCATACTTGCATTTTGTTAAATACTAAAAATTTAAATTAAAATTAATTATTGTATAAAATATTTGAATGTTCAATGTATCTTATGCATTTTTTTTTTTTTTTTTTTTTTTTGCAAACATCATTGGAATCAACTATGAGCACTTGAGTCTCATGAAGATTTTGTTGAGCTTTATCAATCTGTCACTTATGGGTGCAATTATGGTAGATATTTCCAAATATTTCAGATATGATACTGCCCTTGAAATTAGCTGCTTATGAAAGTTTTGGAAATTAGCTATAGGCCTTAATCAGGGTAATTATTTTTTGACAGAAATGAAAATGAGGCTGTGACTTACAGTCTTTACAATGGCAAGCACTAAAGATCCCCAGATCACATCATTTTCACAACTCACAACTTTCAAAACTATTTTATGGAGTTTTTATCTACTGATTTTTTCTTTCTTTCCGTAAGATGAACAATCGATATGTTGTTAAACAACAGTAGAATCAACTGTAAGTCACCTCACAGTCTCGTTTTCACTCCTGTCAAAAATGAATGGTGTCTAACCTTAAAGGGATAGTTCACTTTGAAATTAATTTTTGATATGTTTTAGCTTACCTCAAGGGCATCCAAGATGTAGGTGTCTTTGTTTCCGCAGTAGTTTCAATTTTGATATTTTTAGGTCAAACCGTTCTTGTCTGTCAGTCATATAATGCAGGTCTATGGTCACTGTCTCAAAGAGCATGCACAAAGTCCAAATTAAAACAATTCCCCATCGTCCAAATTAAACAATTCCCCATCGTAAGTACACATTGATGGCCTAAGACACGAAACGAGCGGTTTGTGTGAGAAAACGAACAGTATTTATATCGTTGTTATCTCTTGAAAACAGCACATGTCCAAATGATCTGACGGCGCGGGCGGGTATAGATATATACATAGATGTCGCCTTGGCTACTGCAGTTCATTGGAACGAAACCGTAGCCTAGCGACATCTAGTGTATACATCTATACCCGCTCGATGTATACACTAGATGTCGCCTTCGCTACTGCAGTTCATTGGAACGAAACCGTAGCCAAGGCGACATCTATGTATATATCTATACCCGCCCGCGCCGTCAGATCATTTGGACGTGTGCTGTTTTCAAGAGATAACAACGATATAAATACTGTTCGTTTTCTCACACAAACCGCTCGTTTCGTGTCTTAGGCCATCGATGTGTACTTACGATGGGGAATTGTTTAATTTGGACGATGGGGAATTGTTTTAATTTGGACTTTGTGCATGCTCTTTGAGACAGTGACCATAGACCTGCATTATATGACTGACAGACAAGAACGGTTTGACCTAAAAATATCCAAATTGAAACTACGGAGGAAAAAAAGACACCTACATCTTGGATGCCCTTGAGGTAAGCTAAAACATACCAAAATTTATTTTCAAAGTGAACTATCCCTTTAACTAAGTTCTGTTATGTGAAACTCTGACTGTGTGGTGATAAATAAAGATTAAAAACGGCATTATTTTTGAAGTTTATCAGAAAGCAACAATGCATGCATTGAGCGATCATCAACATGATAAATTGAAATCACCTACAGTGTGTGTAAAATCGGTGTTAGGACGGCAGCAGCTGGTTTCGGTATCATGCGGTTTGGAATCGGCATCAATGCCATCAGCATACCAGCAGTTCCTATGTGACAGCGTCTCCAACATTCATTCTGCAGAACCTGCCACATGAGTCCAGGCCAAACCAGACTACAGACAGACTGACAGACGTTCGGGAGGAATGCCATAACTGGACTTCCTACAGCTGTGCATATACTGTAACTTGGGTTCCAGAGTCTATTCATGTGCACAAAGAACCTTTTGAGAATTTTTTTTTTAAAATCATTTTAAGGGATGTTCTTGATGCACATGCACGTGCTTTAATGCACATGCACATACTTGATGCACATGCACATGCTTTTTTATTTTTATTTTTTATTTTACCAGTTCTAAGTAATAATATGTACAGTATAGGTGGCATCCACCGAAGGAAAACTAACAAGCTGACAGACCATAGATGATTTAAAGAACAGATCTAGGGGAACCTACTCTGATATTTCTGGAAGGAATGGAGTAATCTTATAGTTTCTAGAAAGAACAGAGGGTGCAAACCTCATCAATTCAACGTGACGTCACACCCTGGGAATGCCCACATGGAGGGCAAAACCATTAAGTGAAAGAGTGATGTTAAAAGATCAAGTTAAATATACACCATATTGATGATGGATATGCAGACAAGCAGATGAACCCATATAAAAGCAACGCACAAAGTTTCATGTTAAGTGTTTCTGAGACCTAGACTGTTGTCCTCTGTAGAGGACATTATATTTGAGACCATACAGTAGATGTCGCAGATTTAGCTCTGGATGTGCTGTAAATGTTTGGAGGTTTCATCATGACAACTCCCTCTCTATGGTCTTTAAAAATGACTGACATTGACTGAATGATCACATTTAGAACTCTTGTGGAATTATGATAATATTTTGTAATTATCATTTCAATTTTTTTTTTTTTTTTTTTTTAACAAACTGTTTGTCATGAATAAAAAGGTTGCGGTTTAAAATAAGAATATGACTTTCCGTTACAAAACAGGGCATCGATTTCAACATGCTGGAAGCCCTAGGACTTACACAGAATGTTTATCAGGCATTTTGGGGAGATATGTGAATCTGGAAAGAAAATATATATTAATATTTCTATGAAATATGAGATATTCTTATAAAAATGTTGCCAAGTTATTACTCCCATTATTAGGTACTCTTCTTTTTTCAGTACACATTGCCCCAAGAACACATTAATATGCAACTGTAAAAAATTAAAAAATGTTTCAACTTAAAAAAGTAAGGGTTCATGCTGCCTAAAAAGTTTAAGTTTAGTCAAACTGAAATGAGAAGTTGTACCAAGTGACAACTTGGATATTTAAGTTGACTAAACGTAAAATTTTAAGGCAGCACGAACACATCTTTTTAAGTTGATTTTTTTTTTTTTTTTTACAGTGATATGAAGTACAGAATGGGACTGCCCATTTATCACCATGTTTATACACATATTGAATTAAGTAAAATAGTATATCAAATAATTTTGTTATATCTTTCATAGCATTGAGAATCATCTTTATAGAAAGTTTGGTTATAGCCTGCAACCTAAACATTTATTAAATAATAAATATGAATAAAACATGTTAAAACATTGTCTTTTTACATTTTTGAATAAATGAGTTTTAGGTAAATGCAATATGGCAGAAGGTGATGTATATGCACCCAAAACTTGCATTTTATTTTTTTAGAGGAATATTCTTCTAAATATCCATTGCTTGAAACAGATGGAAATCGAGTCATGTGACTGAAAAATACTATGAATTACTTTGAGTTTCAGTATCAAAGTTGATCATTATTATTCATATACTCTCCACCTGGATGAAACAGAGAACCATATAACTACAAAATGTATGTTAACAGTGTGCATATAGACGTCTTCAGTTCCAACAACAACATTTCTTTGCATTCTTTAAACCACAGAAAAACATGGAAATATGCATACAAATATAATCTAAAACCTTTTAACATTTTTGTTAAGCAAACTCAATATACTTTAAGACAAACTCTGGAAACGGAACGTTTGATCCTTATTTCAGTTTTAGATCTTTAATTGATAACATTTACGCCAGTGTTACAGTAAAGACACCAACAGGCTGAAGGTAGTAAATACCAAATACAAGGTTCCCACTAAAGCTACTACTTCATACAGCAGAATAAATTATACCATGGTAACGTACACACATGCTGAAAGGAAATGGGAGGAAAGCATAAACACAAATGCTAACGAAAGCAGGTCCCCAGTTTGACGTCCCAGAGGGGCATGATGGATCATATTTTTAATATCCAAACGTTGATTAACAAAGGTGTTAGCCGTGGACGCTCTATACTAGAAGTGATTTGAGTTTCATTGCTCGTTTGATGAAGATATCGACAGCTGAAAGTGAAGGGGACGGGGTTTGGGTCAGGTGGATTCATTAAGAGCTCTGGTTCGCTCGAGGATTCATTGAGTCAGAAGCAGTCAGTTAGCACCAAACACTGCTGTGTTTCCCACAGTCCGTTAAAATGAGCCATCGGTCACTTCCATTGCAAAGTTTCAGCTTCCAAACGGTCCGAATGTCAATATTTCATCTTGGATCCACAAATGAGAAAATCTGAAGCACAGAATCATATTACGCAATACGATTCACATTCCATTCAGTTTTAAGTGTGAATGTCTTTTATCGAGAGCTTCTCACATACACTTTGAATCCTAAGAAAAATGATACATAATAACTATTGAAAGCAAAGAAACCAAAGCAGTAAATAGAAACACAAAATTACAATATAAGACTTACAGATATCCCCTGCTTCATCTACCACACAACACCTTTTCTGTTTTAGTATAAAACATATTCTTTATAAACAAACAATAAACGATCTGCTTCATCTACTGTACAATTCCATTTATGTGTCAAAATGTCACCTGCGAGTGCTACACGAATGTCGAACGTTCACAACTTTTTTTTGTACAAACTTGTGAATGCAAGAGATCTTAATTACAGGAGCCCTGTGTGTGTTTTTGTATCAGTTTGTAATATAAAAAAAAAATTAAAAAAAGGAAAACCGGAGAGAAAAAGAGTCACCAAGAAAGAGGTTAAGGAATGTTGTCAAAATTATACACTACCATTCAAAACTTTGGGGCCAGTTAGACTGTTTTGGGTTGTTTTTGAAAGATATTACTAATTTTATTCAGCAAATATGCAATAAATTGATCAAAAGTGACAGTAGACATTTATA
Organism: Rutilus rutilus; assembly: GCF_951802725.1. Taxonomy (NCBI): domain Eukaryota; kingdom Metazoa; phylum Chordata; class Actinopteri; order Cypriniformes; family Leuciscidae; genus Rutilus; species Rutilus rutilus. Next base: position 29,811,098 of record NC_140227.1, on the reverse strand, counting down.
GTCTTAGTTTAGTTTTCTATTCATCAAAGAATCCTGAAAACAAAATGTATCACGGTTTTCACAAAAATACGAAGCAGCAAAAACTGCATTCAACATTGATATAATAGTAAATCAGCAAATCAGCATATTAGAATGATTTCTGAAGGATCATGTGACACTGAAGACCGGAAGCTTTGATCACAGGAATAAATGACATTCTAAAATATATTCAAAAACACTTATTTGAAATCGTAATAACATTTATTGTTCTTACGGATCACATAAATGCATTGTTGGTGAGCATAAGAGACTTCTTTCAAAAACAGCCAAACTTTTGAACGGTAGTGTACTTGGTCTAAAAACCACTTGTGCATTTTAAGCGTTCTACATAGTTAATCAATTGTTTGCATTGCTTAACTCAAAATTATAATATGCATGTTTGAAATAGTATCTCTTGACTTGATTTTTTTTGTCTTCTATAGTTCGAGGACAAAGTGTTGCTTCTCTCTAGAAAATTCAAGAATAAAATTCACAATTGTTTTCCAAACAATGCTTGTTTTCTTCCCCCCCCCCCCCCCCCCCCATTCCCAGATGATCACTATGGACAAAACGGGCATTTGGGCGAGAGGAAAACGCCTGGTCCTCTAAAAGCACTGCTAATTCCCGGCAGAATGCCTAAAGCCAGACTTCCCACAGAGTGGCCAGGTTTGCATGGAATGTCAAGTGAAAAATGAAGGCGGAGAAGGTCAAACCGCTCGGGAACATTACGGCTCTCGGGGTGAGGGGAACCTGGAAAGCGGAAAACCAGCAGTCACACTTTCAACACACACACTAGCCCACTGCTAGCATTTCACGTAAAAAAAAAAACCCCATTGTGTTCAAATTATTACAAAATGCTACGTGTGGATCTTGAAACAACGAAACGAAAACAATAGTTACGATAATCATAATTACAACAACTGTAAGGGCAATCGTAATAACAATACCGATAGAAAACAAGCGAGATTATCCGTTGTAATGACACTGATTCATACACAACTATGCACAGCAAGGTGAAAGTACGTTTTGGAAAATGGCTGGGAATGCGTTCTTGCTGTCCGTCGAACTGGTCCTCTTGTCCGAGTTAGAGGTCCACGACGAGCCCAGAGTCACGAGAAGGTCACGTCAAATGGAATGGCAAGAGTCTTGTCTTGGAGATCTGAGAAAAACCTCTCGCACGCTTGTGCCGGCTGACGCGGTGAAGAGCTCCAGCTGGTCTCAGGAGGTGTGTGAAGGTGTGTGAAGGTGTGTTTGACTCAGTAAGCCTGTCCTGTCTCCACCTGGAGGAGTCCCAGCACTGCCGAATGATCACCCAGCTTCATCCTTCTCTGAGTCGACAGACTCACATTCTTGGCCAGATAGTCCACAGCGGCTGTAGGACACACACACACACACACTGGCATGAGCAGGAAGTTCCACATAAAAGCAATCTCACACCAATTTATGCATTAATAAAACACCACTAGCATTCGGAAGGTCTTCATTCGGCTTCCTTCAAATGGTTTGTTTCAACGAACCGGTGCAAAAACTGTCCATTGTTAAAAACACGAACTGTTGTTTTATAAAATCACACAAACACATACAAAATCACAATGCTTTTTAATGTTTTTACCGTAAAAGACCCAATTATGCTCACAAAATGAAAAACAAACAGTGCCAAATGATTCTATTTAACATGTTTTAATACCAAGCACAGATTTTTACCTTACACTCTAAAAACGCTGGGTTGTTTCAACACAAATTTGGGTCAAATATGGACAAACCCAGCCATTGGGTTACATTTTTTAGTACAATTTTTCAACCCAATGTTTGAGTTTGTCCATATTTAACCTAAAATTGGGTTAAAACAACCCAGCGTTTTATAGACTGTATGCTTTGTGAATCCATTTAATATTTTAGTAATTTTGTTGTGCTTTAGTTTTTCAGATTTATATTTAGGTTTATTTTTATTTGATTTGTTTTAGTTTTAGCAATTGTATTATTTCAACTTATTTCAGTTGATGAGTACAAGTCTTCAAACTACAAGTTTTTTAAGGTTTTCATTTAATATTGTTATTTTATTTTATTTTGTTTCAGCTTTATTTCTATTATTGAAAGCCATTTTTAATAGTTTTAGTTTTAGTTAATAACCGAATCGTTCAAATAGAACCGACTCATCATACGAATGACTCATTTGTGATTCAAACATCACTTCACCAACACAATCCATCACATGTGTAGAACAACATTACACGTTTAATACCGTCATCGGTCACTTTTTTAAACCTCTGACCAGAGTAAAGAGTAATGAAAGATAATGCACACACTAAATTGAGCATATAGCCATTCAAGGGCCAAAGAGACCGAGAAGGCCTGGTGTCATTCATTCAGCTCTCTCTCTCTTTCTGTGAGTGTGTGTGTGTGTGTATGTGCCAGTCTTTATTACACTAAGCGTTTGAGATTTCATGCTTCATACTCGCCTCATTTTCAGCAGCTCTCTCATCTGACTCATTAAACAGATCAGTCCTCTCAATCTCACTCATAATTAACCTGACATTCGCTCGTCAGATCTCTTCAATCAAGCCTTCTGCACCTTCTGATGGACCTGACACTACTTCACACACATTTATCTGAAGACAACCCATAGACCTCTGTTGTTCGTCCCTCATTATAATGACTCCAGACAGACTAACCCAAACTACACCTTAAGAGAAAACTTCATGCATTTTTAACCATTTTTCCCTTTGAAGACACCCTTAAAGAGAGTTTTGCTAGATTTAGATAACCTCCACACTACCATTCAAAAGTTTGAACACAACTGCAATATGACGGACATATACTTAACGAAACACACAACACACACATCTAATGGTGCTGGATAGAAGCCAGTGACTTCTGTGACAACATCAGCCTCTGATTATGTTAATTCAATCAATCAATTCTTTCCTGTCCTGAAGCTTGTGTGTGTGTGTGTGTGTGTGTGAGGTGACTAAAAGGACATTAGGACCCTAGGGGTGTAAAGTGGCCTTTGAAGGGCCCGTTTCCCAGTCGAGGGAAGAGTGCTGTGACTAACAGAGGAGCCCGGGGCCGATGCCGGGGTCTTTATCAGGAGCATGTGTGTGATGGGCACAGGGGTCAGAGTGTCCTGAGATGGTCAGTGTCGGGCACTGCTCAGATGCACTCAGATGGGCATCAGTGTGATAAAACAACAATGGCTTCCCTACTGAAAAGATCAGCATGTGTTTTGTTGGTGTTTTGCATATAGTAAAAACAGCGATACTGTGAAATATTATTACAATTACAAATAACTTATTTGAATGTATTGTCAAATGTAATATCAAAGCTGAATTTTCAGGATCATTACTCCAGTCTTCAGTGTCACATGATCCTTCAGAAATCATTCTGATATGATGATTTGCTGCTTAACATTATAAATGGCTCAATGACCAATTCCGTGCGGAATAAAAGTTTACATTTCTTTCAAAAATAAAGAATAAATACAGAGGCAGTTTACAGAAAACAAGTAGCTTGACTTTATTAAGCCGGATCTCAAATGTGCTACATGGCTTTTGCACCAAACACAAGCTAAAGTAGACGATTCAAAGGTTTCATTACTTTATCACAACAATCTAAAAAAAAGCCTAAACACTTAATGGTCCATAAAAGGTTAAAAGTTGGGGGTCAATAAGATATTTTTGACAGAATTTACAACATTTATTCATTAGGGTGACAGTAAACACAATCATAATGTTACAAAATATTCCTATTTTAAATATTTGTATGCTGTTCTTTTAAACTTTCTATTCATCCAAGAATCCTGAAAAACAAATCACGTGCCCAACAGAAAAAAAATAAGCAGCACAACTGATTTCAACATTGATAATAATCAGAAATGTTTCTTGAGAAGAAAATCATAATTTTAGAATGATTTCTGAAGGATCATGTGACACTGAAGACTGGAGTAATGATGCTGAAAATTCAGCTTTGATCACAGGAATAAATTACATTTTACAATACATTCAGAACAGAAGACTATGGAAGCTTGTTTCTGCCATGGAAGAATAAAAAATGTAATTGCAACTTTTTATCTCACTTGCAATTTTTAGAATTGCGAGATAAAAAGTGACTTTTTAATTTTCTATTCAGTGGCGGAAAACACGCTTCTATAAGACGGTTTCTTTAATATTTCACAACATTACTGTTTTTACTGTATTTTTGATTAAATAAACCCAGGCTTTGTGAGCAGAAGAGACTTTCAAAAACATTTTAAAATCTTACCGGCATTTACAACATTAGACATTGAGTCATATATACAGAGTGTTTGATGGCGGGACAGTACGTACTCTGGCCGTACTGGCTGTACTGGTATCCAGCAGTGACGGGGTCCACGCTGTAGCTGGTGGCGCTGTATGTGGGGGGACAGTAGGACTGGGACGAGGCCAGACTGTCCACACTCTTGATGGTGTCTGAACGCTGGCTACAGCTCGCTGAGATCGAGTTAGACGCCTCCAGACCACCGTGGAGAGGAGAGATGGAGAAATCGTGCTGAGACTGGGACGGGACGGCACTGGGGTTACTCAAAATACTCATCACCTAGAGAGACACAGAGACAGAGGCGGGAGTTTAGAGACGGATCGCAGGTTTGCATCTAATTCTGCCCAAATAAAGGTTCATTATTCTCATGGTTCTATGAAGAATATTTAATGCATACACATTTCTATATAACAACAGGGTGCTTTAGTGGAAAAAGGTTTCATAGATTATTCAAATTCTTCACAGTAAGAAAAACTAAATGTTCCCCTGAGGCAACAACATCAACAACTCCGTAGCGTAAAGGTTGAGAAGTGCCTGGACTTCTATTGCTGTTTTCCATGTTCATGGAGTTAGTTTGTGGAGTGAGTAAACTGTGTGTTTACATCTGGTGCTCTTCGCGTGCCGGTCAAAAATGACAGATTTTTTATTTGATTTCAATGAAATGAATGATATTTTAGTTCGATAATGTTTTTTATTTAATATTTTGTAATTTTAGGGGATTTTATGGGACTAAATTATAATATGTATGCTGTATTTATAATCCATTTATTAACTTTTTGAGCATATACCTGAAAATAAAAATTTCCAGTTTCCAAATTTAAGTCGTAAATTTCAGCACGGACTTAAGTTTGATCTCTTTTCAAAGACGACACTTGGCAGGTTATTGCTGAAGTGAAAAAAGTTTTAAAAAGTGAACTTAAAAAAGTTACAGAATTTTACGTTTATTGTTATGAAAAATGCACAAAAATACTATTTTTCATTTTTATATGAAATATATATTTTCAAAAACAGAAAATCAAAAAGAAAATCAAAGCCATAAATCTAAAAAAAGTGGGCTTTCAGTTAAATTTTGTTAGGCCGCAGTACCAAAAGTTCTCCCATTCATTTCCAATATTTTTTGTGTGTGTGTGTGTGTGTGTGTTCACATAGCAAGTGCCAAAACCTTTACCAAGTTTCGTACCATTCCGATGAAGTAATAAATTCAACAAAAAAAAAACTTTTTGACTGAAAAGCACCAGAGAGTTGAAAATGGCAGGTGCCGGTGTTTCAGCCAGTCAATGTACACACACATCACTGGTAGATCCTGTTGTGCTGGGTTAGACCCTACGAGCTAATTTAGTCCCCCCAAAAGTCGTCAAAGAGTGGGAACCTCTGCCAGTAGTTATAGGAACTATGAAAACACTCCCCCTCGTCTAAAATGACCAATAAACCACAGTTGGCTTTTCTGCAACCATTACACAGCAGAATATATAGTAGTGCTCAAATATGAGGTCATTCTCTGAGTGCAAACGGAGGGAAGGGACAGAGAGTGAAGCACAGCGTCCCAGAGTGATTCGAAACGGCCGGAGAGAGTGATCCAGCAAAAGAAAGAGACGGGGAGCGAGGCCAGATCCATCAGACCCCTGTACCGAGGCCTCCAGCACAACAAGCACTGAGGGAGAAGATAATCCCGCCCCCAGGCTCCAGAAACACCCCCACGCTCATGAATAATAATGAGCAGCGGTCTGAACAGAGCCAAGTACGTGATCCCCCATCCCGAACACATAGGCCCGGCTCTATGTGTCAACTAACATTGATGTGAGCTCAAGCAGCTTGTTTATCTGTTTGTGAATTGAGAAACAATGGCTATTACAAATGCTGGGTTGTTTCAACCCATGTTTGGGTCAAATATATACAAACCCAACAGTTGGTTTACATTTATATATTACATTTTAAACCCAACAGTTGGTTTTGTCCATATTTGACCCAAACATGTGTATTATTCATTGGCAAACTCAATCAATGACTAAGATTGACCTATTTTGACCCACTAAATTCATCAATATGTGTATACCATCAGAATTTACTGTACATATTGTATTCCACAATGCAATGCACCTGACTTGACCCTCCATTCCTAGTGTCAGGGAATGAACCGGAATCGATAACAACCATGATTTTTTCATGATTTCTACAATCATTACGGCATTAACTAAACATGCATATTAGTAAGATCAAGTGACAACAACTACTATTATAAAGTATACAATTTCACACAATGGACGGCATGCATGAAACACAACCCACATTTTGTGTCAATCGTCCATAAAGCCACTGGTACATAAAAAACGTACACAGGAGTGATTTTATGAGCAATTATCACATAATAAATAAATAAATGTTTTTATCACGTAATATCCATTTAATAAATATATAATAATACACCTTTAATAGGCCAAAAATAAAATAAAAATGTTTTAAATTTAAATGTAAAAATAGCAAAATATAAAAAAAATATGATGATGCATACAAAATAAAATAACAAAATATTTAAATTTAAATGTTAAAATAGCAAAATATTACAAAAATATGATGATGCATACAGTATGCAGGAAACTGTATTAGTATTTCATTGCAAAGCGGTCAATTTAGTCAACTATATTCTAGCTATGCTGCAACATAGAAAAAGGGTCTGGTCAAAAGATCATGCAAGAAAACTTATGTAAAAAAAAAAAAAAAAAAAAAAAAAAAAGAAGCATAAGAGAGAAAGTTGAAATAGTGTTTGGGGCTGGAGAAGTGTTTTCCAGGAAGCCTCACACATGGTCTTCCCTCTCAGGCGACAGAAAGCATCCTTCCCAGCATCAGGTTCACGTTGCGTCTCGATACGCTACGCTGCCCTTTGACTCCCTTTGGCTGCTAAACCAATTAGACCATCACGGAGCTGGTTAAACACACACAGACGTGACACAAACCCATACATGTGTGAGTTTAAACGCAGTTCACATCAGCTAACCAAAAAAAAATCAACCTGCAAAACAACCGCTTGCGCTCGGTGACGACGCGGCACACGCGAGCGGACCGGGAACATTAATCGCATTATGATAAATATTCCCAAAATGTCTTGCAGGAAATATGGAAGACTTGAGGCACATCGGACGCATAACTCTGGTTAGTGGTTTCCTCAAGCTAATTCTATCAGTATGGAAACCCCTTCCACGCACATGTGACATGCATCCACATAAGTGGGAGATTCATTGCCGTGTCTTTATAAGAGACACATGAGATGTGGCCATATGGCTGGAAGATTCATACGTTTCCTGATTACAGCAGATTAGTGAATGGAAAGCACAAGTAGCCCTTGTTGGTGGCCACACGAGGGGGCCGTGACGGCAGCTGCAGGGGTGGGACAGATTTAGTCAACGGTTAATTGAAGCTTGATTACACTGCTTCCTTCTTTATATGCACATTAAATTAAAGCGGCAGACAATCAGGACTGACTCCTCTATCAGCGCTTCTAATTATAAAGCACCAAATTCCAGCAGCGCTTCCTCAACAGAGTCGCATTGACCTCCTTTAGAGAGCGAATGAAGGGAAATCTCTGGACCTTTGCTGGAAAGATAGAGCTGTTATTTTTTCACATTTTGTAATGTTACACTCCTCATTTACTTAAGATAAAATACTGGTCTAGTGCTGCATTCACATCACATTGTAGAAAGCATCCTAAACGGCTCATAATATAATTGGGGGTGCATTTCACATTAACAAAAAGGTATGCTCTCTCAATAAATGCACTGTTTTCCCTGGTGAACTTGTGAACTATGTTATGGAGCAAACTGTTTGCCACCACACACTCTGATTTTGCTATGGATCAGTCCTCAATTTCACAATTCTGATGATTTCAAACGCTACACAGAAACATTGTGCAACAGGCATGCTACACACTAGAAAAAATGGCTGTATACTTGATTTCAAAGGAGAATCCTAACATTAGCATCTCGCTAAGCTAATAGAAGCGATAATCTTAGAAAGATGCACAAATAAACTTTTGGACTAGTCTTCTCAACTATAAGGACATAAAATGCTGTCTAGGTAGGCAGCTCAGTAGGATTTGGAACAAGGCTAATTATTCAGTCATCCTTTTTTTTGTGTGCGATATGTGTGAATGTTTCATGATACAGCAAAAACGGCAAAAAGTAATATTTTTGGCATTATCTTCACAGCTAAGCTGTGTGTTTATTGCATTAAGAGCTCTCCAAAAAGGTCTCTGGCAAAACATCTATAACATACTGAAATATTTATCGGTTTATAGGTCGTATTTAGTGACGACTATACTTTTGAATGCATGGACATCAGTGAGGAAAGGACTAGTTATGGCATATACCAACGGGACTATGCTAACCAGCCAAACCTTGACCTCTATAGGACTCATTCAAAGCACAAGGGCCAATTTAGAGACGTTGGATGCATCATTAATTAAACTGACCAAAACATTTCCTTTGTGTTGTTCTGTGTTCAACTGCTTTTTAAACTGTTATACACACTGGGAAACTGTGACCTTGACGCACCTTGGCCAGAAGAGGCGTAACCGCTGAACTTCGCTGCAGGGGAAAGATTAAGCTCAGCTGAGATTGTATTACAAATCTACCCAACCCAGAACATTAACGCAGCTAAATAAACAAAAATCAATATCATTCAGACTATTAATCTGATATGGGAGTGTGTGACATATCAGACTCCGTGGCAAAACAAGCACCTCCGGCAAACGCAGCCTGTAGTTCACCAACTAAATAAACCCTCATTTCACATACTTGAATCCCCCCACCCCTCCCAAGTAGACTATACATTTCTTTCCTTTGTTTCTCTATTGGACTATATCTTCCGCAGCGCTTTTCTGGTTTGTTGTGCGTCGTGTGCGCGGCAGATAATGGAAGTCAGGGCTCCAGTGTTTAAAGGACACAGCCCACAGGCAATGCCTTCCTCTCTCCAAATAGATTACTCCATAAATAATAATAAAAAACTAATTAATTCTCCAACTTCTGAGACCCTCCAGCCTGAGGCGGCGCAAACCCAGAATTGTAAATTGATACAATGTGCATCCTTTCAGATAAACAAATAGTGCATGTGCAACACACTAAAAGGGATTCTTTCATACCACTCTAATTTCCTTAACAGTCAAATTATACTTTTTTTTTTTGTCTGCTTAAATGTACGACGAGTCCTTTCGTGTTTAGTCAAGCTCTGGAGAAACAGCTCGACAACTGCGGAGCTAAAAGGAATCTGTCTGGTGCAGATGACAATGTTTCAAGAGGCAATTTTCCCAAAAGCCAAACATTATAAGCTCGCGCTACAACTGCACATGCACTCGATTTTACATGTTCACCAGAAGAAAAGAAATAGCACTGGAAATGAATCTGTATTGGAAAACGGGACTCTTACTTCCTCTATATTAACGTTATAGCTATTCATTTGTCCTTACTAGAACCTTTTGGGCATGAAGTGTTCTTTAAAACTGAGTCAAGAACCCTAAAGTTCTATATAGAACCCTACACACATTTGCACTTCCGCAACATCCAGCAATAACTAAAAAGATATCACAAATATATTTTAGTGTCTCTTTCTGACCTCTGTTGTGTTATTACAAATATGACTCTGGTGGACTCTGGTGATGATGTGATGACGTTCGAAGCACAAACAACCCACGTGCTGGGTCAACCGATGTATGTTGGGTTGGTGGATTTTTGACTCAACGCATGAGTTGCACAAAATAACCCAAATTCCATATAAATAACCCATAATGGGTAAAACATTTCATAACCCAGCGGTTGGGTAGATGAAATAACCCAACTGTTTTTAAGAGCTTGTTGTACACGTCAAATTAAATATGGCATCTACTTAGACTAAATCTGATCACCGAGCTAAAAAACAGATGTACAACATTTCAAAATTAAACATACTAAATATACTAAAGATAAATGAAGCAGCAGCAGATCCGAAGAGAGAAACGCAGGGATGGCAGACAGATAGAGAGGATTTGAGGAGGGGGTTTGGAGAGACAGGGTTTTTTTTTTTAAGAGTACAAAGACTCCAGTAGGACTGAGTTTGCCTTAGGGCCAGCCTGCCAACAGAGCAGATAGCACAGGCCTCTGCACCCTCGCCAGGCTCTCGGCCAACACACACACACACACACACTACTCTTAATCTAGCCCAGAGTGGATTAGAGAGTTCCTCTCACCACTAACTTCCCCCAACCCTAATGCCCTCCAGTGGTACCTTCAAGTTTAGTACAGGTCAGGAGGGCAGACGGAGGGGAATAAGCCCACTCAGTGTGTGTAAGTTATCTGAGACTGACAGAATATCATCTCTTCCCTTCACAGATCTGTGCGACTGATAGTCGCCTGCACTGGAAATCGTGAGCGGTTTTTCACACTCCTGCTGTCGATTGTTTGTCTATGTTTCAAAGGACAGTCCTGGGGCCAAGATTATGGCAAATAACGTTTTCTGCAATTTATCAACCCCTTCGACTGACACCCATTCAGGATTACTGCAGAGTAATGTAAAATGGAGAATCTTGGGAAATAATTCAGCAATCAATTTAGTGAAATTATGAAAAATGTTTCAGGTATGCCAATGTCAATATTTAGTTTAATACTGCAATTGATTTAGACCAACATATTGGTCAGTTAGATCAATTCGTTGTCTAATATTTTTCAATTTTTTATATTTTCGTCATCAGCCAATACTCGCGACTTGGTCATTTAACAGAAATGTTAATTCTTACTCATGTCTGTTACGAAATTCACCAAGAGCCGTATCAAATAACATCTAAAAAAAAATTATATTTAAAAACAAAATTTGTATTAAGTTTATTAAGTTTTAAATAAGTACTGAGTAATATTTATTTGTAATAAATATAATAAAAAATATATATATTTAAAATATTTTAATTGTAAAATTTTTTTTAAAATTTTTTTTATATTTAATACTTCATTGTTGTAATTTTTTTATACTTTATTATTGTAAATAGATATTGAGTACCAAATAATAAATACAACTTTTATTGAGTTAAAAAACAAATGCTAAAAATGTTAACAAAACATTTGTTTATAAGAAATATTAAAATGCTTTTTAATATAAAATATTTTTACTGGCCACCCATGCTTTTATAGATATTTAAAAACACATTTCAGGTTGACAATTAATCATGGTCAATTAAAGTAATATAAATTATTTGGGGGGACATTTAGAAAAAAAAAATATATATATATAATATATAAAAAAGCAATATATATACATATAATCCACATGGATTGGCTTTTTAACAAGACTATGGTTTAACCGCTCTCCTACACTTCCCATAGTGGTGCTCATCTGAGACAAAATGACTATTTAAAAATAACAGTGGTTGCATAAATTCAATTAGAGGCTTTTGGTCACGGTGGAAGGGGAGCGAGGGCCAATTAAGCAGCCTGGGAGCCCTGAGCCAGCCTGACTGCTGACACAGAACAGATGACGGGGCCGCTCGCTGTTCACAGGCGTAATTGGCCAAAGCACATTAATCAAAACTGAAAAGAGGCTTCTGAATAGAGAAGGGAAGGAGAGAGATACGAGGAAGAGAAAGAGGGGACAGAAATTGGGGAGTGGGGGTGAAAGTGAAATGAGAAAGATAGAGAGAGGTGAGAAAATGAAGGAGTAGAATACAGACATGCGACATGACACAACTAGAACGTTCCTGTTACAATAAACGAAGCGTTCTAGCTTTTGCAGTGCAGAAACAGTAGCTCTGTTCCAAAACGTAGAGCAACTGCCTAAAGAGTCAGTAGCGTAACCAAAATGGAACATAACAAGTGACTGATTTGGAACACTCTACAATTGACTTTCAATAGAGTTTAACATTAGCATTTTTCTAAAGCTCAGTGGGTCACTTTCTTCTCACAGAAAGGTGTCCGGTTCGAGTCCCGGCTGAGTCTTCTGTGTGGAGTTTGCATGTTCTCCATGTGTCTGCATGGGTTTTCTCCCGGTGCTCCGGTTTCCCAAACAAAACCCCCCAAAAATGCAGTATAGGTTTGAATTGGATTTGAATTGGAGATGCTAAATTATCCATAGGTGTGAATGCGTGAGTGTGAGTCCCAAGCCAAGCAATGGGGAGTGTTTGGGGAAAGACCTGGCGACCTATCCCGGAAAACACATCGCCAAGAAATTCATGGATGACCCAACGCTATCTCACGACCAATTCGTACAAATTCGTACGAGTGATTAAAAGGTGGCTAATTCGTACGTATTCGTACGACCTCACTCGTTCAGTTTGTCTAAACCCATGTGATGGCTAGGTTTAGGGGCGGGGTCAGGGGTAGGTCATTCGTACGAATTCATATACGAATTTGGCAACTCGTAAAATACGTACGATTTAGCAAAAATCATACAAATTCGTAGTGAGGTCGTATGAATTGGTACGAATTAGCCACCTTGTAAAATTCGCCCAGAGAATCACCAAGAGTCGACTGAAAGTGTTAATGAATGATGATTATTTTACAGATTCCCCCTTGGATGACTGTTTCCACAGTGCATTCTGGGATTGCTGACTTTGAATCATTTTCCTTCAAATGCTGTCTAGGTAGGAGCTAGTTTGAACCAGGGCGGGAGGTCCTCTGGAGGAGAAGGGAGCGTGTGATAATCCTGCTCAATTACACTCTGATTGACACTGACAGAATCTGGGCTCTGACATACAGGACACAGAAGAAAGCCATTATCGGCTGCTGAAACAAGCTGTCAGTCCTCAGAGGATGTTTACTGTACTAAATAGTGTGCATATGCTCTCTACCTCTCTCCTCTGGTCAGTCACACCTCACGTCAGCAAACACACTGACAGCCGCAGACAAACACTGCTCAGAAAGGCTTCTCATGTAGGCATGCATGATATACTGGCGTTCACATCATATCGGCCAGGATTAGGGCTTTAAAATTATCACTTGATTAGGCCGACATTGGAAGCATACAAAAACAGGACTTATTTCTATTCAGTCAGCACACTATTTTTTTTTTAAATATATATATATATATATAAACATAAGCATGAATATTTTTTTTCTACTGTACATTATCATATTTTGATACTTAGTGTGCATCAGTAAAATTCTAGATTGGATCCTTAGTGTCCATTTACAGACAAAAATTTTTTTTACATCATTATTGGTTATCGTAACATAATCTGTTATCAATATTGCACCAAATTTCTATATTTCTACATGGGTGCATCTATCTCTGGTCAGATACATTCGAAAACTGATCAATAACTAATAAAATAAACTTGTGTAATATTTGGCAAAATCATATAAAATTTTTGCATTTTGTATTGCCCAGAATTTATATATTTCTACAATGGTGCATCTATAATCTGTCGCTGTACATATAAATAAAATAATTAAAAAAACGGACCAATAACTGATCATTCAGTAACTGAAAATAGGCTATAAACTTGCATAATATTGAAAATAATTCAGCATATTGTATAGCCCATAATTTCTATATTTCTACATCTCTATTCTATCTCTAAGCGTGTTTTCATAGAGATAAGCAAGAGATAAACAGATAAATTCAATAACTGATAGAATGCCAGAATAAGAAGCTTTTATATTTACAATATAAAAAATATATATGCATCGCCGATAATAATAAAAATGATTATTTTTGCACATTGTATCACCCAAAAGTCCTATTTGAGTGAATCTATCATTTAAAAAAGCATAAAGTCAGTGTTTTTTCATACTGACCTGACCTTATACCGTATTTTAAATATCCCCACAGATCATGGCCGCAGTCTATCAGCTAACTGAAGGTTAATATGCCTTCTGTTTGGATGCACTGCAACGTGTGGAGTCACAATAGTCTATTCTTCTCCACTGATATGCTTGAGTGAGTATGGGATGGATTCAGCCACCAGGAACAAGCCAAACCACACACACACACACACACACACACACACAGAAACGCACACCAAAGCTCTCTCAGAGAGAGAGAGAGAGAGAGAGAGAGAGAGAGAGGCAGGCAGGAGGTTTGTTTGCTAAAATCAGCAGGGGATCAGCCCAGTGAAAAATGTCAGGTCAAATTGTTCTTGACAGTGTTAATATCTGCACCTCACAGCAATAATTACATGTAAATAAATAGCGAAATAGTGCTCAGCTGGAGTCTAAGAGGAAAGAACTGCTCGTGTGAGATAGCCAGCTGAGACTCCAACCGCTTACAGGCTCGTTTTACAGAAACTGAGCCAACACGAGAGGAAAAATAGACAAACTCAACTGAACTTGGGGTTTGCTAAGACAAGCATCACTTTTATTATTGCTTATACTTAGAGTTAGTGATCTGAACAAGCCCTATTAAATATTAACCCTATAAAGCCTACACTGTTAGAAAAATCTGTAGAAATTACAGTATTACTGGCAGCTACTTGCCAGTAACTTACTGTAGATTTAAATTTATGTTATTTACTGGCAACAATTTGTTCAAAATTAAATGAACATTAAACATTAACAAGTCTTTATCTTTACAGAATAAAACTAAAATAACAGCCTCATGCAAAGCATTCTGGGAACCAAAATCTGAAGGAAAAAAAACAGAAAAAGGTTGATGAAGATTTCTGGTTCCCAGAATGCTTTGCATTAGATTGTTATTTTATAGTTTTATTCTGTAAAGACAAAGACTTGTTAATGTTTAATGTTCATTTAACTTTGAACAAACTGTTGCCAGTAAATAGCATAAATTTAAATCTACAGTAAGTTACTGGCAAACAGCTGCATAACTACAGCAAATTTTTTACAGTGTACTGCATCATATGTGATATGTGAATTTCTAAAGCCTCTAATTTATCAACATGATCAAAACTTTGCTTTAAAACCTGTTGCACACAATCTACAGCATGTCTTCTGTCGTCTGATTGATAGTTTAGACATTTTTAGCAAGTAAAAGGCGTTTTAGTGTAATTGTAAAAGAGCATTCCCTCCCCCTCCCTTCGGCTCGTGGTTCTCGAGTCAATTTGCTGTGAAATCTGCACTGATTTTTGTCAAATGAAAGAATAACTTTCATATTGTTAGTAATATTTCAAGATGAACACATACTGGACTGAAGCAACTTGGGTTTGCTTGAATATCAATACATAATTTTATTTTATTTTTTTATTTTTTTGCCACCCACAATAATAAATAGAGCTTTGATCATAAAAATAATTATAATAAGACATATTATTGGGATATATAGAGTGACAACATATTTATATATTAATTTTGTGTAAGTAGTCTGTTATGTTGTTATTAAGATCTATAGAAATTTCATCTTAGTTTTTGACCATAAAACTGCAGTATCTGCATCAAAAGAATATTTTCTGTTTTCCTCCTCAACTATGAGCTCAATATTCTCTCTATATCATACTATATGAGTCATAAAAGCCTGAAGCATCAAACATGATGGGCAACTTTTTTTTAATACTTTGTCTAATACTGTTCCATTAAAAACAAAAATCTTATTTCACTGTTATTTCACATGTCAGGTTTTACATGGTTAAACTCAGGTGCGTAACTGTTTGTGTTACATCATCACAGTTCAAATCATTTCCCCAAATCACTTTTTCACGATCACACGCACACCTTTCATCTAGATGATAAAATGGGTGAAAAACAACTTTCAGTGAATGAGTGAGACCAGAGCATGGAGACGACAGCTGTCCCATGATGCTGCCAGTGTCCCGGCTCAGCGAGGGTCAGTGCGAAGGCAACCCGAGAGGGTGCCGGTGTTTGGGTGTGTGTGGTTGGCATGGCGGGTGTGAGTTCGGTACACTGCTCATTGGAGTATTAATCACACCGGTGCACCTGTCAGAGTGGCATGTGGAACTAACACGACGCACATTTCACTAAGACGACATCCAAAAAGCCAAGGGATACCGAGGGAGGCTTATCTATGTCTGTTTAACCCCACGGTGACCCTGCAAAACCTCACCGGGCAAAGGTTACCTGGCAAAAAACGCCTTCACCTGCTAATAGGTGTTAAAATCCACTTTTACAACAGTGACAATAAATTGTAGCGGCAGCAACCAAAAAGATACCGAACGTGCCTCTGAACTTGATACGCCTAAGCATCGTAAATAGTGTTTTACTTGTAGCTACAAACGTTTTTGGACACTTGAGCCACCCTTAGAAATGTTTGAATGTTAATGCATTGAATATCAGGGATCATTTCTCCTCACTAACATTATTTTTCTTCATAATGTCTTTTAATCAGCTGGTGTTTTGGTGATTTTTTAGCGGATGTATGAAGTCAGTTCTCCTCGAGTTCACACAGATGTAGTTCAGCACATTAGCTATCAACATAATCCACGAACCACAAACAAACACAGTCACACAATACTGACTGTCTTCATATTAAACACTACACCAGCTGTTTTAGCATTTCAGATCTTTTTATCTAATGCAATGACATTCAGACATTGAAAGAGTGTTCAAATACTTCGTTGGGTCACTATATATAAAAAAAACTACAACTACACTAAAAATGCTGGGTTGTTTCAACCCATGTTTGGGTCAAATATGGAGAAACCAAACCGTTGGGTTAAAACAATTTAATTTTTTTATTTAAACCAATGGATTGGTTTGTCCATATTTGACCCAAACATGGGTTGAAACAACCCAGCATTTGTTAGAATGTAACAAATCTAAAAAACTTCAATTACACTATATGAAATATAATAGATTTGGCCTCTGCTAAAACAATAAATATAAGTCGTTCAGCATGTTGTGGTCTCTAAGTAATTGACATAGAAGATATGATCGGTGCATTTGTGTCTGTGTGTGTGTGTGTGTGTGTGTGTGTGTGTGTGTGTGTGTGTGTGTGTGTGTGTGTGTGTATGTGGCTATACGCTCTCCATTCTCCATATTATGGGCATTTCCAGTTGCGTGGGACACACGGCATATGAATTGGTCTCAGTCGTTCCCTCCTTTAAATCCCTATCTCCTAGGATTTGCTGAAATTTATATTGGCTGCCTCTGCAAGATAAATGTAAATCGCATTCCCTTATATTTGCTATTTATCAGGATGCGGCAGCTCACTTTCGGCAGGGGAAAATATCTCTCACCCGCATACAAACAGCCTTGCATTTAAATAGCATTTTTATTGTCCGCCGTAGCCTTTCATCTGAATGGCGGGAAAAGCGTCTTCCTCTCCAGGGGAAGGAGAGGGAGGGAAAAAGAGAGACCAACACAGAGTTGTCTTGAGCAGCCTTGAAGGAAGCAAACGGGGAGGAAAAAGTGCAGCGAAATAAATAAATAAAGAGCAGAACTCTTTTTCTTTGAGATGAGAGAGAATGGCAGTATTGGACTCAACGGGTGACTGCTAGAAAGCCAAAGATGGAGGTTAAAGAACACAGACAGGCGTGACCTGAACTCATGAGAATGACCACCTCTGAAAACACCTGACCGTTATATTCTTCTGAACTAGACTCTTCAATTAGACACCTACTCTTTTTTGCATTTTATATATATTGTAGTAAATGTGAGTGTTTTTGTGTAAACCCACCGTCACGATGCTAGAGTTTTGTGAGCGGCTCCCAGTTTATAAGATGCTCTGAGTGGTTTCTTTCTGGTCAAAACTCAAAAGTCAACCCTCAAGTCTCCATGACATTCAGGTGCCTCCTTCAGTCCTAAGTCTGACTGATTTGAGCATCTTTTATATTCAAAAGCTCAGTAAACATTTTTTTTTTTTTTTTTTTAAGAAATCTCTTATGCCCACAAAAGCTGCATTTATTTGATCAAAAATACAGTAAAAACAGTACCGATGTGAAACATTTTTACAATTTAAAAGAGCAGTTTTCTATGTGAATATATTGTAAAATGTAATTTATTCCTGTTATCAAAGCTGAATTTTCAGCATCATTACTCCAGTCTTCAGATCACATGATCCTTCAGAAATCATTCTAATATGATGAGTTGATGCTCAAGAAACATTTCTGATTATTATCAATGATGAAAAATGTTGTGCTGCTTAATATTTTAGTGGAAACTGTGATAGGCCTACCTTGCTAGCAGGATTCACTGACGAATAGAAAGCATTTATTTGAAATATAAAACTTTTGTAACATTATAAATGTCTACTGTCACTTTTAATCAATTCAATGCATCCCTGCTGAATCAAAGTATTATTTCTTGAAATAAATAAATAACCTGACCCCAAACTTTTGAATAGTAACATATGTGCCAAAGTGTATGATCTGCAAAAATCAGTGCTAAGTTTGAGAAACAGAATAAGTGACCCTAAAGAACGCTAAAAGTTCCATTTGGAACCTAAAAGAGTTTTACTCAGAACTTTTTTAGCTTCCTCAAAGACCATTCTAATGTACTGATGCTCTAAAGAACCCAGAAACCATCAGACCAACCTGAAGAACCTTTACAGTATAATGAAACATTAACAACGTTTGTAAGTACTAAAGAAAGGTTCAAGGGCCCTCAAACCAGTGTCCAAGTATATGTTAGAAAAGATATTAACCATCATGGTTTGACATTGGCACAATCACTTTCCATTGTCATCAGGCCTAAGACTACACTTACACGTAATGTCTTCTTCAGAGCCGTAAGCCTTACACCAAAACTACAGCTTTTGTTTTTTTTGCCTGTGGCGATGATGTTGGCTGTCTGATGTTCTTGGCAGCTGCCAAGCAGGTTTTTTTTTTTTTTTTTTTTTTTTGGAAAGCCTCTTATAGGTCTTTTCCATTACTGCCAAATATAAACAGTATCTGGGCTTCTAATTATTAAGTATCAATTCCCCCTCTCGCAGCGAGCGCGCGCGGGGTGCGGATGAATGCCGCGCGCTCATCCGCTTTGATTCGTTCGTCGGGAGAGCGTGCCAGCTGACACGGTGCCCAGTCTAAGGCTTAATGCACAAGTTTTTAATAATGTGTGGGACTACATGCGTCTCAGCGGCTCATTGATATTCACGTGCCTAATGTCTTGTCAAAACTGCGAGGCGAGGGAGCCGGCAAGAGAAGCGAGCACTTTAAATTTCTGAGGTAGGTTTCTTTCCTTTTTAGTCAACGCCAGCACAGGGTTCTTAAACGTAATTCATCCCCTTTTTTCCAAGAAGGACTAATGGAAGAGGGAGAGGGTTGAAGCTTCTGCGCGCTTATCTCTGTCTGACAGTCGCGAGCAGCGGTTGGCGAGGGCTGGTGTTAGCGCGATGCTGTGCGGTGCGGTGCGGGCGAGCAGGCCCGGGGACAGGGATCAAAGAGAGGCTCGGGTGAGCGCAGTTTCTCTCTCTGATCCCTCCGGTGCCGAGACTCAACCCCGCTCGTGCGCTGCCGTACGCACTCACTCACTCACTCACTCACCCACCCATCCGTCCGTCCGTGAGCAGAACCTCATTCCACAGCACAAACACACTCCCACGGCTCTCATTTACACACACGCACACACCTACCCCTAAACCCATCCATCACAGAAAACTTTCTGCATTTTAGATTTTCAAAAAAAACTCATTCTGTATGATTTATAAGTTGGTTTCCTCATGGGGACCAAAAAAAATGTCCACACAAGGACAAGGATTTTGGAGGATTTTGTCCCTAAAACATAATCATGCACACACACACACGCACCGATCGAATCTTCTATGTCAATTACTTAGAGACCACAACATGCTGAACGACTTATATTTATTGTTTTAGCAGAGGCCAAATCTATTATTTCATAGTGTAATTTAAGTTTTTTAGATTTGTAAAATGCTGGGTTGTTTCAACCCATGTTTGGGTCAAATATGGACAAACCAACCCATTGGTTTAAACCAATAAATTGATTTCCATGTTTAATGGGAACATCACATAGTAGGTAATGATTTTTATACTGGATATATTCTCTCCCTACTAACCCTATCCCTAAACCTAGCCATCACAGAAAACTTTTTGCATTTTTACATTTTCAAAACACTACATTTAGTATGATTTATAAGCTGTTTTTTTTTTTATTTATTTTTTATGAACTGGTATTACTATCCTTGTGGGGACATTTGGTCCCCATACCATTGCGAATACCAGGTACACACACAATGCCACTTCTGCTTCCTACTGTTGATACACACACAAATACACACACAAAAAGTATTATACTTACGATATGATCGTTGTGATATGATATTAAAAATTCTCTCTGCAACAACCTTTTCAATATTTCAACACTATGTACTACTGATAAAAACTGTACTAAAAACTAGTGATTAAAGTAATCCCATGTTTTTGGACTAGTATGATATTGCCATGGCATTTTTTATTAGATGCATTTACATGTACCTTTGTACCTTTGTATATGAATATGGTCATTCTGTAATTTTGTGTCAAATTGTCAAAAAGTCAAAGAAAGCCCATGTTAAATATTTTATTTTTATTTTGTAAGCATCCCTCTTACCCCCAATAAAATACATTTTGAAATTCAATGTAATTTTCATAGGGAAATAATGAGTTCCCAGCTGAGTCTGCAGATGCTGTTTCCCTCTCTCTCCCAGCAGGTGTCCCTGTCAGGCAGAGCAGTGGAATCCACCTCAAACGTCTCTGCCAACAAACACATTTCCCAGGACCACTCTTAAAATCCCATTTAGAGGGGCATAATAGCCAGCATGAGCACCTGACATCACGATGTTCAGCGTGGTCTCTCCGGCGCTGTACTGTTCTCTGTTTAGAAACAGGAAACTTCGGCCTTATTTTCTCTAGATAACATCAATTAGAGATTTTCTGCTTGGTTACGGGACACTGAGGCATATTAGCCATATCAGTATGGATATTTGAAGGGTCATCGGGACAAAATATAACATGTTTGTAAAATAAACACAGCTAGAGATTTTTTTTTTTTTGTCTATTGGAAACTTGTTTTCCAGCATCTTCACATACTTTTGCATGTCTTCTGCCTCAAAGGAAGGGGGGAAAAAGCGTGTTTTCCCTGACATCTCCCAGAGCACATGTTCTTATCCATCGCCTGCTGTGCGACAAAATGAAATGGGGCGATATGGCTCACCTCAACCCAAAAGCATACCTGTGGGCCAGCCAACTAATGCCTAATAGACCCCATCTGACACTGCATCACTCCCAGAGCCTAAACTTCTAATCAAGGACTACGACAACAACAACCGCTGGTGGATGGCTTTTCCACTGGCCTGTAATGGGAAAATGTGCGCTGTCTGGATGGGTTACAACAAGACCTGTGCTGAGATCAGCAGGGGTCCATTACCGCCCGCCACTCGGCCACCACAACCCATTTACAGCCAATCGCCACATTTTGGTCAATCTGTACCAGCAACCAGTAGCCCATCAAAAGCAGACGTTAGGAGAAATAGGTCTTTGGTCTGAGCACATGCGCCTATCTCCGCCAGACAGGTGTTGTCTGCAAACTTCCAATATCAGGGAGTTATCTTTCATCGAAAAAAAATAAACGCATTTTATTTTAAAAAATACGCTTTTTTGACATTGTCGCAGGAGGCAATGACATCTGATGTTCTGGAAAGAGAAAAGGTTACCGGCAGTAACAGATCCACTTTCTTTTTATTGAACAACCAGCTTTATTTTACTAAACAACTACTGACATACGACCTCAAGTGCCTTAGTGCGTTAAAAACATGGTGGCAAGAGAATAAAAGACACCAATGTTCAATAAACAGTTCAATTAAATATTATGAATAATATCGAGAATAAACTATTCTTCCACCTATTAATTGAACTAACGGGATCATGAACTAATAATGAACAGTTGTGTAAATGTTAAAGAATAATGCTTACAGTGATCAGTTGACTTAACTTAAAAAAGTGAGGAAACCCATTGCCTTAAAATTATTAATTAAACAATCTTCATGTAATTGAAAAAATTAAGTTATGTGAACTTGACAATTCCACATGACTTATTTTTTTGCAATTACGCATAAAGTTTATTTCCTTAATAATTTTAAGGCAACTGTTTTTCTCACTTTTCTTAAGTTGAGTCAACTAATCACTTTTTACAGTGAATGCATTTCTAATGGGACCTTACAGTGTTACCTGTATATTATATTACATATTATTGGAACTGTGAGCTGAGAATGAATGAAGGTTAGTGTCAGGTTAAGTGATGCCTGATATGACCTCAGCAGATGCTCTTGCACCTTGTGAAACAGAGATGAGGATTTTCCATGTGAAAGCTACGCTTGTGCAGACAGTTTGAGTTGTGCCTGAACTCTGTCTCTCCTGTCAGAAACTGCATTTATCTCCTTACAATGAGAGCTTGATGACTCTCCCATATGGACGAGAGATGCATAGAGAGAGAGAGAGAGGGGTCCCAGATCAGAAACATTATGAAATTTATTGTGAATAATTAAATTAGAAATAATTAAAAAGCTATTTGTTTTGATAAGGACCATTGACATGTACAAATGAGGGCATCCTTAAAAATATTATAATATACACTACTGTTCAAACGTTTGAAGTTTGAACAACTCATTCTTAATTATTTTCCATTAAAATAATCTAAATTATTGCTGTTAATTTTTTTTTAAAACAATATATAATATACTCACAAAATATTATCATTATTATATACAATAATAGTTATTAAAACTAAGAAAGCTAATTGGCTGTGTCCCCTTTACTATCTATTGAAATTCATACATTTTTTAAATAAAACCAAAATTAATATATAGGTCCAATTTACATGAATCTATAAAACTATCAGTAACACTTTGCAGTAAGGTCTAATTGGTTAACATTAATTAATCCATTAACTAATTAGCAATATATTTTTACAGCATTAGGTTATAAAAATGTTCTTGTTCTTATAGTTCACAGTA
Organism: Rutilus rutilus; assembly: GCF_951802725.1. Taxonomy (NCBI): domain Eukaryota; kingdom Metazoa; phylum Chordata; class Actinopteri; order Cypriniformes; family Leuciscidae; genus Rutilus; species Rutilus rutilus. Next base: position 29,787,983 of record NC_140227.1, on the reverse strand, counting down.
CATTAACTATTGTTAACAGATGCCAGTTTTGATCTTAAAAAATGTATTAGTAAATGTTGAGATTAACATTAGCTAAGATTAGTAAATTCTGTAAAGTACTGTTCATTGTTAGTTCATGTTAACTAATGTATAGGTTCACAATTGGAAACTTATTGTAAAGCATTACCAAACTATATCAAGCAATCAAAACTTTATACAGAAATATAGTGTTAAAAAATTCAAAACATGGCCATTGTAGAAAACTTAAATCTACTTAAATCCTGCAGACCTGATCCACAGCATTAGGCAAGAAACATGTACTATTTAGTAAGAGAAAGTGTTTAAGAGCAGCCGAGAAGGAAGCGAGAGGCAAGCGTCTCCATCGCCTGTGTTAAATGCTCCCATTAATAGAAAAAAGACCTCCATGTCTGCTGGTATTTACGGAGGTTTGGAGCGAAGGCATTAGAGCTCAAAGCCCCTGTGCCACGATTAACAATCTCTCTCACTGTAAGACGCCCATGTTATCCTTCCGACGTTGTAGTTACGAGGGGAAAAGCTCTTTTTTGTCACCAAATCCTTAATTCTTTCTTCTCTGGAAAAAAAGAGGGTAATACAGAGAATGTTTCTCAATCTGCTTTGAGAGAGCAGCAAAGAGAAAAGGAAACCCCCAATAAAACATGTGTGAACGAAAGGGTAATTGTGGACAAATGCAGCATTGAAATTCATTTTCAACTCTTTACACACCATTTCAATCTTATTTTATGCTTGTTAGCCACATCTTGTTGGTGAGGGTCGGCAAGACTGCCCAGTATTGATGGATAATTGTGTATAATTCACTCCTTACATGCGATTTGCATCAATACACATTATTTTTTTAATGCTGGGGTATTTAAGACAGAAGCGTTTCTGGAGAAAGTCAGCCTATAATACTCATTAATGGGGGACCAAAGAGGATAAGTGGGAAATTCTTGCAGAAACAGAACCACAGCAACAACAATCCAGACACGACACAGCAAGAGATCCGCAAAACAGAGCAATTCGTGTCAAACTGCTCTCATGCACAAAAACACGTATTCTCCAATGCTTTAGAGGAATAACAACTGAGTGTGACGTTAATGAATAGATTTCACCCGAACAATGTCTTTAGATTTAAATGTCGATTTTCTCTTAAAGTCAGCATGGACATGACCATATTTACTTTCTTTTTGTCACATAAGCCGTACAGGGATACATGTTGTCCAATAGCGAAATTGCTATTGTTTTAGCACACTTGATGATTCCCATCAAGTCCCATCTTCCTGTACTTCACATATCTAAAGTAAAATGAAAGCCATTTCATGCTGACTTTGAAGACTGATATAAAAAATGGCAAAGATTTGGGAATGATTATAATAAAGTTTCTGCATGACTCAGGTGCTCTCTATTTAAAAGCTGACTTTAAACTTAATTAAGTTTAAGTGCCTGAAAAAGAGACTAAGCAAACTTCACGGGGTTTGTGCTTTGGTTTCTCCATATCAGAGCAAAAATGATCTGTTTCCACACAAGAAGCTGATGCTAGCTTAATTCTGCAGCGCTCTTGATCTCTGAAGCATGCTGGCGTTCATTCATCGCTCTCACACTGGAAAGAGGCCTCTGCACTAACCTGTGGCGAAAGGCCGTTGCTCACGGGATTCATGTGGTTGCTTGAAGCTGACGGGCTCATGAACGTGTCTGAATAGCTGGAGAAGGAGTGCCGGTTGGAGGAGAGCCCGTAGGCAGAGCTGGTGTCCGCCGAAAGCCCACCCTGATGCATGGAGGACGGAGGCAGAGGCTGTGGCCGGTGTAAAGTACTGCTGCCATCTGAGACACACACACACACACACACACACCATGAGACAGGAACAGCTATTTTACAGTATATGTACTTATAAGAAAACACAGGCTAACATAAGGTAACTACATGGGTTAAGGTCCGAAATTTTCGTATGCGTTTTTTAGTATTCGTGATTCGTGATTTGGTGGCTCTGAATTGTCAAAAAAACATTCAAAATGCTTGCTACGGATGCAAAAAAACGAATCTGATCCAAATTTGTCAATTTGTGTGCAAGCGTGATTGACATAACGTGAGGTCGTATTTATTTTTTAACGTGCGAAATTTTCGGATGCAAAGGGCAAGGGCCTTCAAGGTTAGGTTTAGGGGTAGGTTCAGAGTTATTACCTAGTTATTACCCAGTTATTGTCATTACTATAATAAGTACATAGTATGTACATGCGACTGTAAAATAAAGTGCTACCGCTATTTGTCTTATCATCTAACATTAAGTACCAAAATGGTAGTAGAATATTTTTGGACCTCTATGGTAAAAAACATTTTCATTCGGATATGCACCATTGTGTTGCAATTCATAGGGTAAACATTTAGTATAATATGAAACCATAGTGACAAAATTTGTGTAAGCACGTTATATTTGCAGGGTTATACACCACCTTATTTTGGAAGAAATCTCTTGTACTCACTAAGCCTGCATTTATTTGATCAAAAATGTTTTATTGTGAAATATTATTACAATTTAAACTATATTATATTATATTATATCAATATGTAACCTATTCCTGTGATCAAAGCTGGATTTTCAGCATCTTTTGCAACAATTTCTTTGTAAAACATCTTTTGTAACAATTTCTTTGCCGTCACTTTTGATCAATTTAATGCATCCTTGCAAAAAATAGCCTATAAATAAAACTCTTAACTGTCCACAAACTTTTAAACGGTAGTGTGTATCTACAGGGGGTTATGGATTACTGTGCATTACCTTGCGAGAGAGTGGTGCCTGGATACGTTGACTCTGGAAGCTGATAGGTCGATAAGGTTGGCATGCCGGTGGGCGGAAACCCTCCGGGCAACAAATGGTTAAAAGCTGCCAGCTGATTTGCTCCTGCTTGTTTGCGCCACCTTGCTCTTCGGTTGCTAAACCAGACCTAATAAAAGAAGATGGAAGTGCAATTTAGAAAAATAACCAAGACAGACGGTTGTGCAAAGGCGAATACTAATCGTTTTAAACAAGATTTCATCCACATAACCTGTAGTGTTCCAGACAGGTTCATGTGCATGTGTGTGGCAGAGAGCGCGTCCTCATGGGAAACCGTCTCTTAGCTCATGGCGAGGTCCCTGTTGTTCTAGTTAAGTGGCTAAAGCTGTGATCTGTATAAACAGGCCGCTTTGAGCTCGAGAGGTCATAAACAGGTCAGAGGTAGCCCACACATCTCCTCCACAGACATCTCGAGTATGTTTATCTACCTGTCGGACACTTTAAAGACTTTTCCTGCAGCAGTGTTGTCTGAAGCACACATGGACGAGTACACACACATACATCTTTCACATTTCACATTCATAATCAAGCAACTAGTGTGGATGAATGTTTCGGTTTACAAAATGAATGCAGATGAAGTAAATGAACAATTGAGCTTCCCTAAAAAGCACTCTATGAACAAAACTACAAGTTTGAGACTTTTTCTCATTTAGTGTCATGAATGTGAACGCAAAGTTTTGACACCTCAGTGTGTTTTGGTAAGGCTGTAGAAATGTTCTCCCTATGATGCCGTCAAATTGAATATTCTATATGTATACTAGTAAATATCTACTAACTATATTATCATCCAGCTCTTTATGGATAATGTCTAACTTTATCTGCATATATACATACAGTATATTCATGATATATACAATATTGCATATCTCAACTGCTTGATTGCTTGTATCGTTGCAAAAGGTGAACTATATTATCGTCCAGCTTTGCTAAATGTGACTATAAATCAGATTTTATAAACATTAACGTAAGGATTTTCTGCAAAGCTTTGAAACAATGTGTATTGTGAAAAGTGCTATATTAATACATTTTATTGATTGATATGACATTATTGTAGTTTGGCAAATATGAAATCTATATTTTATAATTTGCAGTCAATTTGAACCCAAACGGAGGATCTATTTTAATCACCAGAGGCACTTAAATGGCCCAAAAAAGATGATTTTATCACAACAATTCAGAAGAAAATCTGAGTGGTGCTTGCCCATGCATTGCTAGGGTGTTATGTGCCAGTCCAAGTCAGATCCAACAGATCCAAGCAAATGTTTATAAAGCACCAGAGAGTCACAGTGTTTACATTAGTCATCAGCTAATTACATTAGTTTACTCATAGTTGTGCACATTAAACAAGAAATTATTTTAACGCTGAAAGAATTACACACTTTAAGTCCGACCAAACAAACCTTCCATTTAAACCAGACTGACTTCAGACTTGAAACGAGGACGATTTGCACATTTTAAACAGCTTCTCCTCCATCAAAACATGAATATAATTAGCGTCTCTGAAAGCAGCCCGCTCTATTTCACAGGGACAAGACCGCGGCCCTGCGTATGTGAAAGGTTGGAGGACATTGATCTATGCCATGCACTGGCAATTCATCCGCGTTTAATACACTGTCAGGGCAGTTCATCTACCGTTGTGTTTAAAACGGGCCGGTCCATTGTGCGTCCAGATGAAAGGTGGGGACAAAGGCCTCTCAATACACCAGGCTGAAAAGTGTCCACAAAGAGTGGGCGTCCCTTTTTAAACGTGCCTTTAAGAGCTCCACTTTCATGGTACGCACACAAGGACACACTCTATTCTGATGCAACGACACCGTAGACACACTCTACAAAACACACTGGCCCTTTCTTACAAAGCGTTGCTTACATTGTCCATGTGCAAAACTGTCAGGCCACTAACAGCTAGCATCTCATTCAGATGACTTCAATGGCTCGCCAACGTTTGATGCCACTAAAGATGACTCTTACCCATCTGTCATGCGTCGGATTCGAATCTTTCTTTTTTTACGTGAAACCCCCGCCCGACCGTCATCCTCTTTTCGGAGGGTTTAGGAGGAGACGCTTCACCCCCTCTGTCCGCCTTGAGCCTAAACCTGGTGTTCCAGACAGATAAAAGATGGTCTCGCGTCTTGAAGAAACTCGGGAAATGCATGTGCTGGGATTCGAACGGATCTCCTAGTGGGAATCGGAGGGACGGTTTACGAAGAATGGAAGAACGCTGTGGCCTTCCCCCACAAATGCAAAAGTGTCCCGTTCTTCTGTGCCTCCTGACCCATGACCTCTGAACCCCACGCTCAAACCCTTCATCCTTTGATGGCCTCTTCCTTCTTTCTTCTGCCGCAAAGTGCAGACACTCTCTTCTGTGACATGAGCGAGGAACATTTAATCGTTCATAGCATTGTTTTTTTCATGCACTGGTCCGGTTTGAGATTTTGGGCTATTTTGCGTCCTTAAAGTCACCCTGTAGTCAATCATTTTATCCCTTAAAACTCATCTTTGATCACCAAATGTCATATTTTTTCCTTGAAAAAAAAAAAAGTCTTAATGCCTTAAAATAGCTTGAATGTAACTCTACACCCTTGCCTCATTTAGTATACGTGGTTCTATGAATATGCAAATGAGCCCCGCCTCCACTCACTCGTTGACGATCACACGTTGATCTGATTGGTTACAAGGTAGTTTGTGACGTCAGAAACACCAGCAATTTCAAAGCGTGTTTTTGAGACTGTCTTTGGTTCACTGCAGTTTTAAGGAGAAAATATTATGAATTCGCACGTGGTTTGTCTTAAAGCATATTAAAAGATAGACATAGACATAAACTAAATTAAAAGCTTGATTTTAACAACAGGGGGACTTTAACAAGTTCTCTTTTAGACAAGTGGAACGAAAACATCCAAATGTACATTTTCTATCTATTTGCGTCAGTAGATTTCAATTACATTACATGTCTTTCAAGGCTGTTCTCTCAAAATGAGTCAGAAATCTCATCGATTTTACGCAGTGATTTATATAACATTTTATTCCTATAAACATAGTGATTTTTCTTCTGACTGTTGACAATATTTTCTGATTTATGGAGTGGTAAAAAAAGAGAAATCCAAAAGCCTCTCTGTAAAAACCCAGGAGCATCTGCTGAGAAAGTCAATTCAATCATGTTGACTTTAAGCAAAAGGTCATTTAATCTCATCAAAGTCAAAGAGGTTTTGTTTTCTGCAGGAATATGTCAAAGCAAACTTTTATCGCCTTAAATAGTGGATTCTTCTCGGATCTCTTTCCTCCACATTCATCCTCGCACGTAAACTAATCTCTGCGCATGCAAGACCACACAATCTGTAAGATGCATAATGCTTTGACAATTCATAAAGAGATTTCGGATCCATCGTTGTAAGTGATCCGCCTGCATCCGAGCGTTTACGACAGCCAGCAGATCTTGTGGCTTTACCATGTGCTCTGCAAAGACTCCCGTCTGCCTTAATCACACCGGCAGCCTGTGAAGCATTTCTGTCTAAGTGAATTTGCTTTTGAAAACAACCTGGCGTCACAGAGGTACACAAGTTAACTCTTATCAAGTTAAACATTGAGCCCAATATGCCTAAATAAATACAGTTCTGTTTTATAGCAGGGAGAGATGCGTCACCGTATAGTGCCTGACCCGAGATTATGCGCGAGTGTGTTTTCTGGGTCGCTCCAGTCGTACCCTCTGAGCTGGATTTGGAACCCAGCACAAAGTCACCTTGAACAGTCCCAGATTCCCCTTCTCGCTGTCTGCAATCCAGCCTAATTCCTCCACTGAGACGGTTCTCATCCAACCCACACCAAAACCACATGAGGAAGAGTTTCAGCGGCGTCCGCTGACAGCGGTTCTTAGCGTGAGATGACGGGCGAGAGGGAGAATGCTGAAACAATGCGGCTGATACAGGATAAACAGTTTGAAATAACGATAAATAAATGAACAGGTTTGGTTTATGCAGGGTTATGCCTATGAATACATTTGCACAAGCATTCATTTAAAATTTTAAATTATGACACTTATTTTCATTCTAATGACTAATGACTTTCATTCTGTGAACACAAAAGAAGATAATTTGAAATAATGTCTCATGTTTATATAGCACTTTATACAATATAGGTCATTTCAAAGCAGCTTCACATTAATAAACAGGGAAATAATAGTGTTCATTTAGTTAAATTCACCAAAAATAATTTCAGCTGTACAAGTCACATTGTTCAGCTCAGTTGTTTAAGTTCAGTTCAATAATAGTGTCAGTGTTGCAAAGTTCATCAATTATGAAACAAATTCAGTATATTCAGTAGAATTTACCAAAAAGTATTTAAACAATTTAATTTCAGCCGTTAAGCAGCTCTACAGAAGGCAATTCAGCTCAAGTCAGTTCAATGTTGATTCAATTCAGTTCAATAACTGAATGTCAGTGTTGCAAAGTCATTATCCAGAGCAATCCAGTTTTGTTGCAGTTAAACTGATAATATTACTGAATATTAATTGTCTTTTAAACTCCAATATCAATGAACGTCAATGCCAGCATTCTTTAAAAAAATATCTTCTTTCGGTTGTGCAGAAAAAAGTAAGTAACAGAGGTTTGAAATTAAATGTGGGCAAGTAAACGATGACAGAATTGACTCAGCTTCTCACACACTTCGAGATTTGAGGTGTGCCGAAGTGACGTGTGTGTCTGGCTGGTCGTGTGTACATTTGGTTTGATCATTACGGTCTATAAACCCAAAGACAGAGCAGCGTCTGGGCTCAACGCTGTCCCTGTGTCCAATGCGGGTGTCTGTGGAGATTTGTGTTTACTGCACACACCTGTCACGGATAAACGGGATAAACCTGTGTGCACACGCACAATGTTTCTTATTCCTGTCTTTTATAGGATGTTTCCCTTGTTTGACCAGTGTGTACACCAAAACACACACAAACACCTGTGCACTCCATGAGTCACTGTCACAGTCGCCCGTAAATCCAGGATAGACTTGGACACGACAACAGTCTCTGAAATCTGTTTCTTCTTTAGGAAAATTTTGTTAAGGGAAGCTTTTAAAAGGTTTCAGGCCGATCACCTCGTGTTTCAAAGGAATAAACATTAAACATGGGCGACATCTGTTTTTATACCAACAAATGCGATTCAGTCTAACAAGCAATGTGTTGACTACATCAAACAATCATCTTTTTCTCTTTCTTCTGTGGCCTGCTTGAATTCTCTCGCTCTCTTTCTCTCTGTCTGGCGCTATGCTAATTAACATTACTGGGAACGCGAATTGCAAAAAGGAGACTGGGATTACTTAGATAAGAATCAACGAACACAAAGCGGCTAAAAGAAAGTAATTTAAATTCTAATAATGCGAAACTGTTAGAACATTCTCACTGATGCATTGCAACAATTTTACTCTTTACAGTCTTCATAAATCCTATTTATTCTTTTATGGTGCACAAGCTAAGACTCTCAGGAACAGAGTTGCCTGTTGGGCTGGATGGGATTTTCTTGCTCACATTTTCCTGGTCTTAGGGTGCAAGGAATTGCTGGAATAATATATGGAATATTGCCACAAGTTTGCATGCAGTATGCATTATAAAAACTGTAGAGGAACCATAAAGAGACAACATCAAAACATAATGCCTTTACAAAGTGCACTACATTTTTTACTATCTTCCCCATCTTTTTATTTTTGATTAATACATTCTATGCACTTTAAATGCTAAATATCTTCAGCTATATCCTGGCCAACACCTCAAACTACACAGCCTCCCCTTCATAGCCTCCTAGCAGTTAGCATTAAAATGCTAGCGTTAAAACCGAAAACTCCCAGGTAAGAGAATCAACTTCCTGCCAAATTGATTTCTACGCTTCATAAAAGGAAATGCTTAGACCTTATTAGATTCTACTAACTATAATGGCTGCATGGAAAATGCTCACTGCTTGTGAAAGGGGGATCTATGTCAGAAAGCAGGAGCTAGCAGCGTGGCTCTCTTATGACTGCTAACTTGCTAACTTCAGACTGAATTAGAACAGAATTCACTTAATCGTAGATGATTTATAACAATCACCAGCCTTTCTGCCTCTCCATAGCTGGTTGAAAATTCTCTCTTTGTTTCACCAAGCTCACACTGAGAATGGCCTGTAAAATCGTCTCCTTCTGCTAATGGTCTGAGCAGTGGCTTGGCTTTTCTCAGATGTCACATGGCATTAATGTGGTGCTCATTCACCTCATGGAAGTAAAGCAGCAGGATTGTGAAGCCACGGGGAGAAAGATTCTGCTAGGCTACATAACCCTGTCACAACCCTTTAACAACCCGCTTCCATAAAACCAAACTGAAACTGAACTGGGAGAGATATGGTCTGGATTACCTGATTTGTCAGATAAAACCACAGAGGATCTGAGGAAGGTTGGGGTTGCTGGATGTGCTAAGGTCTCAATGAAGATGGACAGGATGGAGATCTTCAAATAACAGGAAAATCTCAATTGGTGCAGTAATTTATCATAATTAGATAAATAGAATGTGATACATGATAGATACATGATCATCTGTTGTTAACTTTTTAGAACAATTTAGGAATAACTTCACAACATTCACCAATACAACAAAAATGTTAGCTAAAACTAAATTGAGGATAAAAAAAAAATCAAACATGATCAATTTATATTCTATATACTCTTTAACAGAGTTGAGCAAAATTCGGAATTGTAGAATTGGCTTCCTTTAAATTCATGAGTGTGCATTTGAATTGAATTGGGCACATCCCACAGGAAGTTGGAATGACAGGAAGAGAAATGTATTCAATTGCAATTCAAAGAAATTCAAAACAGGACACACTAGTCACATTTATTTGGTTAAATATTAAGAAATATATAAACTAAATACAATTTAGATCTATAAATTTAACATTCAAACCAATCAAACTTCAAGGCATTTGAACCATTTTCAAAACTTTCAATCACGGCTTTGAAAACCAAATGTTTAAAGTCTAATTAAAAAATCTAGTACTTCCATACATTCAGATTTAAACTGGAATTCTGTATCCTGTTTGCTACCTCAATTCAAATTTTGGAATTGAAAAGGCATTCTTAGTTTAATTCTGAATGGTGCACAACCATGCTCTTCATTTTACTTTCCATGCATTGCCTCAAGACTGCAGAAGGAGGGTTTTCTAACACGCTCTGGAGTTGATGATCCAGTGGTGGAGAGGCCCCTCTTTTGGCCCCTGTCTCACCCCAATGCCCTCTTCTCCACTACACTGACATCTGCCAGATGGGTGTGCACAGCTGTGGCGGAGCAGGTCACCAGCCGGGCCAAAGGTCTGATCTCACTCTGGCCTGGAAGGAATCTCTATACAGAAACCTGCCGTCATACCCGAAGCCAAACCAGTGTGAAACTGTGCGAAACCCCCCTAATGGTAACTACATGAAGAAGACTGCATTCTTGCCATGAAACAGCATGTCATATTTTATCAGAACACTTGAAAAAGTCTCTGCCAATGCAGCTGGCATAACTTGGCATGTACGAGTGGTGGAATGTCTTGTTGGGTCTCGTGCCAAACTCGCACACCTCACTGAATTAGTGTTTTGGGTGGGTTAAACGCATCAAGCGCCCTTTATTGTCAGTCCAATGGGAGGTCAAAGTGTGAGCTGTGATGAACTGCACTTTTATGAGTAAATCTACATGAGTACTCCACCAGACTGACTCTTTCAACAGTTAAACGTCAGTGGCAAAACCACATGAAATCCCCATTTGGAGGGGGGGCAGATTTGGGGAGGGCAAGAACATTTACAATAGACTCCACAGAGGAATGGCACAATCCCCCCTAAACACTGGACCAAGCGCCGAACAACATTGAAGACCTATGGCTGTTATTTACTGTGCTTAACCAGAGTCACTTTCTTAGGGTGACCTTTTTGGAAGATTCAGTTTGAGTTGACCTTTGGAGATTTTCAAAGTGTTCCAGAATTAGATTATGAGAAAAATTGCATTAACAAATTATATCCATGACTCGAATACCTCAGCTTTTCACATGATATCCCTTTAACCCTATTATGTGGGAGGGGGAGATATGTCCTTTTCGTTATTCTGCCTTGTTCAAGGTTTTCTTCTGGTTCTATCTCTTGTCATTTACATCAGTTACCATAAATACACCAAGCACCCCCAGGGATTCTTGCGGGCCAAGAAATGCACAATTGACCTACAAATATGGCTCATTCTGTGCCATAACATGCTGGAACAGAAGACGCCTGTCTTTGACAACCATGTGGCTTTTCATTGACCAATTAGAGGTGTTTTTTCACATTCTTGGTCATACGCTCATTATCATCACTGCTAATATGGATCTACCATCCATGTTAGCAGTGATGATAATGAACATAAGACCAAGAAGTCTAGTATTTTAACTCGGGACTTTCACATTTCACCCTTTAGAAATCCCCAAGACGCCACAATCTTCTGCAATGCTGTTTAAGTAATAATGAATGCTTTTACATACACCAGAGCTTAGCAGACATAAACCTACAATCAATGCAAATCGGTCCCCTAAACACATCATGTGTGAAATATTGCAAGAAAACAGGCATAGCATAAATCTCTCAACATTCTCCCAAGAGTGTGGAAGCAACCATTTAGACACATATGTCTTCTTTCTTGAATGCTAAGAGACAGACAAAGACATATGTTGAATCAGTTACCCTGCCTATGTTTATGTTCTGGTGAGGAACCTAAGGATAGATTGTCGAGATCTACGGAGGACGACATGAGTCGGGGTGAGTTTGGAGAAACCTAGACCCCCGACCCCCACCTTGCCGAGTCTTTTACAAGTGCTTGATTGATTAATGTTGTTGTCAGGGAACAGAGTCCCCAGAGTAAACCAGAGGGATCCTTTCTGATATGTAGAGGGATTTACAAGTAGCGGCCAGCTTTCAAGTGCTGGGAAGCGATCGCCGGCCAAGGGAAGAGATGAGAAATCCATCAGGAATGCATTTTGTCTGTTCCTCTTTCTTCCCTTCTCTTTTTCCCCCATCCCTCTTTTTGTCTCCCACTAGTTCGGAGTGCAGCTGCTGCTATAATTCTACTGTATTTGCTTTGCGATGTTACATAAAACTATAGGGTTCACAAACTGTCAGGAAGCGTCCCAAAGACTCGGAGTGAAAGTAATAGGGCTCCAACTGACATCTGACCAAGAGTGATGTACTCCCGGAGGTCAAACAATTAGTCTCTGCAGAATAAATAAATATAACAAACACCGCCAATAGACAGAGCCATGTGGATGACAAGAGAAGAAACGACTCCAACAGGCGGTAAAACAAATGTGATAGTACTCAAACGTAATACATTCAAGGTCAATTGCAAAACTGTCCAGGGGAAATACAACTATCCGTGCAAGTGGGCGTATCTCACCTGTACACGAGCCTCGGTCAGTTTGGTCCTCTGTGCGAGCTCCTCTCTGGTGTAGATGTCGGGGTAGTGTGTCCTCTCGAAGGCCTTCTCGAGCTCCTCCAGCTGCTCCGCCGTGAAGGTGGTACGGCTGCGTCTTTGTTTCCGCTTCAGGGGCAGGTCTGGCTCCGACTCTATATCTGAACCCTCGTCCGTACGATTACCTGTGTGCACAGTTTGGAAACAAGTCTTTGAGTGGCTTCGAAAATCAGCACGAGCTTTAAAAAAAAATACCACGTTATTTAAAAAAATGTGATGCATACAGCAATTAAAAACCTCAGCTGTCATCTTTAAGCGGCAGTATACCGGCACATTTGTCAACGGAAAACGACCGGCTATCACGACGATATTAATGCTTCCGTTATCGCGACGTGTCAATGGAGTGCTAGATACCGTTTTATTGGGTCTTATTCATATGGGAGAAGTCTTCAGACACATAATCCTGCCACTGAGCCCTGGAGAGGCCTGGGGGACGTAACTGTGAGGGTTAGGGTAATCTACACCAGACACCTTGCTCTAGCACGTCGGCCTTATTCTCTCTTCAGCGGCCTGGGGCTAACTCCTAAGAGCAAGTGTTTGAAATAAGAATGTATGAGACTTCTGGGCCATTGAATCCCTCCCTTTGTGTTTCAAGCTAGTGTTCAAAATATATTACAACATATTTTACATTACTTTTTTTTTTTTTTTTCAGGCATGCAGTCAAAGACAAGTGCAGATCGCAGTTGGCAGTTTGCATTTTAGCCAGAGGAGAATTTCCCCGGCACAAAGACGAACACTACTACGACCGAGCCAAGAGGAGCGTTTGTAAGGAGAGATATGGAGTGTGTTAAGATATATTACTGAAATACATTACCATGATAATTGATTCTAAAATTGCATCATACTTTATTTGTGAGCCACCTCTGTATATCTATTCACGGCAGCAGAAAGCTTGTGAAAGGTCCTGTCACAAAAATCACACTTCTACATTTGCTTTCTTAAAACGCATGAGTGCTAACAAGCAGCGTAGCTTGAGTCTTGCTCCAGGCCCTTTGGTCTTGCATCATCCATGGGGGAAAGACAGAAAAGAAGGGCTTCGAGCTCCTTCCCCCGCAACGCCACAGCTGCCACGACGGAGACAAATCTCCTTTGAGCCATCGTGCGCGCTCTCTGCCCACTGCTGATCAGCAGGTTCCTGCACCCTGGACCACTTCACACGAGTTTTCCTGCATCTCTGTTTCCTTCTGCCAGACCAGAGCCTGATCATCTCTCCCAAACCCCCATCTGCCAGGCCTCTTCTATGGCTGATAGGCTGCCAGGAAAAGAGGTTACAAAAAGGCCTGTGGGAGTGCGAAAGTGTGTGTATATTAGTATGTGCATGGGCGTGCGAGTGTGTCCGTGCGTATCGGCGAATGCATTCTTCTCGGTGCATGTGCAAGTATTGGGTGCACTTGAAACTGACAATAGAGGAAAAACAACCACCTAACGCAATGCAACCATAAGAATAAAAAGAACCAAACTGCAGGCGTACAAGTGATTTGGTGCATGCTTGCGTATCCATGCATGCATTCTTCTTGGTGCATGTCAGTTTACTTGCACAATAGAAGAAGCAAAATTTACAATTATCAACAAAACTATGTTAGTGCATACTTGTGTATCAAGAAATGCATCCTTTCTAGTACACGTGGATGCACATGGAAATAATAAATATAAAAGACAAAACAATCTAGGGTTTTGTGCATTTACTAATGCATTCTTCTTGGTGCATGTGCAAGTATATGGTGCAACGACATCAACAACAGAAGAAAAAAAACCTTCCGCAATGCAACCGCTTCAAGACGAACCAAACTGCTGCATTCTCCAGACCGGCTCTGGAGTTTAATTAAACAAGGAATTAGCGGATTATATGGAGACTATCATTACAGACCACTCGAGCAGTCTTCACAGAATGTCTTTTTGTCTCCCCAAGCTCTGGCTCAATGATTCTCAATGGATTACATGCGACCGCAGGACATGAGTCCGCATTCATTAAATCAATTCCTCCATCTTCCCCCATTTAATAAAGATTGATTTTTTTACAACACTGCCTGGCACTCCAGCACACGAAAAAAAAAAAAAAAAAAAAAAATCTTGAATATACAAAGTTGAATATGTACATATCCTGGATATCCCTTTGTTGGTTTTCATGAGGATGCGCCAGAGCGATTTGTTGCTAACACACCATGACAACACTTGAGACTGGCGCAGTGGTCTACGGATCACTTTCCAAAGTCACCTCGGCATCCTGAGGGGGAGGGAGAGACGTGCCGCTGTGATTTTTGTTTCATTGCACAGTTTCGCCACATGATTCATGAGGCAAGATTCTGTCAGCGTACCCTGTCCTCACGCCTCTTTGTTTTCTTTCTGTCCACACGTTGGACACATCAAAGACTTTTTGCTTTAACTTACAAACATACTGTAACCGTATCAAATCCCACCGCACGTCTTTTGTACTGAAATATTTTTTTCAAAACACATGTAATCAAGGGGCAAAACTCAGAAACAAAACTCAGGTTGTTGTTGCCGTCTCACAAGCTCCAGCTCAGCCGTCTTGCGAGCCCAAGACTGAAGGTCAACAGGCCCCCTGACAACAGCAAAGGATTATGGTAATGAAACAGATGCTGGCAGAGATAGAGCAGTGAGAGGGGCACGATACACTCTGTCCCGAAGTGATCCACTGATTGGGATGCTAGCTTTTATCAAGGGAACAGAAGCCCCAAATGGGTTCAGATAGGTTATGGCAGTCATGTAATGTACTACAAGCATATGGTCTCTGCTAGCTGCTAATGTAAGCGTGGAGGATGACTGTTCAAGTGCAAAATGAGATGGCTGAATGTATATGAAAGTTTGAACTCTATTATTATAAACTAAATTATCACCATTGCTTCATAATATATATGGCTTTCATTCCTTGTTTAAAATGCACAATAACCACCGTAATCAGGGGACCAAAAAAAAGCAGCAGTTAATTTGCACTTTAAGCCCAAGAAGATGTGAGGTCAATTCACAAGAACTCTTCCCTGTTTTAAAACAATAAGGTACATCCTGACTAATCCTCCGCACAATAACCGAGCTGTAATTCTATTTGAGGGTTCTGGGGATATTGATAAAGTCCTCTGCTCATTTATCAGCCAATTAAAGCCTAATTACGTTCCATTCATTCTGTGCTACAGCCTGAATGTTTTTCCTCCAGGGCCCGACGTGATCTTTAACGAAATGTTGACTTTGTGCCGAGTATTTAATTTGCAACAAAATCAGGTGCGTACATATTGCTCTGACGAATTTTAGATTGTATTTCATTTAAAAACCAAACCCTTTTGGAGCAGAGGGCTAGAAGAAGATAAACCGTTACGAGAAGCCTCTCTGCTTCTTGGATGCATGAATTACTAAAGCCAAATCTTGTCCATTTAGGGCCCATTATCTGCAACAGTTAAGCCAACATACACATTTAGCTCAACCGTTTACGTTGACTTAAAGGGATAGGTCACCCAAAACTTAAAATACTGTCATCATTTGCTCACCTTCATGTTCCAAACTAGTGTGCATTTCTTTCCTCTGAGGAATGCAAACGATATTTTAAAGAACATTTGGTTTTAAACAACATTGAAGTCTTTTGTGTGCAGAGAGTTTTTTTTTTTACATTTTGTGTGAACTATCCCTTTAACAGTAATGTGACCATGTCACAAAAGTCCTATCTATTTAACTGTTGAATAAAAGACTACTGTATGAAATCATCTTGTGTATTGATTTTTTTTTTTTGTGCTTATATTTCCCATTTTAAGTAGCTTGCAAACACTTTTAAAAAAGTGCTAAATGGAGGTTTTTACAGCAATGTCACATAGAAGAACCATTTTGGGTTCTCAAAGAATCTTTCAATGAACAGTTCTTAAGAGAACCATTTTGATCATCTAAAGAATCATTTTCCACTATAAAGAACCTTTTGTCCAATGGAAAGCTTCCATGAATGTTAAAGGTCCATCATGGAACCATCGATGCTAATAAAGAACCTCAAATAGCCACAAGACATTCCTTCTCTCCTCTAAGGGCTTTTAAAAAAAAGTAATCAGTGAGTTAAAGGGATAGTTCACCAAAAAAATGACATTAGCCATTGACTTCCATAGTAGGGAAGTTAATGGCTACCGTCAACTGTCTGGTTACCAGCATTCTTCAAAATATCTTCTTTTGTGTTCAATCAACAGAATAGAGACACTCATTCAGATTTGGAACAACTTGAGGTGAGTAAATGATGACAAAATTTTCATTTCTGGGTGAACTATCCTTTTAATAGTAATGTGACCATATCACAAAAGTCCTATCTATTTAACTGTTGAATAAAAGACTACTGTATGAAATCATCTTGTGTATTGATTTTTTTTTTGTGCTTATATTTCCCATTTTAAGTAGTTTGCATACTCTTTTATGTATGTTTTTGCAGCAGTGTCACATAGAAGAAACAGTTTGGGTTCTCAAAGAATCGTTCAATGAACAGTTCTTAAAAGAACCATTTTGATCATCTAAAGAATCATTTTCCACTATAAAGAACCTTTTGTCCAATGGAAAGCTTCCATGAATGTTAAAGGTCCATCATGGAACCATCGATGCCAATAAAGAACCTCAAATAGCCACAAGACATTCCTTCTCTCCTCTAAGGGCTTTTAAAAAAAAGTAATCAGTGAGTTAAAGGGATAGTTCACCAAAAAAAATGACATTAGCCATTGACTTCCATAGTAGGGAAGTTAATGGCTACCGTCAACTGTCTGGTTACCAGCATTCTTCAAAATATCTTCTTTTGTGTTCAATCAACAGAATAGAGACACTCATTCAGGTTTGGAACAACATGAGGGTGAGTAAATGATGACAAAATTTTCATTTCTGGGTGAACTATCCTTTTAATAGTAATGTGACCATATCACAAAAGTCCTATCTATTTAACTGTTGAATAAAAGACTACTGTATGAAATCATCTTGTGTATTGATTTGTTTTTGTGCTTATATTTCCCATTTTAAGTAGCTTGCATACTCTTTTATGTATGTTTTTGCAGCAATGTCACATAGAAGAAACAGTTTGGGTTCTCAAAGAATCTTTCAATGAACAGTTCTTAAGAGAACCATTTTGATCATCTAAAGAATCATTTTCCACTATAAAGAACCTTTTGTCCAATGGAAAGCTTCCATGAATGTTAAAGGTCCATCATGGAACCCTCGATGCCAATAAAGAACCTCAAATAGCCACAAGACATTCCTTCTCTCCTCTAAGGGCTTTTAAAAAAAAGTAATCAGTGAGTTAAAGGGATAGTTCACCAAAAAAATGACATTAGCCATTGACTTCCATAGTAGGGAAGTTAATGGCTACCGTCAACTCTCTGGTTACCAGCATTCTTCAAAATATCTTCTTTTGTGTTCCATCAACAGAATAGAGACACTCATTCAGGTTTGGAACAACATGAGGGTGAGTAAATGATGACAACATTTTAATTTCTGGGTGAACTATCCTTTTAATACAACAAATTTGGCTAAATCAAAATTGTTTGGCCTATTAAAAAAAATAAGTACCATGTTACTTTTCTCATTTAGTAGCATGGTCTGATACACCACTGTACCACGTTATATGCCACAGTACCTTTTTGTAAGCGAAACACATTCATGGATAACTAAATCCCAGCTAAAAACAGTCTCTTTGTCCTCATGATCTATCTATGTCGTTTTAATTATATCACCCAACAGCATCAAAAGTGATTTGCGCAGCTCATCTGAAAATAGAGTGCGATATATCATTACCAAACCTAAGATCCTAAAAGGATGTCAAAGATCCTTATAGGAAAAAAAAAAAAAAGACAATTGAAAAGCACGATTGAGCCAGAATTCAAAGTGCAGCTTTTGACATCATCAGAATCCCAGGAATTAGTCAGGGATGGCGGATAATAAAAAGCCTCCATGACACAGTGAGAAGGAGGTAGAGGCGTCTCCAACCTCATCTGCTAAGATTGCCTTTGAATCAGTATTAGCTCAACATTACGGCAAAATTCTATGCAGCCTTTTTTTTTTAATACCGTAACCAATGTCCTCAATATCAGCTGTACCTTGCAAACTACCCAAGACAGAGTGACAAAAACAGACAGGGCTTTTTGCAGTGCGGCATTAGCTCATAATGGCTCATTTTGAAAAGCATATTAGTTCCAGCATAATTACAATCAAGTCTTACGCTTGCTATTTTACAGGCATTCAATAGGACCAGCCTCGGAGCTGCAAATGACACCAGTTGAGTGTAACTGACAACACATCTTCCCCCTTTTCTTCCTTCGGCATCTTCCTAAACCCCCCACATTCCCACAGGACAAAAATAACAGCGTCCCTGCTTAATTTTTGTTTACATGTTTATTTTGTACATGCCTTTGTGAGAGTCACTGGAGCAATTATACTTTTTGTCACTCCAGGAGGAGGAGAGGGGAATCATAATGCCGAACAGCCCGTAATGAGCCGAGTTTTCGCCGTGCGATCTGATTTGATATCTCTGACATCCATCTGCCTCTCTTTGCAATCTCTCTGGCTCGCGGCCTGAATATAAAACTCTGCGTGTTTCCTCAGGTCTGTTTAGGGATTGAACCTTTGATACTGGTGTGCCTACGGTGGGAGAGGGAGGTGGAGAAGCAGCGAGATCAAATAACTGACAGAAAAATTTGCATTGTTGAAGACGGAGCTTGAACGTACTTTTCCGGTCCTGCCCCCACAGGGTTAAGGCAATCTGACGAAATGTTCAAACAGCAACATTTTTTTTTTTTAAAAGGCCATGAAAAGACTTGGATTAACAAATACATATACATATACATACACTATGATGACATATTGCATGCTCGCAATGAAAAGAGAATCCCTGAAGGAAGGTTGCTCATTCTTAGTTCAGTTAGCAATCGCTTCACTTCAAGTTTCTCCCAAAATGCACGTCTTTAAAAAATGCATGCAAATGAGAGAATTGCTGAGATACATTGAGTAAAAGTGGATTAAGATCTGAAAAATTAAGAAAAATTAAGATCTGAGATCTGGCTTTTGAACAGCATTGTTGAGATTTCTTCTGAAACGGCAACTACAAGAGCTTTTTCTTCAGGAGAACTGTTGGAGAAGCAGGAGATGTCTGCATTTGCCCTCCAATCCATCTCATCTTTTCAACAATTCAGATACTAAAGACATATATGAGAGACAATACTGGAAAGAAACAATGCCAATGTCATCAAGGCGTTTACATGCATTACAAGTTAGAATAAAACATAAAAACAAAGGATTTTGCAAGTTTGACTGACAGACTTAGATAATGCACTTGCTTTATAAATACAAATGAAAGTATTTGACCACTCGAAAACGTGTTGAGTTGCTCTATTGCATTATTAGGTCAAATAAATATAAGCCTCCGGCCCAAACATAACTCTTGTTAACAATCCAATTTTCAGTTGCATGCCCTGTTCCTAATGCTAAAGAGAATTTATACTTTATCAGGCAGTCGAAAGTTGCTTCAGACTTCTGCTATCGGAGTTAAAAGTTAATATTTATACAAGGTAGCCTATGAAAGTCAACGATTCCAATGCGAGCTTTAGTTGAACAGTCTCTTGTGTCTCATTGCCATTGTCAAAAGCAGTCTCACAGGAACGTTCCTCTTTTGCTTCCCTTTTCACAACATTCGGGATAAAAATCACATCCTTTAGAAATGACGAGAGCGGCGGAGAGAAAGACGAGCCCAAAGAAAATAGACGAAAGGGAAAAGGAGCAAAAGGAGGGGAGGGTCTATAATCTTTGGCTCCCACAACAAACAATTAGAGCTTTTTTTCTTTCAGAGAGGTTGAAAAAAGAGGTTTAAGAGAGGCGCAGAAGAAGCAGCTAAGGCGTTGGTCTTTTATAGCTCTTGTCATGTGGGTGAAGGCGCAGGGCGGCCATAGGAACACACGCCTAACGTCCAACAACAGGCTGGGCCCCGGGCCCCTTCGCGCTTTCAGCCTGCATAGACGCTGCACCTCAGGGGGCCATTAGTGCCTGAATAGGGCCCTGACAACCCCGCGTAGCTCAGTGGGGTATCGATAAATGCTGACATATTGACTCCCTATGCCCCAGTGCCAGGGGACAGGCGTGCCGAAATATGAGCGTGAAGGACTTGAACGGCAGGATTTTGTACATAAAACATCGATACAAATATACAGTGGAGTCCAAAAGACCGATAAAGAAACCTATACTCTTTTGCATTTCGTTTTATTCACTGCAAAATCATATCATCAGGATACAAATTTCAGTGAGGAGTCACATCATCTGTTTTACAAATTTTATTAGTGTTTTTTTTTTTTTTTTTTTAAGTTGTAAATAAACCAACGATTAGTAGAGTATTTAAAATACTAGCTCTTTCTAGCTTAAAATTTCACATTTCACTTTTAATTTCACAAAAAAACTGCAGTTCCTTTGTAATTATTTGTGAAATTTACTAGCAATTTCTGAAGTTTCAAAGTTCATTCTACACCGTTATTTTTTCAGTACTTTTCTTTGTTTTAGAAACTTTCCTAAAACTAAAATCTCTGTTCTAAAAATATTTTTAGTGCCCCTTTAAAACAACTGATCTTGCAAACATCGTCTTAGTTTCCATATCATTTTAGCGGTTGACGTCCTAATTACATTTTGATTCAGTTCACCTGTGGGGAGAAAAATTCACAGAAGAAGCCATTTTTCGTTATATACACAATCTAAGGAAAGCAACTATATTTTCCAGGGCCCTTTCGAGTCACAAATACTAAGAAATGTGAATTACTACATATAAAAACACAGAATTCCCCCGAAATGTTGTCCCAACTAGTTTAAACTAGTCCCAACAAAAGTTTAAACTGAACAAAATTGCTCAAATGTTAAGAGTTTGCGAGTTCCGAGCTTGCATTGCAGCATTAATAAACATATAAATTATGAATAATATAAGATTATTGGTTTGCTGTTTGCTGACTTTTCAAAACTGTTATTAAACTATTAAATTAAAATTTGGTGAACAGGAAATCTGTAGTTGCCTTGTAGCATTTATTAGCTGAATTTAGTGAACGGACAAATTCAAATGGACAAAACAAAGTAGTGTTACTTAGAACAATTTTTTAAAGACAATAGTTGAGAGAACTTAAAAATCTGACGTTGCGTAGAATTTCTCAAAAATTCAATTTTGCAGGAAAATTTCGAACTGAGTCCTTTTGAATTCCTGTCACCACAGGGAGCGAGAGAAATGAGAAATGGAGGATGCTTCCCCAAGCCGTTTTCTTGAGGGTCACCCTACCTACCTCTGTTCCGAGGGAGCGAGGCTTAACTTTCCTCTACATTCTCTACATTCAAAATGGGATTTTGTTTCCTGGGGTTAGGTCCCTGCTAATTAAGGTCACAGCTAAAGTAATGAAATTAAGAAGGACCACAAAGCAAAAAAGGGAACCCAAGGGGTCCGTGCCAATAGTGCAGAAGCCCCTTCAGAGGGCTGTGAAGGGAAAAAGCAATGCAGGAAATCAAATACTAACTCTGAGCTCTGAGAAGCGCCTGTTTATTTTATCCAGAATGTAAAAGGATGGAGTTTAGGTAGGAGACAGAATGCACTCAAGGATTGAGATATGTGCCTGAAGGACGGCTTCGGAGTCAAGGCATATAATTCTTTCATCATAAAGTGGTTATATAGTACAGTCAAAACTCAGTGTGAGTTCACTCTGGAGGAGAATATCGCCAAAAAAAATTCTCCCAAAAGATATTATGGGTAAAAAAAATCTAATTTCCATACCAATTGTTAATCTATCCTTATCAAAAGATGCTATTCCTGGAAGGTACGAAACTAGCATGGATGACCCATAGGTTGCTCTTTCAAAAGCTCAAGAGATGTACTGGAAATGTTACGTTTCATCTATGTATGCTAAAATTTCTCTTAAAAATCTCCCGAAAAAAGAAAAAAGAAATCAATTTTAACCATATTTTCCAGAAATAAAATGTTATTTAAATCAGGGCGATGTTATGTGAACAAACTCCTCTGTAAAAACCTTCAGAATATATAGATTGGAATAAAACTAAGGTTTAGTGCATGTAAAGTGAAGTGAAGATTTCTGACAGCTTTTAAAGATATGAATTGTAAATTGAAATCTACTAGATATGTGTAATCAAATAAACACTTAAAGGGATAGTTCACCCAAAAATGAGAATTCTGTTATCATTTACTCAAACCTGTATGAACAAAAGAAGAAGAATATGGGTAACCAGACAGTTGATGGACCCCAGTCTTCATTTTTGGGTGAACTATCCCTTTAAGTGTTTGTTTCAGATGTTTTCTTTCCAGTGGCCTGAAATAACACATGTTGTTGAAGCCCAAAATCTCAAATTTGAGCAATGCATGAAAAAAAAAAACAGTGTTTTTACCTACCAAATGAATGAGAAATGTTCATATCGAGATCTTTCACATTTGATTTCAGACTTTTTCTCATACAAAACATCTGAGAAGCAGCAGACTACAGCAAAGGTCTCACATTTCTCTCACTCCTGTCTAATACTATTGAGATAGTAAAAGAAATGTAATTTAATGATTAAAAACTTTGGGGGGGGGGTCTGCTTTCAAACATCAGTCCCTAGCTTTTTCCGCTTTTGATTCAATGCATACTAGCCTACATGAAATTCCCAATACATTCTTCAGGACATAAGGAGGTCTTTAATATTTCCTGTTTTTTGAGTTTACATCCGCGAACAGTCACAGAAGCTGATGGTAAAGTCAGAGATCAGCACTCTATATTGTGTCTTTTGGACCGTAAGGGCATTTCAAAATGAGAGTGTACATTCCCCTAGGAAGGGCACGACAGGGGACGCCTTAAATAAACCCATTAGTTAAAAATGGAAGGCTTGGCTTTTTTCCTTTGAAGTCACAGGGATTGCTCGCTCTTCACCGCTCGCTGTGTCTGAGCTCACCGGTCCACGCTGGCGTATTTTTTAACTTGGTGGAAAGAAGAAACACATTTCTGATTTGCAACACTCTAGGAACGTGTTTATTGTCTTTCTGCACAGCCTTAAAAAACGAGCGGCCACACGTTACATGAAAATAATGAAGAATCCATTTGCGAAGCAGGTCAAAAGCATAAAATGGGCGATGTTATGGCCGTAAGTAGCATGAGCTAATGGTGATTTTAAAGCAGTCGAGCATGGTGTGAATGGCTCTAATTCATCAGCTCTGCGACTGGGCACACGGCTCGAAACTTAATTAGTGTTGCACATTATGTGGGGCATTTTCTCCATTGTAATAAAATTAGAGAGAATGCTTGCTGTACTTTCTAACACGCCTTGCTGTAACGGGGGATGACAATAATCCGCCGGTGTCCGTGCCAACTGTCAAAAACTTTGACATCTATGGCAGACGTGGAGAGACACAGGGGGGGGTTTAGACATTTCTTAGGCATTTAGCTCTATTATGATCCTGTGTTTTCTTCTAACATGGGTATAGTGAAGAAAACAGAAACTCTTTAACACAGAATAACCAATGTTATGTCTGTCACTGAACATGGCATGCATTTCAAGCGAATCCCCAGTCAAGAAATCACAACGTGCCGAATGTTTTCATAAGCAGTGGTTGAATATAAATATACCACAAATATAATAGACCACACAGATCTTAAGAGACACCAGATCCAATCAAAACAAAGCCAACTATTTAAAATCTGCCGCTTTGTTTATAAGGGTAAAACCGATCTGATGTTGACAGATGGAGGATGGGTGAAAAGATCTTAGATGTTCTTGGTCTAGTTTTATAAAAACACTGATACATTTATCATTTTTTTTGCAGACTTATTTACGCTGTTTGGTATGAGTAGATGCTTCATTGTTTTAATAATACAGCAAATTTCAAAGACTTTTAGTGCATTGAAACTTACTTTCAATTATAAGGTCTATAATGTGCATGAAGTCATGCTTTCAAATCACACCAGACTAAATGACCAAGTTTTGAAAATTAAACATTATGCTTTCAGATGCATAATTACAAAACAATGAGAAAATGTCTCTTTTTGTGAAAACAATGCCCATCACGCATTGTATCATCCGTATTATCTGCGATGAATATAAAGCTCTGCGTTCAGTATCATTACATCCAACAAGAAGCATTTTTCTGAGCCAGACAATTCAATCACAATCCTCGCAATGTGCTTCACATAAAACCCTGGAGAAAACAAGAGACACTTTTCCTTTCTATTTGTTTTCGGAGAGCTATCCTGAGTGTGTGACAAGAAAGGAGTCTAAAACAACCAATTAAAGCAAAATTGCCTTCACTCTAGGAAAAACATCGAGTCAAAGCCCCATGGGAACTACTATAGAGCGCTGAGCACTCTTGTCCTTTCCAATGGCACGGTCAAGACCCACCAGACTAGCACAGATAGATAGATAGATAGATAGATAGATAGATAGATAGATAGATAGATAGATAGATAGATAGATAGATAGATAGATAGATAGATAGATAGATAGATAGATAGATAGATAGATAGATAGATAGATAGATAGATAGATAGATAGATAGATAGATAGATAGATAGATAGATAGATAGATAGGAAGATAGGAAGATAGATAGATAAATGACTTTTGGAAACATAGTTTTTCTTGTCAACACAAGCACTTACATGAGAATGCAACCCTGATGTCAACTCATTCCTTAACCAATATCTCCTCCCGCCTTTGAGTAAAACCTTTGTAACATGAAACAACACTTTCTTGACACCGACCGAGACCGATCGCCCCTATGATTACAGGATTTGTCCAATCTTAAAGTTTTCAAAAAGTCCTGCGCTCTACAAAAATGGCCATTGCAATAGGGTGAATGCACAATAGGAATAGGAAAAATATGAGATCTCTTTAATATGTCGGTTGTTTTTCCTAGACAGCAATTCTACACTCTAAAAACTGCTGGGTTGTGTTAACCCAATTTTGGGTCAAATATGGTCTCACCCAACGTTGGGTTAAAAATTCTATTTAAAAATGGACAAACCCAGCCGTTGGTTTACATTTTTAATGTAACCAATGCAATTTGTCCATTTTTAAATTGCATTTTTGTCCATTTTTGATTTTGTCCAAAATGCAATTTGTCCATTTTTAAATTGCATTTTTTAACCCAACGTTGGGTGAGACCATATTTGACCCAAAATTAGGTTAACACAACCCAGCAGTTTTTAGAGTGTAGGAAAGCTAATAGAAACCCTAGTGAAAAATAAACATACTAAAATGTGGCTACTACAAATACATTTACATATTTATGTACTTAAATACCCTACTGTTGGTATACTAGATTAGTATACTTTAAGTCTGCTAAATTGGAATTAAAGTAATTTTGTACTTAATGCACTTCAGTTATCCTGAAATAGTGCTGAAGTTCAACTATTGCAAGTACACTTTAGGCACACTTTAAATATTGTGCATTTAAAGACTGATATTATACAGAGATCATACTACTCTTATACTAATAGTGATATTAAAACACATTTTAGGCTTAATATTAAGAAATGTGCATTGATCAATAAAGTTTAGTTTAATTATAATATTTATATCAGTAAGTCTCAAGCCATATGTCAGCAAATAAAAAAATAAAAAGTATTTTAAATACATTTTGGTATCGTTTTCTTCAGTATGAACTCATTTCTCATCACATTTATTCTCAGGAATAAATTACATGAGCTTCTATTCACAAATATTTGATAGCTCTCTTACTGTATGTCAAAAATGTACTTATATAAAGTTAACTGAGCTATGAAAGAGCAAACTCAAATAATCAGCTGAATATATCAAATATGATTTGCGCCCAAATTGGATTGTCAATAACAATAATATCAAGACCTACATCTCTAATGAGAATGAAAAAAGTAATAATAATAATAAAAAAGAAAAAAATGGGTACTTGAGCTCCATCATGGCTTAGCCTAGAAAACTAACACATTATTGATCTTTTCTTGGGTTTCTTTCTCTCCGCTGTTTGTTTAGAAAAGCCTCATCCCCACTAATAGCTGTCTCAAAGCATAATCTCCCTCCTCCCCTCCGTAACCTCTTCACGCTCCTCTTTTCACACAGTTAAAGTTAGCCGCCTCGCTGCGGTGATTGTGTTGCTAATGTTGACACCTGCCAGAGCGAGGGCTGTTTGTGCTTCACTGCAGTCTGATGCAGATCATCTCTACACTGGGATCTCTTTACCAGTGCCAACCACACGCTTTACTCTACAGTCGGATAGAGAAATAACATTGTGCGCTATTTATATGTCTTTAATCAAGTGAGCAAATGAGTAACATGTGACTCTGTATATAGATTCTCTTGCTTCTGATAAATAGAGGAAAATCTCAAATAATACTGGAGAACAAGATCATCAGGTTTTCTAATGCTGTGAACGCTGCCACCGAAAATAAGTATAACTCGTACAAATAGTGCGCATTTTCACTAGTAGTCTCAGACTTCATGAATAGCTTTCTTTGTCATCATGACATAAACATTTATGCATCATAAGACTGTAACGCTCAAAATAATAAATTGGTTTGAGTGGAGCCAACTCAAATTAAACAAATTATTTTTATGAGTATTTAGAACTTTCTTTTTCTTTTCAGATTTTTAGTAATCTGAATTGTTTCCTTGTTTTGAGTTTCATGAGCTTAAATTTAACTGAAACTGGGCTGGGATTTCTATTTCCCAGCATGCTTTGCCATGACACTCAAAAGGGAGAGTAAATGCAAAAATTAAGTGTTATATAATGTTTTTGGTGCAAGATTAATGTTAAATGGGAGATTTAGTAGTGTTTAATGTTTCGTTATGCTAGTTTCTGTTAAGTTGGTTCGGTTACCATCAACGGTGACGAGTGGATAAAGTTAAATGTTTAATATTGCTGTACTCGTTTAGCAAGTGCTCTGCTATGCTAAGGATATCAAAGCATTGTGTTACAAATTAGCAAGGTAGCATTTATTGAATTAGCTTCTTAAGTACTAAAAATATTTAAGTTGAGATTACATGATCATAATTAGCTTACTCAAATATTTCAAGTTACAAGTACAAAATAGAAATCTGCAAATTTTTTTTTTTTTTTTTTTGAGTAAAAAATGAACATGAACCAGAATTGATCAGACCAACAAATAAAAACATCTATGACATTTAAGACGTTTATGACTTTACTCACACTGAAATAAAAGGTATAGCAGCACAGCAAAACAAGGAGACAAGGCCCGGAAGGAAAAACAGCTCTTGGTGGCTTCCATCTCAGTGTGTTGGAGTGGGGATTCACCCCCAGTCCCTACAGATGTACATTAATGCAGACAACACACTGAGCTCGTCTCTTCCACAAGCCCTCTTCACCAAACAGGCTGCTGTCCAGCCCCATCGTGTCAGTTTGAAGCCCCCATTCAAAAGTATTCATGCATCTGCCTTCGAGGCACAATGGCCGCTAGTTTATAAACTGTCTGCCTGCGAACCCAAAAGCTTTAGTCCACATTGTTTTCATACCCTTAATAAACTTTTTGAAGGAGTTCATCAACTGGCCTGAATAGCCTGTGCACTGAATCTCAAGACAGAAAAAAACAGAGATCTTTTTTTCTTCTGCTCTTTTCTTTCTTTCTTTCCTTTTTAGGAGCAGTTTCTCTGACAATGGAGAGAGAAGGCTGTTAGACTTCAGAGGAGTCTTAGGCCCAACACACACAAAAAGAAGAAGGCAGCATTCAATTAAAAGAACAAAATGCTTTCCATAAAGGGGAAGGAGACAATTGATTTTTTTCCCTCCATTCAAAAGTGAGAGGATGATCCTAGCATCACTTCATATCTTATTCCAAAAGAGAAAAACACACATTCAAATGCACACAAAGTGTGAGAATGCAAACAGAGAGTAAATATGTTCACAATGCACAAACAGCAGACTTGAGTTCATTTCAAATCAACCTACGATATTTGAACAGAGATCATTTCAAATTTCATTAGGCTATAAAAAAAAAAAATATTAAAAAGGATGCATAAACCATTACTTGCTTCATTTCATTCTAAGCTTGAGGAATCTGTTGTATTTGTTCATTTTTCTAAGTGCTTCCTGTGACACCCGTTAGACAGGCAGGACAAATTTCAAAGAGGCAATAAATTTCAGCATTGGCTATAAGCCATTAATCCATTCTCATACCTTTAAAATGTGTGGAAAACTTAAAGGTCTTAAATGGGTGTCTTCTCTAATGAATTTCATCCCCAATTAAAACGGATCGCCAGAGTCCAAGTTGCGTCTCGCCTTTTCGCCTGTGGGGTCCGGAACGACTCCAAAAAACTCACAAACTTGCTAAATGAACTGGGCGCACAACCATAAAAAAGAATAAAACCATAAAACCATAAAATAATTATATTTATTAATAATAATAATCATCATTCATAATACAAATATTAATAAAGTATAGTAGCCGCAATAAATACATTCACATAGGCCTATATAGGAATAATAATAGCCTGATAATAATAATAGGAGAGAAAATAAAATACTCAAATACATAATCGTTCGTGTCTGTTAGTGAAGGAAGCGTTAAATTAGATTTAACAAGTTCAACGCGTTTGTTTCGGTCTCTGAAAGCCTGCAGTTTAACAGTGTGCCGACTTCAGGTTATCAAATAATAATAATAATAATAATAATTATTATTATTATTATTGTTATAAAGCAATGTATTACACAATATGGTAACACTTTATTTTAATGTGCCCTTGTTACACGTGTTACATGTAATACCTATAAATTATGCATAATTACATGCAACCAACCTTAAACCAAGCCCTAATTCTACCCTAACTCTATAATTACATAAATAATTATTACTTAAAATGAATAATTAGGCTACTCTGTAACAGGGACACATTACAATAAAGTAACCTACAATATAATGAACATGAAAAAAAAAAATCTACATAATGTAAAACTATGATTTCGTTTTTTTGGTTTCCTTACTTTGTTTTCGTTTTATTCATATTTCTTGGATATATTGCAGCGGCTTCATTTAAACCGAACGATTATTCAATAATCGTTCTGCAAATAACTATGTTCATCAATCAGTGCGATTTGACTTTCGGATGTAGAACTCTATGAGTTCAGCGCATCACTTGTTGCTGAATGACTTTCTCAGCGGTGATCCTGAGCTCTATCCGCTGCGCGTACTGAAGCGCGATGACCTGCCCGAGTGTGAGAGAGGTCACCGGTCACTGCCATTTACCGCATCCCGGGATCCTCCATTGTTCCTAAAATCCACTTGAACGGATCTCTAAAACACCGACCAACGGGACTGAAACGCTCCATTAGTTAAATCCACACGCGCGCGCTGGAAAAGAGTGCGTAAATGATTGCTAAGACAAATGCGTAAAATACAACGGAACAGATCCCAAATGCATTTCTGCCATATTAACGATCCAGACTATTGAACAATTATTGCACTGTTTTATATTCTCGAATGCATAAACAAAAATATAATACGTGTTTTAACGATAATCCTAAAACTAATATGCCTTTCATCGATGTGGGCATTCAATTATATCCTCAGCAGGCATGTCTTCTGACACACCATTTGGCATAAAGACCTTATTTTTATCACATAAATAAGAATTTTTACACTGTGCATAAGAATGTTGCGCTCTGATTCTCGAACACAAAACTATTGTGTGTTCTGAAGCACAATCCATATAATTTCCATGAGCTATTGACAACAATACAACTGAAAAGAAATAAAATATCTCTGTGAAATATTTTAGCAACGCACGAATCTTAATGATTCATTTGTTCAAAACAGCAAAATGAACACGATTGCGCACTATAAGTTTTGGATTCATCTTCAGGCCCCCTCCTCACACACACACACACACACACACACACACACTTTAATGAGGCATGCTCTCATCTGTATCGCAGCTTGTGTGTGTCAAGTGTGACCCGCCCTCGCAAATCAAATGGCTAAAACGGAAATGACAATTTACATGTCAGAATCAATTGTGTATTTAAGCCCCCATTACAAACATTAACCAGATACGAACGCACCAAATACAATATCCATTAGAATTGCTCGAACGAAGAGGGAATTACGCACAAAGATCCAAGCAGATATACAGTATTATGTGCGATTCATGTAGACCTATTACATTTGGGGTTCAAAGCACTTAAAAAGTTGAAAAATCAAATCCTCTCTGGTTATTAGCACGAGCAGATAATAGCGTTTATGCGCGTAAAGTCTTCTGCGCGCTCCAGAATCGCCCCGTTAACAACGGAGGAGTGAAAACCGCACCATTACAAGACTTCTCTCAGATATAAGAGAATGA
This sequence comes from Rutilus rutilus, assembly GCF_951802725.1. NCBI lineage: Eukaryota > Metazoa > Chordata > Actinopteri > Cypriniformes > Leuciscidae > Rutilus > Rutilus rutilus. Next base: position 29,757,403 of record NC_140227.1, on the reverse strand, counting down.
TATTCTCCATAACATCTGCGCAGAGATTTGCACCGTCCCAGATGGCAAACCGCATTTAATGAACAGTCAGGCAGACTTGTCAAGCAGTAATGTGAAGTCGCTTTGTACTGCAGTAGTCTCAAGTGTTTCTGATAAGCAAAAGACATCCACGGATCAAAGATCATAAGCTTCTCAATTTCCCTTGAACTGCCTGAGCCCTCATTCACATCATCTTTACCCACGTTTGGTTATTTTTAAACATCTCTACAACACATCAGAACTCACGCCCTGTCTGGAGTTCACAGGTCACCGGCAATCTAAAAACGACATTGTTAACTGGTCTATAATCCCTGTATGGAGACCAATTACAGCGGAGTCAATTAAAGACACATTAAAATACCAGCCATGTTTGCATTTTTTTTTCCCCATTCAACAGTAGCTGGATCACTAGCAAGAATTATTAAGGACTGTATATTGTTCATTTCCTCGCATCTCGTTAAATTTATATTCGCGCCATGGAGTGATAAGGTCAGTGCTCTGAATTGTTAAAGGGGTTTGCCTTTCCTTCCCAAATACTGCAATCAATCCAAAGCCTCAAGACAAGGATTTTACACAAATAGAAACAATTATACTAAAGATAATAGGTTACACTTTATTTTAAGGTGTCATTGTTACAGCGTAATTGTATATTTAAGTACTGAGTAATATTAAGTAACTACATGTACTTCCGGGTTAGGGTAGAATTAGGGTTTGGTTGCATGTAATTATGCATCATTTTCTGTCATTACTATAGTAAGTACAGTAATAAACAAAGTGTTACCAGATAATATATTAAGAAACGGTTACACATTATTTTAATGTGTCGCTGTTACAGTGTAATTATACATGTAACTACTGAGTAAAAATAATTAACTACATACTTACTATAGGGCTAGGGTAGGATTAGGGTTTGGTTTAGGGTTAGGTGCATGTAATTATGCTAATTTATAAATAAATGTAACGTGTGACAAGGACACATTAAAATGAAGTGTTACCCAAGAGAAACAATAGGTTATATACGATAATCATGTTATTATTTAACAGGATATAAATGATTGTTGTAATTATTATTAGTTATATTAGAAGTAGTAGTAGCCTATGTCAAATTAATAACTAAATAATTATAAAATTCAAACATCTAATGCCCTGGGTAAAAAAAACTTGTAGTATGTTGATCTGGCTTTTTTTCATTTTATTAAAAAAAATTAATGTCACCATCACAAATGCTTGAATCCAAATCATAGTCAATTGCATCTGGTTCGGTACATTTTTCACAATTAGAACTGCCTTTATCTGAATTTTAAGTAATGAGCAGCACTGTAATGGCGAAATCAGTAGCTGCAGTGTAATATTATTATGAGCTTATATCTGTTCTTATTAATACGCCTGTCAACAAAAAGTGGTTAATACCAGAGTATCACACACACGCGCGCGCACACACACACACACTCGTGATATATCATACATACATACATATATATATATATATATATATATATATATATATATATGAAACCCTGGAGTCTATACACTAAAGAAAATCCCTCGCCAGTCAAATTCTCGAGCTGTGTTGAGACAGGGTGACGGGAGAGAAGAGGTTAATCCGTGTTTAATGCAGTGATGGTCCACACTCTGATGGTTATGTTATCTCTGCCCAACATTTGGGTCTCCTACAATTTCAGCCCAGCCAAAATAGCTTCAAGAAAGTGCAGATGGAGTCACTCTCGACGCCTGAGGAGAAAAAATATTAATAGCTAAATAACTTCCGCTTACTTTCACTTAATCTTCCTCTCTCTCTCTCTGTGTGTGTCCCTGTAACATATTCTATTCCAGATGGATTTGTTTAAAATGTCTCCCTATGCTTCTCTTTCAGCGCGGCTTTAGGCTCGAAAGTATCTGCTTTATTTTCATATAAATGTGAAGCAAGAAAGAAAATGCCCTGCTGGTGCGCGTCTAGGGCGCATAAACCGAAACTATGTGAAACCGCTCTTTTCCAGAATATTCTCGCCGTGCTTTATCATAGGAAAATGTTGCATTTTAAAAATATTTTTTTCTGTTTTCTTCTAAATATCGCTGAGTTCGTGCACACTGTGTAGCTACAATAGGCATCAGACTGAGTGAGTCCCCGGCATCAGACTGCGCAACGCTCACAGCCATCTCGCCTACAGGTTTTTGATCACCATTATCCCATAACAACACTCCTAAACCCCTGACTGAAGTCTGTTTGATTAGTCTGAAAACCTCAGGTAATCCACAGATTTGCTGAAGTGTCCAGTGCCACTCTCACAAATGGACGCGCGCTCGCGTTTAACTGATGCTCCTCCAGACAAAAAGAGCACCAGGTGAGCTGTCAGACGCGGGGCTGTAACCCATTAAAGACTAATTAAGTTTGGCAGGTTTGTGCTAACTCTGCTGTCGCTCATCATATTTTTTTATTTCCGTAACGAGGATGGCAGGTGCACAAGATTATTATTATTGTAATAGCCACTAAACCAAATGTGGAAGTCATGGTTAAGGCTATTAAGGTTAGGCACTTGGAGATCTGCTCAGGGTGGAGGCAATTTAGACCAAAAAAAAAGAATAATTATTAGACAAAATATGTTTTTTAAAGTTTATGTCACATGGCAAAAAAAAAAAAAAAAAAAAAATCCTAAAAGATTTTTTTTTAACTAACTAGCCTACTGCGTAATCAGACTAACGCCTAATAAACACAAGCTACTATATAAATAAAAATGTATTTTATATGCACCAAAAAGGCAAAAAAAAAAAAAGTGAGTTCTGACTTTTTTGATTAACTAGATTGTCCAATGCATAATTAATTTAAGACCCTATAAACGCATGAAATAAATAAATAATGTATGTTTACGAGATTCCATCAATGTAATAATGTTTGCATACATTTTGTATGCCAAAAATGTCAGCAAAAATGAAAAATTTGAGGTCTGACTTTTTCTTTTAGTCTGTGTAATCAATTTAACAGCTTATAAATGAATGAATAAATAATGTATTTTGTACACCCAAAAATGTTTACAAGAACCTATCAATGTAAACATGAAACATAAATAAATAAATAAACAAACAAACAAATAAATAAATGTTTGCATCTATTATGTATGCCACAGATGTCAACAAAAAGAAAAAATGTGAGTTAAAAAAAAATGTAATCAATTGAACACCTTATAAACACATTAATAAGTAAATAAATAATGTATTTTGCATTTAAAAAAAAGTTTGCAAGAATCCATCAATGTAAATAAATAAATACCAGATCATATAAAATAAACACAAAATCTCATGAATTTACGCCCTGGGCGAGTCACTGTGAGCCGTTTAGAGATGAAAGTGAAAAGAAATAAAGGGGCTCAGTTTAATCAGGGCTTAAAAGCTCTTCTACATTAGAGTTTGTGCGCGAAGAGCTGCTGGAGGATCAGTGTGTTTCTCACCGGTGCCTGCGAGCTCTTACACTCCTCAGCGACACAGACGCCCATTCAACACACCGCAGCTCTAATAAGTCTTAACATTATTAAATGTTATCCGGATGGTAAACTTAAAGAATCCCTTCAGAGAATTTAACAGTGAATTCAGTGTTTGTGCCGAAGATGAGACACTGGAAATGACAGATTTATGGAATCATTAACCCAGAGATGACGCACTCACAGCATTCCCAACAAATTAACAACTACAACCAGTGGACAGCAAAAGAAACATCGGAGTTGGTTTCATGCATTTGTTTCAAAACGAATACCAGTTTCGCCCTGTGTATAAACGCATATAAAAATATTTATGAATGAAGTTTGGCATAATTTAGATCATGCAATTAGGAGAAAACAGAAATAATCCTATTTTTTTAAATGTATTTAACAAATTAATTAATTGATCATTCTATAGCAATTAAAGAAACTCAACCCGTCAGATATGTGCAAACGAAGCTTTACTTTGTCTTAAACCAACTGCGCAGTTACGCGCAACTAAACCCGCACAAAAGCCGTCGTTTTGCACCATGAAATGTTGAGCTTACAATTCTAAACGCTCCTTCATATTACAAAACTATCTAGCAGCAGGGAGCACTGAATAATTTATCTGCCTTTCTTTTCTTATGCCCTTTGTACAAAGTTTTCCCCTCTTTTCTGGGATCTTTGAATGGGGGGTCACCGGTCCAGTTACTCTTTTTGCTGCCCGGCTCCAGTGCTTTTTCTCTTTTTGTATCTCAGTCTAAAGGTTACAAAGGCTTAAAACGAGATTGTTCATAACCACGTTTAGGGGGGAAAAAAAGGCAAAAGCGTATTGTGACCTGTTATAAATATAATATTAAATACATTAGTGCATTATTGTAATATTACAAATATGACCTTTTAGAATTATAATATTATATTTCGAATTAAAATAGTATGTTTAATTATAGCTACATTTATAAAATATATGGCCTAAAAATAAAAATAATATAATAATATATTCACATGTCCCAAAATATGAAGTTTGCAATAGTTGCAATTCAATTAAAATGTTTTCAAATAAATATTTTCAATTCACAATATGAAGGTCATGATATAATATAATATAATATAATATAATATAATATAATATAATATAATATAATATAATATAATATAATATAATACGTATAAATGCAAAATGTTGCCAAAACAAGCCCTTCCACGGCTCCACCGGGTCCACATGTCCCGCGTAATGCAGTTGCTTAAACTGACATCGATTCTCAAATGGGTCAAACTGTCAGTTGTCGTTTAGGGGGTCGTTAAAACGCAAGGGAAATGGAATGTGCCACACAAATTAATTTACCAGGCTAAATACCTGACGTCAGGGCTCACATAAATAATTGAGTAAGTACTGAACAGCTAGCAGCATGAATAATGAGAGCTATTTGTGCCTTTTTTTTTCCAAGGGGGCGCACAGATTCCCCCTGGCGAGAATGAAGGACTGCAGCATCTGTCCCTTTCAAATAACTACTTAATGAAATATCAATTGCAACAGCAGCACCAATTATAGCACCAGTCCATCATGATCTGTCAGTACAACTGATCCACACCTCAAAAAGCAGAGTTCGAGTTTTAATACACAACTTTTACGCACCACGTTTCCTCGCATCTGTTCACACACAATGAGAAATTTAAAGGCCTCTGACCTTTGTCCCCGAGAATCCCATCGATGCTGTGTTTGGTTTTCTTTTCTCCGTCTTCATCTTTTTTATCACAGTCGTCATCGTCATCTTTCTTGCCAAAACGAGCTCTCAAAACCCGACTAATGGAGCTAACTATAAAGAGAGATAATAATCACTGTAACGCCCAGTGTAACAATCATAACACTAATAATGTGATCTTTTTTTTTCTTCTCTTTTATATCAAAGCACACTAAAATCCGAAATCCAAAATTCCAAATTTAATCAGAACCGAATATACAGAATGTTCCATTATTTAAACAGATGCAGTGAAGTGCGTAAAGTGCCTCTAAATGTCCGTAAGAAAGAAATGGTGCTTACCGGAAGAGGCCTCACCTGAAGGAACCGTGCCTCTGTCACACACCCCGTCCTTCAGCAACTTATCCCGGATTTCCCAGCTGAACATCCCTGGATTCTCGCGTTTGTATTCCTCGATTCTCTTTTCAACGTCGGGTGTTGCAACTTGCTTTAGTATAGAACAAAAACCAAAAAAAAAATATTGTGGAGGCGGAGAAAACACAGGGAGAAGAAAGAAATGCGCATTCTGTTTACTATAAATCCTTCGTTTCCTTTTAGATTTAAGAACTTTTTTTAATAAACTCTCCATTGCGAAATGTTTGAGGGAAGCATTTGTTTTGGTGAAATCGTTCACTCACCCTGGGTTTGCTTCCACCTATTGCTCCCGGACGAATGGAGCCGGTCTCCTGGTACCGACAGAGGATTTTGGACACGCAGCCGTGTGAGACACGCAGTTGTCTGGAGATCACGCAGGGTCGGATGCCGTGATGGGCCATTTCCACTATTTTGTGTCGGATATGATTCGGCAGTGGCCTTCCGTTGATGAAAACTCCACCGAGCTGGTTCACTCGACCTTGACCCAGAGGCGTTGAGACTGCGGGAAAACATTCAGGCCCAAAAAGGGCGATTGAAAGAAGGAAACAATAGCATACTCTGTAAGATAAAGAAAGTTACACTTTACAATACCCATGTTAACCGTGCTATTAAATTTGTGATACTGATTACCTAAAACTACATTTTGTTGAACATCTTACAATTACGCATTAGTTTTGTGCAACGTAAAATTACACATAATGTTGTCAAAACACAATAGTAGGCTACTTGTGGATCAATTTATCTCAGAGTTTTGAAAATAAACGTAAAAATTCTGTGAGTCATCCAGGCTTTGCACCGAATTTATCACAAAAACATCTACATGCTGTCATTCTGATTAATCATATCATATCAGCTAATATAATTTATCACGTAATCGTGCGTATCGCCTTGTGTTTATTGGAAGAAGCGAATAACGATTAATCAAAGCCTGCAGAATCAATCCAAAAAAAATCTCATTCTCACACATTTTCTTTCCTGAAAGAATCCTTCTATACTATCAGCCTATCTGATGTTAGGAGAGGATGTAACACTTGAGGACACTAATTGCCATTCAAGAGGCACTAAAGATGTGCCACTTTAAACCTCGATTATTCCCAGTCATGCAACACAAATATTAGTGTGATGCTTTGAGCCAGTTTTATTTCCCTTCACTGCTGCGAGATACTTCTGCAAATCCCACAGATTGCAGGATTCGTGGGTTAGAAGGCTTTCGTCAAACTGCTCTTAAGCACGAATTCACTCGATCGAGGAAAGAGGTTCCCATTTAATGCGCGAGCTGCGTATGGAAATCATACGTCCAGACTGGAGCATTTTACTCAGAATGCTGCGAGAAAAATCTCTTTGTTGTCAATTATTAAATCACTGATAAAAAAAATACAATAAAAAAAACTCGTTTCTGTTTCTTATTTCGTTTCTTTAATTGTATCACTATCGCGTAAAAGAGTGCTTGACATACCTTAATATCTATTTTTTTTATTCTAAAAAAATCCGTATTTTAAAATTACAAATATGTGATTAAAAAAAAAAAAAAAGTTTATTAATAATAATAATAATAATAATAAGTAGTAGTAGTTTTCGTACCTTCTAATGGGAATCCGGTTCTGGGGTAGTTCTGGCCTGGAGCTGGCCGCATCATTCGAGGAACTGTTCCTGGTAAAGTAGCCATTCCAGCTACTCCCAAAACTATTGAAACTCTCACTAATAAATGAAAGAAATCAATCACACAGAAAGCTCCAGTGTTGTTTGCGCCGTGGAAACTGTAACGGATCCAAATAATTTCAAAAGAAATCCAAACACACACACACACACACACACACGCACCAGTGGACAATGCCCGGGGTGCAGAAGAAAAAGTCAGATTTGTTCTTACAGTGAATACCCAAAAACAAGAGCAGAGTAAAGCATGCAATGTGCTCTGAAGCAACTGTGAGTAAATATCAGTGAGAGGATCTGCTAGTTTTGATTACAGCTGCTGTTTGCTGCCTGAGAGGAGTTTAAGTGGCCAACTTTGGCGCACATAGTGGGAGGAGGAAGCGCGCGCTGCCATAGGCTCTTCGGCACTCTTTTACAGCATGGAGAGGAAGGGTAATGCCCGAGATCTGCCGTCCAATCGGGAGGAACTTTGCAGAAAACACACAAGCACACTGCCCTCCCACTCCCTCTCTAAATCAACACAGGAAATGTTACAATGAGTTTTCATTCATCTCTCATTTGAACTGAAACGTCAGTTTAACGCGTTTGACTCTCTCTGTACTAGAGACACATACACACACACACACACACACACACACACACACACACACACACACACACACACACACACACACACACACACACACACACACACACACACACACACACACATACACTATATAATATAATATAATATAATACAAAAAAAAACTACTCTTGTACAGGAAAACGATTGCAATCGTGTATTTTAACTTGTCTTTTGTGAATATATCATAACTATTTTTATTAATAGATTCATAGCGTGGAATTATGTTTATCGTCATTATTAAATAAGAGAAAGTGATTTTGAGTAGACAGGGAAAAGAGAAACACGGCATATATCCATCAGTTTGAAGAATCTGATTCTAATGCTATATTGTTTTGTGTGAATAAAGAACAGAAGGAACAAGAGTGTTTTGAAAACTTCAGCACACCTGAGGTCAGAGAGCGCCATGATGATGCACAAGCACTGATGAAGATGAAGAAACATTTGACATATTCAATATAGATAGAATAGCCTACTGAATAGTTAATAATACTATATGCTATATTAGAAAAATAAATCAGTATGACAAGAATACCTTTTACCTGCATAGAGTTGTTGAGTTGACTATATGGTTCTTTAGAGATTGAAAAAGTTGGTTATACTTTATTTAAGATGTCTGTGTTCCAGTGTAATAATACATTTAAGTACTGAGTAATATTAATTAACGACATGTTCTTACTATAGGGTTAGGAATAGGGTTTGGTTTTGCGTGTAATATTAAAGAAATTACTACAGAAATGAAATGTAACTTGTGTAACAAGGACACTGTAAAACAAAGTGTTACCAAAAGGCCAATATTTCAAAGGTTCTTCCGTACAGATGCTTTTTCTGAACAACTAGAAAATGTTCATTATGATCGAAAAACCCTCGTGACTCTAGCTGAAACTTCATTTTAAGAGTGTAAGAAACTTCCCCTGTTTTTCTGAGAGACCTGGGAGTCGTATAACAGCACATATGATAAAATCCTCCAGAATCTTTAGGTTGAATGGCTGTGCGCGTGTCCGGCTCCGTGGGGCCGCCGAGCGCTGAGATTGTGTGGAAATTGCCGTGGCGAACACTCCTGGTGGAAAGCAATTTCACAAATAATTTTTACAACAATTAGGGAGTGTGGCGGGGTGAAATGGCGATTTCACATGCAGATGTTCCGGTAGGGAAGGACCTGGTGCCCGGCAGCGGAGCTCTAACCCTCAGTGTCCGGCTCTGGTGAGCAGCGCGCGGGTCTGAGACGCACCGGTGATAATAGGTAGGCTAACTATCAAAACTTTAGAACTTTAGGATTTAGTCAGAAAAAAAAAAAGAAAAAAAAATCTTTTCACCATTACACAACTGCACACTAACCTTTCTCTCCCCATTCATCATTTTGTTACAATATTGACTTTCCAAAATGCATATCATTAAAGGTGTTCATAAATTGATTATTGAGTTTTTTGTGTGTGCACTCAAATTTGTTATAAATCATCTCTTTTATTTCTGCAACTTTACACTGTAGTCTATGTAGATCTTAAGATCGTTCTGCAAACAAGTTAGAATAAGTAAAAGGACATGCCGGTAAAAAAAAATGCTCAGATTTCTTTCCAGAGACACTCAAAAGTGATGTCATGGATAATGTTATGAAAACATGAAACTTTAAAGTTAATATCCGGTTGACTTGAGCGTGGATAATTTATAGGTTACCTTTGAGTCGATTATTTATATAGAGCATATATTTCAGCTTTAAATGTCTGTTTTATATTTAAACATATTTGTCTAACTACCATCCTGCAATATCGTCTAAAATTGTTCGTTTAAAAATGTACAAAAAAGGTTTTTCTCCATCTTAACATTTAAAAACCAGCGTTATGAGTGTACGACCTGGTTTCAAAATCAGTATCAAAAAATTAATATCAATTTAAGTAGAAGAGTCATTGCAAATAAGTCCAAAGACGAACAATGTTAATTTAAAGAAAAACAAAATAATGTATGAAAAATAAAATAATGTCCAACACATCTCATGGAGAGTATTGCCCGTAGAACTACCTAAATAAAGCCTAAAGAATATATGGATTAATTGTGCATTAATTATTGAATTATTCAAAACCTGAAATAAAGCAAAAACACCTGCACAATATTCTTAAAGCCCTTGACAATACTGAAGAGGAATTCACTCCATGTGTAAATGAATGTGTGTCCACTAGCAGGCGATATAGGTTAACTATGCCACATAAGATGTTGCAAATCGGGTTTTACATCCTTCTTGCAATGGAAACATTTTATAAGAACAACACATGAAGCATGATACTATTAGTGCGCCTGGTTACTGGTGCATTAGACGTCCCTTGAACGTAAAACCTCTTTCTTAAAGGGACAGTTCACCCAAAAATGACAATTCTGTCATAATTTACTCACCCTCATGTTGTTTCAATCCGGTTGAACAATAGAAGATATTTTGAAGATTGTTGTAATCAGACAGCTGACGGACACCATTGACTTCCATATAGAAAAATAAAAATAAAAATACTATGGAAGTCAATGGCTGCAGTCAACTTTTTGATTACCAACATTCTTTATAATATATTCTTTTGTAAATCAAACAAATTGAGGATGAGTGAGTGATGACAACATTTTCATTTTGGGGTGAACTGTCCCTTTAAAGGCAAAATAAATGGGGGAAAGAAATGCTTCCCCCTTCCTGACATTTAATTTCTTCTTCCACTTGCATCTTCATTATTATGGCTCTAGTTTACTTTACTTAACAGTGTAAACTGTTTTGTAGTCATTTTCTCAATCCCAGGAGTATTTGGTCTTTGTTAAAATTGAGTAACCTGCTGGTGTGTGTGTATAGACACTGGACGAGCTCCAGACTTTGCTGGCAGGATTGAGAAACGCTGGGGAACCCGGTACACAAACCACAGCCTGGTAGGCCTCTTCCTCTCTCCTTCACGCTGTCCACACTCCCCACGGACTCTTGTTAACTTGCTAAGGCATGTTCACATCTGCTGAGAATTATCACAATGTGTTATTGCTTACCAAGCAGAATTATTTTATCAGACGGAGAGAGTGGAAGTGTGTTGAGTTGCGTGTGTGAACAGGGTCGCTGCTCGTTTAACTTCACAGTTTCTCTCGCTATGAGAAATGACACGTGACATGCACGTGGAAATATTCAAATCTTACAGAGATAACTATATCAAAAACCGAAACTCAATCTCAACTTGTGCTACCCACCCCACTCCAATGGTTTCAAAAACAGCTATTTCTACTGGTTATACCTTGGATTTAATACTGTAAATTTACTGATCGCTACCAATGCTGACTAAAAATAAAATCCACTTTTACTAAAAAGCAAAGCAAAGTAGAGAGAGAGTGGACCAAAAGGGTGTGTTAAACTGCAATTTAAACACAAAACTGCTTTAGTTGATAATGCATAACCCAAAAAAAAAGAGTAGATTTTTCAAAATACAATTTGAATTTTCTGTAAAAATGTGTGTGATATGGGGGCTGATATGGGCTGCGTCCGAAATCACATACTTTCTTGAGTATGCACTATTATTGCTTCATGGCCGCTAAAAAAAAGTATGTTCTATATAGTATGAATTTAATCTGGACACTCACCATGTTGTCACTGTCATGTGTCACTTCACTGCCTTTCACAAATCCTCTCCCGTGGCCTCATGGGATACTAAAGTGTCCATTGTATGCACACTCAGAATCTTTCCAGAAGTAGTAGGTACTTTTTACCTACTCTTTTATGAGCACTGTCAATTCGGACATACTTTTGTCACATACTGATTTTTTTGCCAACTATTTAGTAGGGAAGTATGTGGTATTTCGGATGCAGCCATGGTCTCTTGATAAGTCCCTCCTTCAATGTAAGTTTTTTTTTGACCCATGCATGTTTTCATCCACCATAAGTTTGCTCACTTCTTGGTGAAAGGTGAAATCAAAACCAAAAATTGTGAAATCTTTTGTGTTGCAACATGCATTAAGCATCGCATCTCATGTTCACATCGTTTTGAAGTTTCACTTTTCCCAAGTGAAGTTTTGAAAAGTAGATGTTGCAATTCCTGTATATGGAAGGCACTAGTATACACTCATGCCTGGAAGCACATGCATCTGGAGACTCCCCCCTCTGACAGGCTTTAGAGGAGCGCAGTAGGAGGCCTGCTGGATTGCGGAGATGGATTGGAGTGGAGGAGAAGAACCCCTCGTGTTTGAGGGGACTCCTTAAGGAACACAGGAATGTGGGGGCCGATCAAGGCGAGCTGCAGACGTCTTAGACACTTATTGGTAAACAGCAGTTGAAAAGATAGTCCTCTGCATTGCCAAAATGCCTTATCACCTAAACGCAGACGTGTCACCTGTCTTTGTCATTTAAATACAAAGATATTTCAAACGAATCTTGCTTTAATATGTATAAATATGAATGGAATGTCATGGCGCTTCTTTAGACCATGATTAGAGTGAGCAATGAAAAAGTAGCATCATTTTGCTATAAGTGATTGTAGAAATTCACCCGCAGAATCCAATATGGCTTTAAAAAGTCAAGAAGCCAATGCCCTGCACTAATAATCCTCAAAATGTGCTAAGACATGAAGCGCAGATATTGACCTATTGGTCCATGGCAACATTAAACTCTATCAAAGCAACTTCCATTACCAGAAGTGCTCAACAGAAGAACAATTTAGCTTTGTCTGGTAGCTTATTTTCTTCTTTTTTTTTGTAATATCATTCATCAGGTTATTTTTTAAATAATATTTACACTGACTAAAATGACCTGAGATCAACCCAAGTGCATGTTTCAATTACAACATGCTCATGAATATTTTAATTACATTTTATCTTGCAAATGAAGTGCCAATTATGAATTCTGTCAAACACATATTTCAGTGAGAAACTAACCATATGAAAAGCATGAAACATTTGGTTCAGTTTCATTCGTTCATTAACCATTTCAGTCGCATCCGACTCTTGGTGATTCTATAAGCCATCTCTTGCCATACGTGAGAGATTGTCCATGAATTTTCTTGGCGATGATTTTTCCGGGGTAGGTCGGCAGGAATTTCCCTGACCCTTCCCATTACATAGCTTGGGACTCACTCACACACATTCACACCTACGGACAATTTAGCGTCTCCAATTCACCTATACTGCATGTTTTTTTGTTTTTTATGTGGGAAACCGGAGCACCGGGAGAAAACCCATGCAGACACAGGGAGAATAGCGAACTCCACACAGAGAGGAACATTTTTCTTTAAATACAGCAATCTAAATCTATCTAAAGTTAGTCTTTAGGGTTATAAAAACATATTTCAGCATGCAGGCAAATCCTCTGTAAAGGAGTCATTGCTCTGCCCAGAACACCATGGACATTAAACTCATATCAAGATCTATTGACCCAAATTAAGATCCTGCTGTGTTCCTGATTACCCCTTTTGACATCCTTGAGGTGGGATAAAATTGCAATTTTCTTAAAAATGAGCCCATTCTGTTCAGTTTCTTTATTTTTAACAACAATAACAACAAACAAAACAAAATCAGATAAGAACACTGTTGTGTCACATATGTAAAAAATAAAAAAAAAATAAAAAAATCGAAATCAAGTTTTATGATTTCTAAATAAGAAATGTTATAAATTATTAGATTTTATTCAGTAAAATCCTGCTGTATTTCTAGGCTACTACTAAAAAAAAAAAAAAAAACACAGTTTTGACATTACAAAGAAAAACCCATATACATAAAAAATCCACACCCATATTCATATACAGCCTTAAAAAATAAAGGTCCTAAAGGTGGTTTTCGCAGCGATGCCATAGAAGAACCATTGTTTGTTCCCCAAAGAACCTTTCAGTCAACCGTTCTTAAAATAACCATTTTTTCTTAGTGTGAACAATCTAAAGAACCTTTTGTGGAACGGAAAGGCATGGAAGGTTCATAAACGCAGACAAAGAACCTTTATTTTTAAGAACGTAGATGCTCTTTTCAACTTTTTTTTTATCATGGTAGTTTATTTGTCATTCAAATGTGAAGAATGTCTCAGATGTACTGCACTCCATTCGCTAGATTTATGTATGTTTTTGAAGAATACGACCTTGGTTTTCTACAAAACTGTCTTTGTGATCTCAGGGAAACTTCAGACGAACAGACACATATCCTCTTGCGTCCTGCAACCCGAGGTCTGACCTCTTGAACTTGCGCGCTCAAACAGGGTCTGGACACTCCAGAGTGTGATCAGGTCGCGACCCAGCAGGGAGGTCACAGTGAGTTAAGTATCTTTCTTAAACATAGGGGTGAGAGCTCTTATCTTTAATGAAGTGTGACTATCCTGCGCTGCCACTGTCTGGCCTGACCGCCCTCTCGGCTAAAGGCACGCCATGAAGAGGAGACGAGATCTCATCTAATCTGCCCAACTCGGAAAAAAAGAAGGCTTTTACATCCATAAAGCCCTTCAATAGGAATGATTTGTTTCCATCATCCTCCAGGAGAAATCTACGTATATAAGGCCAGTCAAACTGATCTGATTGTGGCATCTCTGGAAACGATCTCTCGTTTTGTTCATTTACAGAAGCCACATTCACATGCAAATTGCTTGATGAAGGCCATTTACTAAAGTTTATATTAAGATAAATGTAAGATTACATCAAGAAACAAAGAGAAATGGTTTGAAGATGCAATGTTACAACTCTTGGATTGTTGCCATTTGTATGAATAATAGAATAGAACCCAATGTTTTACTTATAATTGCAATACAATTAGATGGTTTGACAGTGTTTTGCTAAATAAACTTGCTATGCATAAATGTAATATCAATGCCGATGTTTGGTTTACATGCCATTAATGCATATTTAATATTTACTTACCCGATCAAGAGTTTTGACATGAAAAATGCTGTTTGCACCCTCTGATATAGAAGTGTAAATCAAACATTAATTAAAAGTTGTATAAGCTTATGCTTTGCTCTTTAAAAAAAAGAGTCATGAGACTCTTACAAACCTTAATAACATGTGATAAACATACCGAGATGTCTTAATCAGTTAAGACATCCCTCTTTTCACCAGAATGAAGGAAACTCTCTGTTTACCCATGATGAAAGTGGCAGGATCCATTTTGCATGCAGTCCGAATTAGTTTCAGTGAATCCGTCCACAAGCCCCTGACAGATAAAACAGATCATTTGATCCATGACTCGTGAAGCCAAACTCTCTTCACCCTATAAGATAACAGATCACATGTTCACACGTAAAACAGTCAAATCTGGAAAGCAGACGGTGAACGCAGGTATATGATATCAGTTATATCAATGAGGAGCGCCACAACAGTTCCCTTAACTGGATATCCTTAGTTTGAATCAAAGCAAATGTCCAAAGAAGGCCTTCAAAATAAGTATCAAGCTACTGAACATGTTGGTCCATATGTGACAACTTGCCCCATGTGATAGCAATTTCAATTTATGAAACAGCAAAAATAAGAAAGGTTGCATTAATTTTTTTTAAAAATAATCCATTGTTTTGGATGACAGATATTGTAAGTATTAATGGTATAAAATTGCAAGAAAACGCATGACAACTTGCCCCAACCAGACCTTGTCAGTTCAATCATTTGTTTAATATCTATCTTCATTATACTCTATATGTATATACTGTTACAGTACATTGATTTAATGTGTGTCAGTGTGGTTACTAACTAACATATTAGCACAAACATGATTGAATCCAACATTTAAAACAACTATTAAACAACAAAAACATTTGTGCATTTAGACGCTTGAGTCACAATCTTATATAGTTCATAACCAGCTTCTGTCTCCACCACACCATAATGTTAAAAAAGCAGATTAAAACCATTACGATGAAATGGTGGCATATAATAAGTCAATCATCTTCAGTTTGGATTGTATTCGTGATGATGGGCATAATAAAGTGGGTGGATTTGGTTATTTTCTATTCATTCTGGGGTTTATTTTTCACTTAAATAAATATTAAATTGATATTTGGTACAGGAACAGTGGATTAAAGTTGGCTTGAAAACTAAACCTGAAGGTCTAAATGGCATTTATTTATACATTATCAGACGATTTATGATGCATGCACAGTTTCCATCTCTGCTGTGGATTATCAACTGAAACAAATTGATTAAACAAAATTTACCCCTAATTGCAAAACTTCTAAATGATTTGACACCGGCTCAACCACTTATCATATAAGCACAGTAGTAGAGGGAATATCAAAATCTTGTTTCCTTGCTTGTTGTTTTAAACAGACCTTGTCCTTAAGTGAGGAATTCTCTTTTTTCTGGTGCGTTATCTGGTCACCCGAACAAGCTCGAAAGGACAGTCACGGATGATTACGGCCTTAAAAGCTTGTCTTATGGTCCACAGGAGCATGAGATCTTCACAAGAGCATCAGCCACACGTGAAAAGAATGGGAGTTTTCAGCTCAACTTTCTCTGCTGATCCACCATAAAAGATGCATTTGGTTTGCCCCGCATCTGTATCTGTTCATTCACTGTTTATTCATCTAAATACTTACTTCAACTTTCCAGGGCAAGTTTAATGACGATGAACTTTATAAAACAGTGATGTGGCAGCACACCAACTTAGAGCTGGGCTTTTCCATGCTGGTGTGATGCTTCTTTAGTTGTCTGACAGGAGAGGGTGAAAATAATACAGTAACGGTCAAAATGTTCATGTTTTTGAAAGAAGTCTCTTATGCTCATTCAGAATGCATTTATTTGATCAAAAATACAGATACTATTGTGAAATATTATTACAATTTAAAATAATGGTTTTCTGTTTTAATATACTTTAAAATATAATTTATTTCTGTGATCAAAGTTGAATTTTCTGCATCATTACTCCAGTCTTCAGTGTCTGTCACATGATCCTTCAGAAATCATTATAATATGATGAATTATTATCAATGTTGGAAACAGTTGTGCTGCCTAATATTTTTTTTTTTACATGTGATACTTTTTTCAGGATTCATTGATGAATAAAAAGTTAAAAAGAACAGCATTTATCTTTTGTAACAATATGCACTCCCGTTCAAAAGTTTGGGGTCAGTCAATTTTTTCTTTCTTTTTTGAAAGAAATTCATATTTTTATTCAGCAAGGAGTTAAATTGATTTTGTAAAAAGATTTGAAAAAAGATTGAAAAAGATTTATGTTAGAAAATATTTCTATTTTGAATAAATGCTGTTCTTATTCATCAATTAATCCTGAAAAAAAAAGTATCACAGGTTCCAAAAAAGAAAGAAAAAAAAAGCAGCACTTAATGTTTCCAACATTGATCATAAATCATCATATTAGAACGATTTCTGGAGGATCATGTGACACTGAAGACTGGAGTAATGATGCTGAAAATTCAGCTTTGATCACAGAGTAGCCTGTATTAAAATAGAAAATGATAGCCTATTTATAATAATATTCAATTTAATATTTATAATAAAAAAAAATTTCCTGCATTTTGATCAAATAAACTTATGAGCATAAAATATTTATTTAAAAACATTAAAAATAGTAATGTTTCCGAACCTTTGACCGGTACGCACTGTGCGTCTGACTCATAGGTCTTGAATAAATAAACTATTTGCTAATTCGTGTTTTCAAAAAGCAAAACAGGTCTTCGTAGAACAATAGCGCCACCTAGTGTCTATACTTATCACATTACACCAGAAACATGAATATTAATGACGTTACGCTGCGGTTGCATTATATTACTAGAACGTACTGACGTCCCGTAACGTACTTAATATTCATAAGCAAAGAAACACTTCCGGTCCACAAGAAAAACATGTCGGCGCCCTTGCGAATGTCATGTTGTTGACTGTCTTTATATTTGTATGTGTTCAAGCGCTACCACAAACACGTTAAGCTTATATTTCATAATATTACAGACGATTCTACATGCAGTTACCGGATTTATAAGGTATGTGGGGAAAACCGGTTCATAACGCATGCTCTCAATTATTTTAGTTGGTATTTACAAATGGTATTTTATAAATATGTTCTATACTTACTATCTTTTGTTGTCAACAGGGAATCTGTCAATCATGGTCCATTTGTGTAAGTACTGTTAATGCTTTGGCTCTCTATTTTTGGTCCTGGAGACTCACATTTGGGATGTTTCCCTAATCTAATGCTGCCTTCACGAGCTGTCGGAAATATCACACTTCTGAAGTCGTGATCTTATCGCACTCAAATTTTGACTTGAGAGGGCGTTCGTGTCCTATTTATTAACTAGTATTTACGATAATTCCGATAACATGTGAGTGAAGGCAGCATAACACTCAAGATTCAACTTAACATCTGAAGTTGAAACTCCATATTCTGAAATGTGTCAAATAAAAAAAGGCGACCAGGAGTCTTACTACTTTACTTCAGAATTAAAGCACTCATGTTTCTGATACAAAACATTGCCGCTGCTGCCCTAGTAAAAAATAAATAGCATAAAATAAATGTATTTCAAATTCATTTTGGTGTAAGTATTCCACAAATACATTTTCATATTTATGTACTTAATATAAATACCCTGCAATCGTACCAAATTGATATACTTAAAGTCTGCTAAATTGGAATAATTCATTTTGTACTTAAGGGGATATTGTAGCAAAAATGAAAATGATCCCATGATTTACTCACCCCTCAAGCCATCCTAAGTGTATATGACTTTATTCTTTCAGCCAAACACAATCTGAGTTAGGGCCTATATATAAAAAAAATATATCCTGGCTCTTCCAAGCTTTGTAATGGGAGTGAATGGTAAAACAAATTTGAAGCCCAAAAAAACCCCCCCGCATCCATCGATCATAAAAGAAATCCGTACGGCTCCAGGGGTTAATAAAGGCCTTCTGAAGCTAAAGTACTTTAGTAAGAAAAATATCCATATTTATTACAACTTCATAAACTATAGTAACTGGCTTCCGGTAACAGCCGCGTGCGAGTCTAGTTGAGTCTTCTGGCGGAAGAGTGACCTCTGACCCGACGCATGACGAGTGACCTCTGACCCGACGCATGACGTAAGATGTTGGAGTAGCGTAAGCTTAGGTGAGAGTAGACGCCTCTCGTGGCTCAAACAAATAGAGCTGGGCAACAAACTCAAGCTTCTCCAACATTTCTCTTATAAAAATTCTCGGTTTAGACTTCTAATTCATGACGATCTTTTTTTTTTTTTTTGCTCTATCCTCTGCACTTCCGCGTTCGTTCAATACGTAATGCGTCGGGTCAGAGGTCACTCTTCCGCCGGAACTAGACTCGCGTTTGGCCGTTATCGGAAGCCAGTGATTACAGTCTATAAAGTTATAAATTTGGACATTTTTCTTACAAAAAAATGCATCGCTTCTCTTCAGAAGGCCTCTATTAACCCCTGGAGCCGTATGGATTACTTTTATGATGGATGGATGAGCTTTTTGGAACTTCAATACCATTCACTCCCATTACAAAGCTTGGATTTTTTTAAATATAACTCCCGATTGTGTTCGGCTGAAAGAAGAAAGTCATATACACCTGGGATGGCTTGAGGGTGAGTAAATCATGGGATCATTTTCATTTTTGGGTGAACTATCCCTTTAAGTACAAAATTAGTTTTACCAATTTTTTACATCTATCCCTATGTAACTATGCCTTCAATGCAAAAATAGCACTGTGGTCCAACTAAAGATATACTTAAGTATATCTGATTGTGCCAAAGTGGAACTATTGCAAGTACAGTTTAAATATCGCGCATTTAAAGACTGATATTATACAGTGATCATACTACCCTTATAGACCTTATGCGCCAGAGTCATCTTTAGATTATTGTCTTTTAACTTCTGTTTTTGCGGTCGCTCTGTATATTTCTATGGCATTGCTGTCCAAGAGTAATTGGATTTTCACGAATTTTAGAAAAGAACCGCCCTCTCCACTTTTTGAAAAAATGCACATGTGCAACACTCTCCCTGCTCCCTGCCTATTAAACGTGTGCACGAGAGAGCATGCACGAGCCTAGTTCTCCTCGTGCACGCTCTGTTTACAAGTTGCTGTCGGTGCCTGACTTGTGCCGGGGCTAGCATCGCTAATCATAGCTTACATTAACTTTTACTAGCAGTGATTTTAAATGGATTTCTCCAAATAGCATGCCAAACTTTACCTGTCGAGTAGAAACTTCGCGACTGAGGCATCAGTGGGAAGCCCAACATGTGCTTTTAGCGCATGCCAGCGTGTGAAATATTCTCCCAAAAACACTTTCTTTCTTCAGAGGCCTTTCTCTTCTTGTCATACAATTCGTAGACACTTTTTCTCTTGCGACCCTCAGACATTTGGAAAAAACCCGGTGAGAACGGCGAGCTTCAATGAATGGCTGAAACCGTAGCTCACCACCATAGACAGTATATAAACGGCTCACCACACACATACACCTGAAAGTGCGCATGCGCAGAAAGCGAAAACTACCTAGGGACGAGCACATACGACGGCCTTACGTAAAACACATCACCAGAATGATTGACAACTAGGAGGACCAATAGTCTTGATGATCCACCCGGAAAAAGAAAATCCTCCACTATACCTTTAATGCAAAGTTAATGAAAGTTATCATGAGGACTGTAATGTTTAAAGCAGATGTCTTAACAAATGTCAGTAGACCGGGAAGATTTTAAAATGAGCCGTTCATTAATAAACGCAGAATCGCTGTGAAAATACAGACCGGAAGTCAAAAGACAACGAGCGCAGCGCTGAAAAGGGGCGGGGCTACATAAGGTCTATGCTAATAGTTGTATTAAAACATTTTAAATCGGCTTAATATTAAGAAATGTGCATTGTGCAAATAAAGAAGTATTCCAAATAAAGTTTAATTATATTTATACCAGTTAGTCTCAAGCAATATGATAGATATGTTAATGAATTTGTAGTATACTTAGTATGTATTTTTATGCATTGTCTTTGTCTTAGCATCGTTCCTGCTCAAGAAATATCACGGCGGGCACGTGGTCATCAGGCTGGCATTAGGAGGCGTCACTAACAGACCTTTCTACCGCATTGTGGCCGCTTATAATAAACGGGCGAGAGACGGTAAATATATCGAGCAGCTGGGCTCATATGACCCTCTCCCGAACATTCATAATGAAAAACTTGTCGCCTTCAATTACGAAAGGATCAAGTACTGGATTGGATGCGGCGCCCATACGACAACACCAGTGGCCAAACTTCTAGGTAAGGAGAATTCTTACTTATTATTTCATTTAGAAACAATGCTTAGTGATTACAGCAAATGTCAAGTCACCTGATAAACGCATACCTTACCACACATTCTGCGACACTCATCCTTTTTTTTCTCCGAGTAGGATTGGCTGGATTTTTCCCACTGCATCCAATGACGATAACGGAAGCAGAGCGGAGACAGAAAGCCACTTCGACAGAAGAAGTTAAAACAGACAGTCAAGACCAAGTGGAGCAGTAAAACCAAAATAAAGTGTTAATGATTGCTTTGCACCACAGTAGTGCTTCCTTTTGTTAATATTTTAAAGATTTGGGCAACAAGCTTCAGCACAGGTTTAAACTCCACACATGATTCAAATTTCCTTGTAACCCAATAAAATATAAAAGTTTGGAAGATAAGAGATTGAAAGTGAATTCTGTAATCATTAATCAGTTGTAAACACGTTCCCTCGTCACTGAGATCCGATGGTCCGCTAACAAAAGAAATTAATAAATGATCTGGCCCGGGGAAACTAAACTGAAAGTTGAAACGAACACTGTTCTTTGTTTCATTTCAGGTCAACTGATCTATAAATGTCTACACGCAATTGTGTAACTCCTTTATAGAAAGGTGTGTACTGATGTATGTAAATGTATACACCCATGTACTGCTATTAAATCATTTTTATAAGTTGTCAGAGGGCACAAAATCTTTCTGAGGTCAGCTTATTAAATACAAGAGTAATAAAAGTAAGCTATAAGCCCAGTAAATGCATTGTGTAAGTCTATTACGTAAATGAGTTGAGGGATGCTGGACGGGGCTTGTTATTGGACACACACGCCCGGCTCTTACACACTGTGCGTGTTTTTAAATGAGTCATCTGAAGTAGTTTGCTCAATCTTTTGTCCCTATACCTATGTTAGTGAACATTTTTGATTTCACTTGGCTCTGTAATTTCTAAATATTTTGAATTCTATATATTATATATTCAAAAATATTTTTGTATTCCAATGACTTTAAGTATGTAAATGGTTTAGAAGAACATTCTGGTGAGACTGTGTGTCAGTTGCGTTTCAGTGTAAATGAATCTGATTTCTGTTGGACAGATAAGATGCAATACTGTTTGATTACATTTGTCTTATCTTTTATGATGGTTGTAAAACGCATGAATAGTGTAATTCAGTTTACCAATGGTGTGACAGATTTAAAAATCAAAAGATTTTATGGATGGCTGTGTATTGCCAGCATGTGTAAAGCAGCTGAAATAGAATAATGTTTTACTTTTATAGAATCTGAATGTAATAGTATTATCTTAGACTCTATTGCAGCCGCACCTCTGCTCTGCTGGCAAGCCAGAATACATACAGTGCAATGCATAAGTGAATACACCCATGCTAAAGTTGACTAAAAAGAGGAATAAAAAAATCATATTTTGAAAATTGAACTTAATGCCTTAATTTAAAAAATTAGGAAAAATCCAACCTTTAAGGACACCAATTTTCTTTGTGAATGAATAATGTATCGTAAATAAATGTTCTTCCTTAAAATACATGGTGCATAAGTGAGTACAGCCCTATGTTAAATTCCCATAGAGGCAGGCAGATTTTTATTTTTAAGTATAAAAAAAAAAACTATGCTAACTATGATACTATGCATCCTGATAAAGTTCCCTTGGCCTTTGGAATTAAAATAGCCCCACATCATCACATAGCCTTCACCATACCTAGAGATTGGCATGGGGTACTTTCCATAAGATCATCTCTCAATGCAAATCAAACTAGCTTTTAGGCTAACTGAAATAAAATCATGCCAATCTCTAGGTATGGTGAAGGCTATGTGATGATGTGGGGCTATTTTAATTCCAAAGGCCAAGGGAACTTTATCAGGATGCATAGTATCCTAAAAGAAAATAAAAAAAAATACTTAAAAATAAAAATCTGCCTGCCTCTATGGGAATTTAACATAGGGGTGTACTCACTTATGCACCATGTATTTTAAGGAAGAACATTTATTTATTTACGATACATTATTCATTCACAAAGAAAATTGGTGTCCTTAAAGGTTGGATTTTTCCTAATTTTTTAAATTAAGGCATTAAGTTCAATTTCCAAAATATGATTTTTTATTCCTCTTTAGCATGGGTGTATTCACTTATGCATTGCACTGTACATAATACGTTACACAAATGAATTAGATTGTTCTCTTTAGAAATGCACAATTGTTTTTTTTTTTTATTGTTTTTTTATTTAGGGTTGCCTATATAGAGCATAAGACAGAAGGTTAAAATGTGAAATCTATCAAGAAAAAGATTTCTCAAACTTCACTCTTGGACACTCAAGTTGTTGTTACCTAAAAAAAAAAAAAAAAAAAAAAAGATTTCTTTATTGAAATAACGTTGAAGTAAAATAAAATATAAATATTAGACGAAAATCTTAAACTAAAAAAAACCAACAACCTTTTATTCAAAAATAAGATAAGTTGAAGTACTAAAATTAACTACAACTGGGATAAAAACAGCTAAATAGAAATATATTTAAAAAAGAAATGTGACAAAAGCACATCACTAACTCAAACTAAAATGAAATATATACAAATAAAAGCTAATTCAAATACATCCATAAATACTATAATAGTAGGCTATATAAAACTATAATAGTAGCCTATATAAATCATTGTAAAATAACAATTGTGTTGGCCAAGCGGGCAAAGTGATAAGAACCCCGTCAGTCAATACAAAATACTCTTTAAAAAGCAGGAAACATAAAGGTGAGTCCACACCCTGAGATAGACCACACAACGTGTCCACATGGAACGAGGAAACGTGAATCAGCTTTACCTATGTCAATATTTATACACAATTTTGTTACTTATTGCTGCAGTCTTAAAAATAAATATCTCATAAATACGTCAATTGAAAGTCATAACAGTTCACAATTTTGATGAAATGAATCGCACTACTTCAAAAATACATTCATATAAATGTAACAAAATATTATTTATTCAAAAAAGATTATTAAAATTATTTTTAAAAAATGTATGGAAGATTTAAGCAAGGCTTGACTTCAAATAAATGTCAAATTAAAAGCAAAAAATGTATATCACACTATTTGTATGTATAATCATAAACTGGAGGTATATATAAAAAAGAAAACCTAGAAAGCTTGAAAAAAAAGGGATGCTTTGTGGGAAACAATATGCTTTCTACAAACTCTTATAAATTGAAATCTACAATTTCAGAAACAAAAATAAGCACAGTACTGAAACTTACACAAGAACATCAGTCAGTTTCACTGTTCCAACCATCCCTGTGGTTCAGGGCTTTGCTCAGGACACTCTAGCTCTTCCACACAGACCAAACTGTTCTTGCCACTGTCGCTTTTGTCCCCCGGTTTCACAGACAAGGCTTAAAGGGTTAGTCCACCCAAAAATGAAAATTCTGTCAGTAATTACTCACCCTCATGTTGTTCCAACCCCGTAAGACCTTCGTTCATCTTTGGAACACAAATTAAGATATTTTTGATTAAATCTGATAGCTGGATCACTCCTCCATAGGCTTCTAAGACACTATAACTTGCTGGCCCAGAAAATGTATTAAAGACATTGTTAATATAGTCCAAGTGACTCCAGTGGCTCAATCTTAAGTTTATAAAGCGACGAGAATACTTTTTGTGCGCAAAAAAAAACGACTTTATTCCACTTTTCATTTCCTTCTCTCTCTGTGCCTCGAGTCTTTTCACGTAGTGTTTAAGCGCAGCGCGTCTGTGTTGCACGTCACCACGTAGGCTCACTATTGGGCGACACTGGTCATGTGTGTGATACATGGTGACATGCAACACAGACGCGCTGCGCTATTACACTACGTAAACTAACTCGAGGCCCAGAGAGAAGGAAATGAAAAGTGGAATAAAGTCGTTATTTTTGTTTGTTTTTTGCGCACAAAAAGTATTCTCGTCGCTTTATAAACTTAAGATTGAGCCACTGGAGTCACTTGGACTATATTAACAATCTCTTTAATACATTTTCTGGGCCAGTAAGTTATAGTGTCTTGAAGTCTATGGAGGAGTGATCCACACTGTTAGACTTTACTGTCATTTCTACAGTTATTTACTGTAATCCCCCAGTATTATACTGCTATTTCTCTTTACAGTAAATAACTGTGATTCCCATTGCATCATGGGAATTTTCTGTGACATCTAACACCACATACAGAGACTTACTGTATTTTTTAAATTTGCTGTTTACTACTGTATTTGAGGTAACAGCCT
This sequence comes from Rutilus rutilus, assembly GCF_951802725.1. Taxonomy (NCBI): domain Eukaryota; kingdom Metazoa; phylum Chordata; class Actinopteri; order Cypriniformes; family Leuciscidae; genus Rutilus; species Rutilus rutilus. The sequence continues at coordinate 29,732,132 of NC_140227.1, read as the reverse complement.
CTCTGGCTGGCACCATTCCATCGTGCTTTTATTTCCTAATTTTTGCCTTAGAACGCTATAATATGTCTATATTGGACACATTGAAGCGACCGGACCATTAATACAAAATGCAGATTTGTCGTGTCGCGCGAAGCATCCAGTGTAATATCACTGGGTTCTGACTGTCTTTTGTTGGACCGCGCCGTTCGTGTCTGGCCCGGGGAAGAGACGGAATTCACTTCACCGAGAGAGAGACCAGCAAGCAAGGTAAAAAACATTCTGTGTGTGTTGACAGGATTGTGCCCAGTTTAACCTATGTAATAACGTTACTCGTCGTCAACATGGCGGTAACGAACTTTACCACGGTAAACTGCGCTATAACGTTTCATTTTACAGACTTTATTAGATTATTGAATTGTCGAGTTAAGATATGCCAACGAGCAACGCTTAGTTTACATTAACAATACATTAACTAATGTGAAATTCTGTTTGGGTTTGTAGTGGATATTTCTTTAATCTGACTATCTAGAATAAAACTGTTGCGTCTACTCATCGACACAGAGCGTCTACTAATCGACACTTAATAACCTTTATACTCCAGCTCTTGCCGAGTTTCTTACTCTAACTTACTTGATTCCCTAAACTGACCTGCTGCGCAACAGAAATTAACAGACAGACTTTCAGCAAATGTCCTTTAAATGCTTTAATAACGGCCGGGAGAGTCTTCGAGCAGTTCTCAGAGAACTCTCCCAAGAAGAATCAAGGCCGGAGGATCTCAGACAAATTCCACTGAGAATCCCACCGTAAAACACATATAAAACAGTTTTTATAGCATAGAGGTATGACATAAATGTCAGGCTGCATTACATAATTTCCCCACTATTTGATTGGTTCTTCATATGCAAACCCCTCTGTTACTAGGTAAAGCAAACTCTGATCTTGTGGTGACTTCATCTATAATCACAAGATTCTAACAGACTGTCTAGTTTCATTTCCCAAAACTAAGTTATTTTTACATACATATGCACACAGTCAAAGACACAAGTTTTCCATTGGTTTCGTACAGTACATCCTGTTCCCATGTTAGATGTTAAATAAGGTTAGATGTTAGAAACATGGTTAGTTTAATATACAGTTTAAAATTTCCATGACAGGTTGTATAATGTTGGCCTACTGATGAGAACCTTTATAGTTTTAGCATTTGTTTGCAAACTATAACATATTATAGTTTTTTTAATGAAATGTATAATTTACTTCCATTTTTATATGTGTTTAAAGGCAACTGCAACAAAGCGCCAATTCGCGCCAGTGACTTCTAGCAAGATTCCGGAGGCCATTTGTGATATTTTGAGATAAGTTTGCTGAAATGATTAGCAATATGTGAAAAGTGCTTTGGAGCCACTGGTGCAGACTAGGTACAATATTTTATAAAATCTCTATAAAATTGTCTAACTTTATATCAAATAAGTGACCTGCATCATGTCTAACTTTATATTTATTACACAGCAAATGAACCAATCAGAAGATGGACCATTGTCTTTGTTCAGTCTCACCAGATTAAATGTATCCAGGTAAGCACTGCAGTAAAACTCTCACCAATTCATTCATACCAAATCTAGAATTGTAAACAACTTAAGTTAATATTTTTGCATTATTTTGATATTTTATTAGGCAAAATACTCTCTACCATTGCAGTCCCACCTGACCAGGAAGGTCCTAACAGCAGCGCACAGGTGGGTTAACTACTGTAGGAAGGAGAACCTTCATCACTCAGTGATTTCTTGCATGTGTCTTACTGTGTATTTGTCTCAAACAGGAATGGGCTAAAATCATCGATTTCAGTCTTTCTCTCTATGGATCTCAGCATTTTTGGAGAGAATTTAGGATTTGTAAGTATTAAAATTTAATCTGGCATAATTTAATTTAGTTCTTTTGTATGCTATTTATTGACAAAAGCTGTTTACAAATATATATTCTTAAGTTTTTGTAAAAAAAAAGAAAAAAAAGGTTAAAAATAATTTGACACTAATATTTCTCTCTCTCTCTCTCTCTCTCTCTCTCTCTCTCTCTCTCTCTCTCTCTCTCTCGTATATATAGTGTTGGAACTGGGATCTCCTCTGAAGGACAGAGTACATTTGTGTTTGTGGACACGCATACAGACCAGGGAACATTCTGATGTTGTCAGTCAAGTTCTGAACAGGACCCAATCTTTGGAGAAGTTAATTTATTCAAAGGTGGACAAAACCATTGTGTTGGCTTTTTAAAGATTATTTTGATGATGATTTTTACTCCTATGTTGTAGAAAAGATGGAGGAGTAGACAGTCAGACATTGATAATAAAAAGAAATGTTTCTTGAGCATCAAAGAGACTTCTTTCAAAAACATTAAGGCAATTAAATACTTATTTTGGCCACCAGTGTACATGAATCCAACAAATTTTTGTAAATAAGTGAAATTATTTTTAAGGTGGGGTTATGTGTCTTGTATTGTGAAAAGAACTGTGTTTTGTCCTGTGTTGGACATTTCCTTTTTGACTGCTTAAAAATGTATTTATATTCTGCAGTTTTATGAATGTAATGGTTGATATTTCATTATAATAATTGTATAAGCTAAACAACCAATGACTCTACATTCATTTTGTCAAATGCTAACGTTTTGTTTATGATTTTATGTATGTTTTTAACAATGTGTGCAGTGAAGGACAGCACATAATGTGTTAATTTAACACGTTTACACATCTTTGTGTTAACCTTTCTGACATATTTACTTTGTTAAAATCATTAACACAGAATGAGTTAAAATTAACACAAAAAAACGTTATCCCTAAACTCACCCATTAATGTGTAAACATTTCACACATCATTTCCAGCATTGGCATACTGTTTATTTTGTGATATATATGAAATGTTTTAAATAAAATGTTTTTTATTTTGTGATAACTGTGTCTAATTGATTTGTATGTCAGTAGTACTTATGTAGGATAAAAATAAAATTAATCATATATCAAAATTATGAAATCTAATTTATATTTAGTACAAATAAAAATAATTACAGTGTACTGATTACCTTCGTTTTACAGTAATGTACTGTAGTACACAATAACAGTACCATACTGTAAAACTGAAATACGGTTTGGTACTGTAACTCTTAATTACAGTAACTTCTGTTGCCAGTAAGTTACTGTAAAAAACCCTGGAAAAGTCTAACAGTGCAGCTCTCAGATTTAATAAAAAATATCTTAATTTGTGTTCCAAAGATGAACGAAGGTCTTACGGGGTTGGAACAACATGAGGGTGAGTAATTACTGACAGAATTTTCATTTTTGGGTGAACTAACCCTTTAAGTCTAGTCCTATGACTAAAATGCATGTTTGAGCTGTCAACTGAAAGTAACTTGCACTGATATATCTTAAAACATGTCAGTGCCATTTGGTTCCGACGTAAACGGTAGTAACCAGACCGAATAAGAACGAAACTTTCGGTGCCTGATTTCGGTGCCTGACGTTTTTTACCACCCCCTATAAAACATCTCGCGGCACGAATGATCCAATAATAAAACATCTCCAGTTAACCAGCAGAGCATTCATTTAGTTCGTTTGTTAAATAAGAGATCTAGCACTGAAATGTGTTTTTTAAATCAAGTGATCAAAGTGCTCGTTGCCGCTGCGATCAGTGGCGCGGATACAGTGTTTTCTCGTGGCTCGCGCACACACTTGGCTTCACTCGGACGCGCGCTTCAATACGTTGCAGAGATCGATCTATTTATGAGGCGCCGTCTATATGATTATGTGCGCGCAGAGTTTGTGTGTGCGTGCTCGCGTCTCAGATGAGTATGTGCGCGAAGAGTTTGTGTGTGTGTGTGTGTGTGTGTGTGTGTGCGCGCTCGCGTCTCAGATGAGTATGTGCGCGGAGAGTTTGTGTGTGTGTGTGCTCGCGTCTCAGATGAGTATGTGCGCGGAGAGTTCCGCGCGTCTCGTGTGTGTAGAGTTTGCGTGTGTGTGCGTGAGCGACTTTAGAAGTTGTGCATTTCATATGTATTAGTTTGAGCATTCAGTAGTATACATTTATGTGTGACTACCTAGTACATGTGTATGCAAGGGTTTCATATGTGCTTGAATGAAGTTTGATTTAAGCCCTAGACGGCGCCTCATATCTATTCGTTCTGGTGAAATCTCAAAATATAATGGACACAAAGTGTCCCTGCTTGATATACAACCACTGATGAGCATAATCGGCAAAAAAAAAAAAAAAAATGCGGATTAGAACCCAAAACCTCTGACACGCTTGACTAAAGTTCAAGTTCAGCTGCCAGTGTTCCTCTTCGGGTAAGTCTAGTATTTTAATGCCAACTGCAAATCTTGAATATCAAGTATGAAGGATATCATTATCAAGTATATTTATATGGCTATACTGTGTGTTAAATATTTCTGCTCAGTGTCAGATATTTCTCTGTTTTGTAAAAGTCATAATATGAGAAGACAAAATTTTGATCTTAACTCAAGTGTTTTGTGCTACATCAGTAGCCTTTTAAAGGGCACAATTTTTCATTTAATCAGAAATCAGAAAATCTTTTTCAGAAAATCACACACACACACACAGACAGAGGTATTATTTTTTTGATAAAGTGTGTACGGTTTAGTTTTCTTAAGTACCGTTTCAAGAACCGTTTAAGCACCGGAACCGTTTGAAAAATACCGAGTAGGTACTGGTATCGGATAAAACCTAACCAATACCCAACCCTAGTGCCATTGTTTTCTCCTACACACCTGTAATGTTTTTATTTTATTTTATTTTTTCTAAGGCACATTTATAAAAGGTACTTAAAATGTCCTAATTGAATTAAGGTCTAATCCTAATATTCGGATATGGTATAATCCTAATATATGACATCACTTTTATTCATAACTGCTTTATAGATGAATTGAACTTATTGAATAATTGATGAACTTTATACACAGTTACAGAACCAAACTGAATCAACACTGAACTGATTTCAACTGAATAATGACTGTTTACCATTGTCTTTCTCAGAGCTGCTTTACAGCAGAATTAAATCCTGTTTGCATCATTTAATCATTATTTTTCTGTTTATCACTGTAAAGTTTGCTTTGAAACAATTTTGGTTGCATTTCCCAAAAGCAGACTCAGGCAGGGGTGCATTTCCCCAAACCATAGTTGCTAACCTGTTAGCAACTTAGTTGGTTGGCAATGGGAAATTGCATTGCAACCAACAAAGTTGCTAACTTAGTTAGCAACTATGGTTTTGGTCTGTTGGCAGGTCAGACTGGGAACCAGTTGACTGCTCAGCTAAACACCAGTTTGGCCAGGCTACGACATCTTAAACCAGCTAAGATTAGCAATCCAGCTAAGACTGGTTAAAGCAGGGTGTGTATGTGTGTGTGTGTGTGTGTGTGTATGTGTGTGTGTGTGTGTGTGTGTGTGTGTGTGTGTGTGTGTGTCAGATATGTTTTTGTATTTCTTGAAAATGCTTACAGTTAAACTTGACTGAGAATCCACAACCCTTTAATCCATTGTTTGAGCTCACCTCCCGTGTGATGGGTAGACAATGTAATGTCTCTAAACCATCAATTACAGCACTCTAACGCAGTGTTTCCTCTGGTATCTGTTTGTCATATCCGTGGAAATGGCCTTTGGTTTTATGCAATATATATAACTAAGGATGTTCTCATGACTCAAAAACATTTTTAGATAGCAAACAGGCGTGGAAGACATGACCATAGGTCAAGGACCTAACACATACTGTAGTCATTCATTGTTTTCCTGTGGTTGCCATGAGAAATTGATAATCACAAAGTGAATGTTGCTATTTATAGAATGTTCCAAGGAGGAAGGAACCAAGAACATCAAGTATTACATTTCACGCATAACTCATCCTGCATTTTTTGTGCGATTGACATAAATTATATTTCGAATCATGTGGCTGGTTGAGGAGAGGTGTTGCAAATGTATGACTTTTTTTTCTGGCAGACAATAAAATGGGTGGAAAAAGGACTGACGTAAGCCATATTTATATATTTACGCACAGCCTAGCAACCTCATATCAACTTCTCAAGTTAACTGCTAAACTGATAAGTGTTTCTGAAGAGTGTAACATGATAATGTGAAACGGTCATTTAACCCTCGGTTGCCTATAATAACACAAATTGTTGAATGTAAAACAAAGCATCAACTCAAAAGACAGCTTCCAGTCCACTATATCTCCTGTCTGATTAGTTTTGGGAAATAATTCATTTGGATCTTTGAATGCCAAAGTTTCAGGTAATCTTTGGCTCTGTTTAGAGTGATTATATTCACTTTATTATTTATTATTCACCTTAAAGGATGTATAATGACCGACAAAATGTTAAATAACTAAGGCTGTTTTAAATTGAATTGCAATGTGTGAACTGGAATAGCCAATGAACTACACGTCATCTTACCATCTTATGAAATTCTCTTCCCCAGTCTCTCTGCATTAATAATATTTCTGAATTCAAATCCTTACTCAAAACTCATTTATTTTCTTAATTTGTGTTCTGTATTTCTTTGTACATGATTCTATGCTGCTGTGTGCTGCCCTGTCTATGTAATGCCCTTTTAGTAACTTTATTATCTATTTTATTATTATCTCTCCTTTAATCTTCTATTTGTAATATTCTTCTATGCGTACTACTGTCTGTCATTATTATCAATTGTCTGTTATATTTTTCTTATTGCATCTACTTTATCTACTTTATAACTTGAGCAATGTAAGGCACTATATAAATAAAACGTATTATTATTATTATTAATATTACCATGCATTTTAACAGTTTATCTTGTCTTTAAGTGTATATAAAAGGAAACAAGTAAAATTGAGAACAAAATACAATATTTAAAAAGATACACAAATGTAAAGGAGAAAGTTTTGTTTTCCTCCTACTGAGAATTTCTCAGTATTGTCTGTTATATTTTTCTTATTGCATTATCTACTTTATAACTTGAGCAATGTAAGGCACTATATAAATAAAACGTATTATTATTATTATTATTATTAATATTACCATGCATTTTAACAGTTTATCTTGTCTTTAAGTGTATATAAAAGGAAACAAGTAAAATTGAGAACAAAATACAATATTTAAAAAGATACACAAATGTAAAGGAGAAAGTTTTGTTTTCCTCCTACTGAGTATATCTCAGAAAGGGCTTAGCAGGTGAAGGTCATGTGGCTGTTCGAGCATTTCAAAAGCACACGTGCTCCCAATCAGTGCAGTTTACATAAGGCGTGAACTTACCTTTTTCTTAAGTGCCCATACCTGATGACTTTATTACTTGCAGAGAACACGCACACATCATCTTCATCACGCTAATGTTGAAAATTTAACTGAGACTGATGGCAAGTGCATTTGGCTGACAATTTTCACATGAATTTTGCTGGATACAGCAAACCTCAAAGCAGAGATATTTTATACATATTTATTCTTTTTAAACTAACAACCATCTCACAGAAACTATCTCAACATGACTTTCTGGAAAAACACTTTCTTTGCTGCCTCAATCCTGCTGGTATATTTCAGCCTTGGAGCAACATCAGGTAAGTTTCAAAAGCCTCTCATAATTGTTTTTATTTATTTAACTAAATTGATTGATTAAAACCAAAATGTTGTAATTTTAGTGCGGGAAAAGAAGCTAGAAATAACTATGGAAGCTTGTTTCCACCACGGGATAAAACCATTTAAAAGATAATTGTGACTTTTTATCTCACATTTCTGACTTTTTTCCTCACAATTGTGGGGAAAAAAGGTTTGCAATTCAGACTTTTTTTCTCGCAATTCTGACTTTATACCTCGCAATTCTTATTTTTTTTCTCGCAATTCCTGACTTTATACCTCGCAATTCTTTTTTTTTTCTCGCAATTCGGACTTTATACCTCGCAATTCTTTTTTTTTTTCTCGCAATTCGGACTTTATACCTCGCAATTCAGACTTTTTTTCTCGCAATTCCTGACTTTATACCTCACAATTCTTTTTTTTTTTTTCTTGCAATTCGGACTTTATACCTCGCAATTCTTATTTTTTTTCTCGCAATTCGGACTTTATACCTTGCAATTCAGTTTTTTTTCTCGCAATTCGGACTTTATACCTCGCAATTCGGATTTTTTTTCTTGCAATTCTGATTTTTTTTCTTGCCATTACGAATTTATATCTCACAATTCTGACTTCTTTTCACAGTATTGTGAGATATAAACTCGCATTTGCGAGTTATGAAATCAAATTCTGAAAAAAAAAAGACGTGTTATAAAGTCTGAATTGGGAGATATAAAAGTCAGAATTGCGACTTTATATCATGCAATTCTGACTTTATAACTTGCAGTTGCGAGTTCATATCTCACAATTCTGACTTTATGACTTGCAATTGCGAGTTTATATCACACAATTCGGAATTGTGAGATGTGAACTCGCAATTTTGAGAAAAAAGTCAGAATTACCTCCTTTTTTATTTTTATTCAGTGGCGGAAACAAGCTTCCATTAAGCTTCCATAGTTGACACAAGAACATATAATTATCTTGTGAATTTGTATTATACAGCATAGGAGTTTATGTAATACAATTATCACAAATACAGGTTGTATGAGTACGGAGCCCCTAAAGGGACGTGGGGGATAAAAAAATATAGGATGGGAGAATTTTATTTTATTTTATTTTTGAATATTTTGCGTTCCCTCGCAAAGATATTTGCAATCCCACGCACAACCTCTTGTGAGCTTGGACAAACACTTCCTGTTTAATGTCCCGCTGGTAGTGCTTCAGAGCTCCATACGTTTTGAACCTTGGCCTCAAATATAAAGAAATGCAGTCAGTGCTTAACTCAAGGAGTTCAGTGAAGTTGTCAATATATTCACATAGGCTATTCGAAGTTCCCGGATCAATATTCGTGAGCTAAACGTTATTAAAACACAAAAGACACCTTTACAATCACAACCTAGACAACGACCTAGAGAAAAAACACATAACCCTAAAAAAATTCTAACAAAAGGTTTCTCAGCTGTTTTTAGTATTAGGTGTCCTTAATAACATACTAAAAGTTTACCAAAGTTTTACCTCTAGAAAGGTGTAATTTTCAAGATGGCTTCTAAGATGGGCAGAAGCCCTTAAAATGTCCTAACTCCTTCATTATTTGACCTAGCCAAGTAATCTTGGATGTCTAACACCATGCTGTCTGGGTCTATGAATCCATTGGACTTGTCTAAATTGCACTGACATGATTACATGGAATACATGATTTTGTGAGATTACTGTAAGGTTTTATCTTTGTTTGGGGTGAACCAGAGATGTAAACGATGTAACTCCTACTCAGTATGTGTTTTTGGACACATACCCTTTTTTTTTGCTAAAACACAGACTTGACATTCAATGTAAAAGTTATTGCACCCAAAAGTAACTTAAATTGGAGTTGTATAACTTTGATCATAAACAACTCTGAATTAGCCCGAACAGAGGCTTGTGTGTGAACCCTCTAAAATGGTCACTTATTTCAATTTGAATAAGGTAATACATATGTAATGCATCCTCTATAGATGTTTTTGAGTATAAAGGGGGCATTACACTAAACCTCAGGTTAAGTAAAATTCAGGTAAACCTTCAGACTTGAACCACGGTTTCTTCAGCCGCTACTTCCTCGTCCCAAAGAAGGATGGGGTCTGCGCCCCATTTTGGACCTGCGTCGTCTGAATTTTTCCCTTTACAAAGAGAAGTTCAAGATGCTGACATTGAAAACTATCCTGGCGATTCAAAAGAATGGTTATGAACCACAGAAACCACCAACACTAGGCAAAACGATATGAGAAAGGAGAAATATGCAATTACTTAAAGGAAATTGTACTTATTTTTCACATAAATATGCTTGTAACCAATTGCTCTAATATATAATTGTACTTGTAATCACTTATCCATCATGCAAATATGCTAATTAGAATATGACATGGCCCAAACATGTATCAGGCACCAGTATTCCTGGTCTAGGAGGAATACAAAGGAGTAATGGTCATTTTAAGAACCTGACGGCCGCCATTTTGAAAATGGGGCCTTTCTTGGAGTCAAACTTTGGTCAACTTTTAGTATGTTTTTAAGTACATCTGATACTCCTGTAAACCACTGAGAAACCTTTGTTAGAATTTTTTTGGGGTCAAGACATATTTGCAGCTGACTAATATAAATGTGTCTCTAACTAGCCGATTGAGAGACAAGTCTGAATAAGGGACTGTCTGCAAAGTGCAAATCCCAAAACTCTTCTGCACATTTTATTAAACATATTCAGCTTCACTGTGACACACTGTAGGCCTACTGTCACCAAATTCTGTTCACACATCACTGCTCTCCTGCTGGTTATACTACAATACTTAGTTTGATAAAAATGCATAATTTTTATGATTATTTATTATGAAACTAAATCAATAACTCAATAACCCTTTTTTTAGAAAAAATATTCAATAACTTCACACTGTTATACAGTGTAATGCCATCAAATTCAGTAAGCAAATATGATGCAAAATCTATGGTTGTTACTATTATGTCAGCTGCGTACGGTACCAATATAATTTGTGTAAAGAATAGGCCTACTTGTAATTACTTTCCAAACTAATTGTTGTATAACCAATATTAGAGCAGTGATGTGTGAATTAAATTTGGTGTGTTACAGCGAAGTTATTGAATATTTTTCATGATATAAAATGTGCAAAAGCAGTGTAGTATGACCAGTGGGACACCATTGATGTGAAAACTGAATTGGGTGGCACTACAGTTTGTAAAATTGAAGTTAATGACTATTTTTGTAGTCACGTTTTTTTGGATTACATTGCACTTTGCAGACTGTCCCATTTAGCCTATATTATAAAGCGCGTTTTGAGGGAAATTTGGTTTTAGCTCTACGTTACTGTGATTGTAAATAAGTATAATTTGTGTTTTAACAACGTTTAGCTCACGAGCTATTGATCCAAGAAATTCCAATCTGTGAACACCTTGAGTTAAGCACTGACCGCATTGCTTTATATTTGAGTCCAAGTTCAAACACTATGAAAAGCTAAATTAATTTACGGAGCTCTGAAGCACTGCCAGCGGGACATTAAACAGGAAGTGTCTGTCCGAGCTCACGACAGGTTTTGCGTGAGAATGCAAATATCTTTGCGAGGGAATGCAAAGTTTCTCGGGGGAATGCAAAAGTCTTGTGAGGGAAGCAAAAGATTTGAAAAAATAAATAATAATTCTCCCATGACAAATTTTTTTTTTCTCCACCACGTCCCTTTAAGGGCTCCGTAGTATGAGAGTAGTAGTTCACAACAAATTCTCCCATGTCTCAATTAACACTGTAAAAAATAAGTCATAATAAGTCATGACAACATATGTTTTTACTTTAACTCATCAAAATAAGTTAAGCCATTTTTAACTTTTTAAAATGGGTGTCCAATCCTGCTCTTGAAGGGCCAGTTTCACTCCAACACACTGACCTGGAAGTTTCTAGTGAGTCTGAAGATCTTGATTAGCTAGTTCAGATGTGTTTAATTGGGATTGGAGCTAAACAAGGAAAGTGGCCCTCCAGGAGGAGGTTTGGTCACCCCTGGTCTGAATATTTAAAAAAATTGCCTCAAAAATTATTATATATTACATATTACCAGTAATTTGTTACATTTATAAGGTAATCAAGTTGGATGCATTTAAACTAGTCAGGGTTCGAAATGACTTAGGACTCTTGGGGGGTACCCTAAAATTTAATTATTAAATTATTACAAATTCTGAAGACTACCTTGCTAGGAAGACTAAATAAAATTATATGGAGCAATGTTGAAGTGTTGAAGGTGGGATAATGGTCTTGGGATGTTTTTCATGGTTTGGGCTAGGCCCAGTATTGTAGTGGTGTCTGGAGAAGTGGCTATAATCTAACAGGTAACCCTCTAACTCTGAATAAAACATTTTAAAAGATAATTGCGACTTTTTATCTCACAATTGCGAGTTTACATCTCGCAATTCTGACTTTATAACGTGCAATTGCGACTTTATTTCATGCAAATCTGTCAAAAAATTGAGAGATATAAAGTCAGAGTTGTGTGAAATAAAGTCGCTATTGCGTCATATAAAGTCAGAATTCGGACTTTTTTTCTCGCAATTGCGACTTTATATCACGCAATTCTGACTTTATAACACATAATTGAGAGTTTATATCTCTCTCTTTATATCTCTGACATCTTTTCTCACAATTGTGAGATATTTAAGTCCGTAAGTTTATTTTTAAGACAGACTTTCTTTTTTTACCTCAGAATTATAGGCCTATCTATAGCAATTGCGACTTTATATCATGCAATTCTGACTTTATATCTCCCAATTGCGTATTATAAAGTCAGAATTGCGAGATATAAACATGCAATTCTGAGAAAAAAAAGTCCGAATTTCAAGTATATTTCTCACGAGTGCGAGTTTATATCTCAAAATTCTGACTTTATAACCTGCAATTGCGACTTTATATCACGTAATTCTGAGATAAAAAGTCAGAATTACCTTTTTTATTTTTCACTCTGTGGCGGAAACAATGCTTCCACAGTCTGCTGTTAGCTGGCAGATCATTTGGCTTCATACACATACTTAGCTAACAAGAAACGTTGACAAACGTACTCTTCTAATCATTACACGTATCTAGTTAATGCAACTTTTGATATAGGAACTCGAACTCCTAATATTTTACTATAAGCAATTATAGATATATAAATATAATCGAAGCACTTACAGGATTTCACTCTTTGTGAGGTTTCGTTTTGCCCCGTTCAGCTACAGTGCGTGTCTGCGGGAGCACCACAACAACAATCTGAACTCACTCGGCTAATGGCTGCCCTGATTGCTGCCTTGCGCTAGGAAATAAATGAATTACTGTTATAAATATAAAACGTCACGAAAGACCTATAATTTTCACCATTATTTTTAACGTTAAAATATATTTGTCGGGGGACCCCCCAAAATCCAAAAATAAATTCTTATGGGGGGTCCCTAATGACTTATGGAGGGTCCGGGACCCCCCCAGACCCCCCTCATTTCGAACCCTAACTAGTACACAAATGCTTGTTCATAGCATCCATGCTATTCTAACAGTGGTATGTAATGAATATACTTATTGACAAAGATCTATAATGCAAATTTAGTATACATATAGTAATGTTAGTCAATACAAAAAAACACCTTGAAACACTAAGATTAAGAAAGACAATAGTTACAAACTATATAAAAAAATTGCATGCAAGACAAACATTTTACGAAAATAATATTTCAATATTGAATTTAAACATTAATGGCCCTGTTTAAATATTGACGTTGAAATGCACTTTTTGTCTGATTCCCACTTTAGTATTAATAATACAAATAGCAAATGAAGGAATATATAAACTTTTCATGAATACGGCCTTGATACAACCACAACTAAAAGTTGTTTCAAGTTTAATACATTCAATGAAAAAAGAAACATCTTAATATTAAACAACATCTAGAAAAAATATTTCAGAATCAGAATCAGTTCATGTGCCAAATAATTATCTTGAATTAATTAAAAATAAATCAATAAATAACTAGAGAAAATTCAAACTACTCTTTTCACAGGCAAACATACACAAACAACACAATCAACATTTACAACTTCTTCATCCAACAGGTACCTCTCAATCTTCTACAACAGGAAGTATATCAGAATTGACTTCATCTACAACAGAAATATCTTCAGCTACTGTAGAACAAACAACAAGCAAGCAGACACAAACCACTCCAGATACTTCTAGCACAGAAACAGAATCTACAACAACAGCTTACTCAACATTTACAACAGCTATGTCCCCTATGAGCACAACCACATTAGAATCATCTACAAGTGAAAGTGGTTCAACACTGGAAACTACACTATCCACAACAGGTACCTCTCCATCTTCTACAACAGAAAGTACATCAGAATTGACTTCATCTACTACAGAAATATCTTCAGCTACTGTAGAACAAACAACAAGCAAGCAGACACAAACTACTCCAGATACTTCTAGCACAGAAACAGAACCTACAACGACAGCTTACACAACATTTACAACAGCTATGTCCCCTATGAGCACAACCACATTAGAATCATCTACAAGTGAAAGTGGTTCAACACTGGAAACTACAATATCCACAACAGGTACCTCTCCACCTTCACCATCTTCTACAACAGAAAGTACATCAGAACTGACTTCATCTACAACAGAAATATCTTCAGCTACTGTAGAACAAACAACAAGCAAGCAGACACAAACCACTCCAGATACTTCTAGCACAGAAACAGAACCTACAACGACAGCTTACACAACATTTACAACAGCTATGTCCCCTATGAGCACAACCACATTAGAATCATCTACAAGTGAAAGTGGTTCAACACTGGAAACTACAATATCCACAACAGGTACCTCTCCATCTTCTACAACAGAAAGTACATCAGAACTGACTTCATCTACAACAGAAATATCTTCAGCTACTGTAGAACAAACAACAAGCAAGCAGACACAAACCACTCCAGATACTTCTAGCACAGAAACAGAATCTACAACGACAGCTTACTCAACATTTACAACAGCTATGTCCCCTATGAGCACAACCACATTAGAATCATCTACAAGTGAAAGTGGTTCAACACTGGAAACTACAATATCCACAACAGGTACCTCTCCATCTTCTACAACAGAAAGAACATCAGAATTGACTTCATCTACTACAGAAATATCTTCAGCTACTGTAGAACAAACAACAAGCAAGCAGACACAAACTACTCCAGATACTTCTAGCACAGAAACAGAACCTACAACGACAGCTTACTCAACATTTACAACAGCTATGTCCCCTATGAGCACAACCACATTAGAATCATCTACAAGTGAAAGTGGTTCAACACTGGAAACTACAATATCCACAACAGGTACCTCTCCATCTTCACCATCTTCTACAACAGAAAGTACATCAGAACTGACTTCATCTACAACAGAAATATCTTCAGCTACTGTAGAACAAACAACAAGCAAGCAGACACAAACCACTCCAGATACTTCTAGCACAGAAACAGAACCTACAACGACAGCTTACTCAACATTTACAACAGCTATGTCCCCTATGAGCACAACCACATTAGAATCATCTACAAGTGAAAGTGGTTCAACACTGGAAACTACAATATCCACAACAGGTACCTCTCCACCTTCACCATCTTCTACAACAGAAAGTACATCAGAACTGACTTCATCTACAACAGAAATATCTTCAGCTACTGTAGATCAAACAACAAGCAAGCAGACACAAACCACTCCAGATACTTCTAGCACAGAAACAGAATCTACAACGACAGCTTACTCAACATTTACAACAGCAATGTCCCCTATGAGCACAACCACATTAGAATCATCTACAAGTGAAAGTAGTTCAACACTGGAAACTACAATATCCACAACAGCAGGTACCTCTCCATCTTCACCATCTTCTACAACAGAAAGTACATCAGAATTGACTTCATCTACTACAGAAATATCTTCAGCTACTGTAGAACAAACAACAAGCAAGCAGACACAAACCACTCCAGATACTTCTACCACAGAAACAGAACCTACAACGACAGCTTACTCAACATTTACAACAGTTACGTCCCCTATGAGCACAACCACATTAGAATCATCTACAAGTGAAAGTGGTTCAACAATGGAAACTACAATATCCACAACAGGTACCTCTCCATCTTCTACAACAGAAAGTACATCAGAATTGACTTCATCTACTACAGAAATATCTTCAGCTACTGTAGAACAAACAACAAGCAAGCAGACACAAACCACTCCAGATACTTCTAGCACAGAAACAGAACCTACAACGACAGCTTACTCAACATTTACAACTGGTATGTCCCCTATGAGCACAACCACCTTAGAATCATCTACAAGTGAAAGTGGTTCAACACTGGAAACTACAATATCCACAACAGGTACCTCTCCATCTTCTACAACAGAAAGTACATCAGAATTGACTTCATCTACTACAGAAATATCTTCAGCTACTGTAGAACAAACAACAAGCAAGCAGACACAAACCACTCCAGATACTTCTAGCACAGAAACAGAACCTACAACGACAGCTTACTCAACATTTACAACAGCTATGTCCCCTATGAGTACAACCACATTAGAATCATCTACAAGTGAAAGTGGTTCAACACTGGAAACTACAATATCCACAACAGGTACCTCTCCATCTTCTACAACAGAAAGTACATCAGAATTGACTTCATCTACTACAGAAATATCTTCAGCTACTGTAGAACAAACAACAAGCAAGCAGACACAAACCACTCCAGATACTTCTAGCACAGAAACAGAACCTACAACGACAGCTTACTCAACATTTACAACTGGTATGTCCCCGATGAGTACAACCATATTAGAATCATCTACAAGTGAAAGTGGTTCAACAATGGAAACTACAATATCCACAACAGGTACCTCTCCATCTTCTACAACAGAAAGTACATCAGAATTGACTTCATCTACTACAGAAATATCTTCAGCTACTGTAGAACAAACAACAAGCAAGCAGACACAAACCACTCCAGATACTTCTAGCACAGAAACAGAACCTACAACGACAGCTTACTCAACATTTACAACAGTTACGTCCCCTATGAGCACAACCACATTAGAATCATCTACAAGTGAAAGTGGTTCAACACTGGAAACTACAATATCCACAACAGTTACCTCTCCATCTTCACTATCTTCTACAACAGAAAGTACATCAGAAGTGACTTCATCTACAACAGAAATATCTTCAGCTACTGTAGAACAAACAACAAGCAAGCAGACACAAACCACTCCAGATACTTCTAGCACAGAAACAGAACCTACAACGACAGCTTACTCAACATTTACAACTGGTATGTCCCCTATGAGTACAACCATATTAGAATCATCTACAAGTGAAAGTGGTTCAACAATGGAAAGTACAATATCCACAACAGGTACCTCTCCATCTTCTACAACAGAAAGTACATCAGAATTGACTTCATCTACTACAGAAATATCTTCAGCTACTGTAGAACAAACAACAAGCAAGCAGACACAAACCACTCCAGATACTTCTAGCACAGAAACAGAACCTACAACGACAGCTTACTCAACATTTACAACAGTTACGTCCCCTATGAGCACAACCACATTAGAATCATCTACAAGTGAAAGTGGTTCAACAATGGAAACTACAATATCCACAACAGGTACCTCTCCATCTTCTACAACAGAAAGTACATCAGAACTGACTTCATCTACAACAGAAATATCTTCAGCTACTGTAGAACAAACAACAAGCAAGCAGACACAAACCACTCCAGATACTTCTAGCACAGAAACAGAATCTACAACGACAGCTTACTCAACATTTACAACAGCTATGTCCCCTATGAGCACAACCACATTAGAATCATCTACAAGTGAAAGTGGTTCAACACTGGAAACTACACTATCCACAACAGGTACCTCTCCATCTTCTACAACAGAAAGTACATCAGAATTGACTTCATCTACTACAGAAATATCTTCAGCTACTGTAGAACAAACAACAAGCAAGCAGACACAAACTACTCCAGATACTTCTACCACAGAAACAGAACCTACAACGACAGCTTACACAACATTTACAACAGCT
Source organism: Rutilus rutilus (assembly GCF_951802725.1). Classification (NCBI taxonomy): domain Eukaryota; kingdom Metazoa; phylum Chordata; class Actinopteri; order Cypriniformes; family Leuciscidae; genus Rutilus; species Rutilus rutilus. The sequence continues at coordinate 29,714,440 of NC_140227.1, read as the reverse complement.
ATGTCCCCTATGAGCACAACCACATTAGAATCATCTACAAGTGAAAGTGGTTCAACACTGGAAACTACAATATCCACAACAGGTACCTCTCCATCTTCACCATCTTCTACAACAGAAAGTACATCGGAACTGACTTCATCTACAACAGAAATATCTTCAGCTACTGTAGAACAAACAACAAGCAAGCAGACACAAACCACTCCAGACACTTCTAGCACAGAAACAGAATCTACAACGACAGCTTACTCAACATTCACAACAGCTATGTCCCCTATGAGCACAACCACATTAGAATCATCTACAAGTGAAAGTGGTTCAACACTGGAAACTACAATATCCACAACAGGTACCTCTCCATCTTCACCATCTTCTACAACAGAAAGTACATCAGAATTGACTTCATCTACTACAGAAATATCTTCAGCTACTGTAGAACAAACAACAAGCAAGCAGACACAAACCTCTCCAGATACTTCTAGCACAGAAACAGAAACTACAACGACAGCTTACTCAACATTCACAACAGCTATGTCCCCTATGAGCACAACCACATTAGAATCATCTACAAGTGAAAGTGGTTCAACACTGGAAACTACAATATCCACAACAGGTACCTCTCCATCTTCACCATCTTCTACAACAGAAAGTACATCAGAATTGACTTCATCTACTACAGAAATATCTTCAGCTACTGTAGAACAAACAACAAGCAAGCAGACACAAACTACTCCAGATACTTCTAGCACAGAAACAGAACCTACAACGACAGCTTACTCAACATTTACAACAGCTATGCCCCCTATGAGCACAACCACATTAGAATCATCTACAAGTGAAAGTGGTTCAACACTGGAAACTACAATATCCACAACAGGTACCTCTCCACCTTCACCATCTTCTACAACAGAAAGTACATCAGAACTGACTTCATCTACAACAGAAATATCTTCAGCTACTGTAGAACAAACAACAAGCAAGCAGACACAAACCACTCCAGATACTTCTAGCACAGAAACAGAACCTACAACGACAGCTTACTCAACATTTACAACAGTTACGTCCCCTATGAGTACAACCATATTAGAATCATCTACAAGTGAAAGTGGTTCAACAATGGAAACTACAATATCCACAACAGGTACCTCTCCATCTTCTACAACAGAAAGTACATCAGAATTGACTTCATCTACTACAGAAATATCTTCAGCTACTGTAGAACAAACAACAAGCAAGCAGACACAAACCACTCCAGATACTTCTAGCACAGAAACAGAACCTACAACGACAGCTTACTCAACATTTACAACTGGTATGTCCCCTATGAGTACAACCATATTAGAATCATCTACAAGTGAAAGTGGTTCAACAATGGAAAGTACAATATCCACAACAGGTACCTCTCCATCTTCTACAACAGAAAGTACATCAGAATTGACTTCATCTACTACAGAAATATCTTCAGCTACTGTAGAACAAACAACAAGCAAGCAGACACAAACGACTCCAGATACTTCTAGCACAGAAACAGAACCTACAACGACAGCTTACTCAACATTTACAACAGTTACGTCCCCTATGAGCACAACCACATTAGAATCATCTACAAGTGAAAGTGGTTCAACAATGGAAACTACAATATCCACAACAGGTACCTCTCCATCTTCTACAACAGAAAGTACATCAGAACTGACTTCATCTACAACAGAAATATCTTCAGCTACTGTAGAACAAACAACAAGCAAGCAGACACAAACCACTCCAGATACTTCTAGCACAGAAACAGAATCTACAACGACAGCTTACTCAACATTTACAACAGCTATGTCCCCTATGAGCACAACCACATTAGAATCATCTACAAGTGAAAGTGGTTCAACACTGGAAACTACACTATCCACAACAGGTACCTCTCCATCTTCTACAACAGAAAGTACATCAGAATTGACTTCATCTACTACAGAAATATCTTCAGCTACTGTAGAACAAACAACAAGCAAGCAGACACAAACTACTCCAGATACTTCTAGCACAGAAACAGAATCTACAACGACAGCTTACTCAACATTCACAACAGCTATGTCCCCTATGAGCACAACCACATTAGAATCATCTACAAGTGAAAGTGGTTCAACACTGGAAACTACAATATCCACAACAGGTACCTCTCCATCTTCACCATCTTCTACAACAGAAAGTACATCAGAATTGACTTCATCTACTACAGAAATATCTTCAGCTACTGTAGAACAAACAACAAGCAAGCAGACACAAACTACTCCAGATACTTCTAGCACAGAAACAGAACCTACAACGACAGCTTACTCAACATTTACAACAGCTATGTCCCCTATGAGCACAACCACATTAGAATCATCTACAAGTGAAAGTGGTTCAACACTGGAAACTACAATATCCACAACAGGTACCTCTCCATCTTCACCATCTTCTACAACAGAAAGTACATCAGAACTGACTTCATCTACAACAGAAATATCTTCAGCTACTGTAGAACAAACAACAAGCAAGCAGACACAAACCACTCCAGATACTTCTAGCACAGAAACAGAACCTACAACGACAGCTTACTCAACATTTACAACAGTTACGTCCCCTATGAGTACAACCATATTAGAATCATCTACAAGTGAAAGTGGTTCAACAATGGAAACTACAATATCCACAACAGGTACCTCTCCATCTTCTACAACAGAAAGTACATCAGAATTGACTTCATCTACTACAGAAATATCTTCAGCTACTGTAGAACAAACAACAAGCAAGCAGACACAAACCACTCCAGATACTTCTAGCACAGAAACAGAACCTACAACGACAGCTTACTCAACATTTACAACAGCTATGTCCCCTATGAGCACAACCACATTAGAATCATCTACAAGTGAAAGTGGTTCAACAATGGAAACTACAATATCCACAACAGGTACCTCTCCATCTTCTACAACAGAAAGTACATCAGAACTGACTTCATCTACAACAGAAATATCTTCAGCTACTGTAGAACAAACAACAAGCAAGCAGACACAAACCACTCCAGATACTTCTAGCACAGAAACAGAATCTACAACGACAGCTTACTCAACATTTACAACAGCTATGTCCCCTATGAGCACAACCACATTAGAATCATCTACAAGTGAAAGTGGTTCAACACTGGAAACTACACTATCCACAACAGGTACCTCTCCATCTTCTACAACAGAAAGTACATCAGAATTGACTTCATCTACTACAGAAATATCTTCAGCTACTGTAGAACAAACAACAAGCAAGCAGACACAAACTACTCCAGATACTTCTACCACAGAAACAGAACCTACAACGACAGCTTACACAACATTTACAACAGCTATGTCCCCTATGAGCACACCCACATTAGAATCATCTACAAGTGAAAGTGGTTCAACACTGGAAACTACAATATCCACAACAGGTACCTCTCCATCTTCACCATCTTCTACAACAGAAAGTACATCAGAATTGACTTCATCTACTACAGAAATATCTTCAGCTACTGTAGAACAAACAACAAGCAAGCAGACACAAACTACTCCAGACACTTCTAGCACAGAAACAGAACCTACAACGACAGCTTACTCAACATTTACAACAGTTACGTCCCCTATGAGCACAACCACATTAGAATCATCTACAAGTGAAAGTGGTTCAACACTGGAAACTACAATATCCACAACAGGTACCTCTCCATCTTCACCATCTTCTACAACAGAAAGTACATCAGAATTGACTTCATCTACTACAGAAATATCTTCAGCTACTGTAGAACAAACAACAAGCAAGCAGACACAAACCACTCCAGATACTTCTAGCACAGAAACAGAATCTACAACGACAGCTTACTCAACATTTACAACAGCTATGTCCCCTATGAGCACAACCACATTAGAATCATCTACAAGTGAAAGTGGTTCAACACTGGAAACTACAATATCCACAACAGGTACCTCTCCATCTTCTACAACAGAAAGTATATCAGAATTGACTTCATCTACAACAGAAATATCTTCAGCTACTGTAGAACAAACAACAAGCAAGCAGACACAAACCACTCCAGATACTTCTAGCACAGAAACAGAATCTACAACGACAGCTTACTCAACATTTACAACAGCTATGTCCCCTATGAGCACAACCACATTAGAATCATCTACAAGTGAAAGTGGTTCAACAATGGAAACTACAATATCCACAACAGGTACCTCTCCATCTTCTACAACAGAAAGTACATCAGAACTGACTTCATCTACAACAGAAATATCTTCAGCTACTGTAGAACAAACAACAAGCAAGCAGACACAAACCACTCCAGATACTTCTAGCACAGAAACAGAATCTACAACGACAGCTTACTCAACATTCACAACAGCTATGTCCCCTATGAGCACAACCACATTAGAATCATCTACAAGTGAAAGTGGTTCAACACTGGAAACTACAATATCCACAACAGGTACCTCTCCATCTTCACCATCTTCTACAACAGAAAGTACATCAGAAGTGACTTCATCTACAACAGAAATATCTTCAGCTACTGTAGAACAAACAACAAGCAAGCAGACACAAACCACTCCAGATACTTCTAGCACAGAAACAGAACCTACAACGACAGCTTACTCAACATTTACAACAGCTATGTCCCCTATGAGCACAACCACATTAGAATCATCTACAAGTGAAAGTGGTTCAACACTGGAAACTACAATATCCACAACAGGTACCTCTCCATCTTCACCATCTTCTACAACAGAAAGTACATCAGAATTGACTTCATCTACTACAGAAATATCTTCAGCTACTGTAGAACAAACAACAAGCAAGCAGACACAAACCACTCCAGATACTTCTAGCACAGAAACAGAACCTACAACGACAGCTTACTCAACATTTACAACAGCAATGTCACCTGTGAGCACAACCACATTAGAATCATCTACAAGTGAAAGTGGTTCAACAATGGAAACTACAATATCCACAACAGGTACCTCTCCATCTTCTACAACAGAAAGTACATCAGAACTGACTTCATCTACAACAGAAATATCTTCAGCTACTGTAGAACAAACAACAAGCAAGCAGACACAAACCACTCCAGATACTTCTAGCACAGAAACAGAATCTACAACGACAGCTTACTCAACATTTACAACAGCTATGTCCCCTATGAGCACAACCACATTAGAATCATCTACAAGTGAAAGTGGTTCAACACTGGAAACTACAATATCCACAACAGGTACCTCTCCATCTTCACCATCTTCTACAACAGAAAGTACATCAGAATTGACTTCATCTACTACAGAAATATCTTCAGCTACTGTAGAACAAACAACAAGCAAGCAGACACAAACCACTCTAGATACTTCTAGCACAGAAACAGAACCTACAACGACAGCTTACTCAACATTTACAACAGCAATGTCACCTGTGAGCACAACCACATTAGAATCATCTACAAGTGAAAGTGGTTCAACAATGGAAACTACAATATCCACAACAGGTACCTCTCCATCTTCACCATCTTCTACAACAGAAAGTACATCAGAACTGACTTCATCTACAACAGAAATATCTTCAGCTACTGTAGAACAAACAACAAGCAAGCAGACACAAACCACTCCAGATACTTCTAGCACAGAAACAGAACCTACAACGACAGCTTATTCAACATTTACAACAGCTATGTCCCCTATGAGCACAACAACATTAGAATCATCTACTAGTGAAAGTGCTTCAACAATGGAAACTACAATATCCACAACAGGTACCTCTCCATCTTCTACAACAGAAAGTACATCAGAATTGACTTCATCTACAACAGAAATATCTTCGGCTAGTGTAGAACAAACAACAAGCAAGCAGACACAAAGCACTCCAGATACTTCTAGCACAGAAACAGAACCTACAACGACAGCTTACTCAACATTCACAACAGCAATGTCCCCTATCAGCACAACCACATTAGAATCATCTACAAGTGAAAGTGGTTCAACACTAGAAACTACAATATCCACAACAGGTACCTCTCCATCTTCACCATCTTCAACAACAGAAAGTACATCAGAACTGACTTCATCTACAACAGAAATATCTTCAGCTACTGTAGAACAAACAACCAGCAAGCAGACACAAACCACTCCAGATACTTCTAGCACAGAAACAGAACCTACAACGACAGCTTACTCAACATTTACAACAGCTATGTCCCCTGTGAGCACAACCACATTAGAATCTTCTACAAGTGAAAGTGGTTCAACAATGGAAACTACAATATCCACAACAGGTACCTCTCCATCTTCTACAACAGAAAGTACATCAGAATTGACTTCATCTACTACAGAAATATCTTCAGCTACTGTAGAACAAACAACAAGCAAGCAGACAGAAACCACTCCAGATACTTCTAGCACAGAAACAGAACCTACAACGACAGCTTACTCAACATTTACAACAGCTATGTCCCCTATGAGCACAACCACATTAGAATCTTCTACAAGTGAAAGTGGTTCAACAATGGAAACTACAATATCCACAACAGGTACCTCTCCATCTTCTACAACAGAAAGTACATCAGAAGTGACTTCATCTACTACAGAAATATCTTCAGCTACTGTAGAACAAACAACAAGCAAGCAGACACAAACCACTCCAGATACTTCTCGCACAGAAACAGAACCTACAACGACAGCTTACTCAACATTTACAACAGCTATGTCCCCTGTGAGCACAACCACATTAGAATCATCTACAAGTGAAAGTGGTTCAACAATGGAAACTACAATATCCACAACAGGTACCTCTCCATCTTCTACAACAGAAAGTACATCAGAATTAACTTCATCTACTACAGAAATATCTTCAGCTACTGTAGAACAAACAACAAGCAAGCAGACACAAACTACTCCAGATACTTCTAGCACAGAAACAGAACCTACAACTACAGCTTACTCAACATTTACAACAGCTATGTCCCCTGTGAGCACAACCACATTAGAATCTTCTACAAGTGAAAGTGGTTCAACAGTGGAAACTACAATATCCACAACAGGTACCTCTCCATCTTCTACAACAGAAAGTATATCAGAATTGACTTCATCTACAACAGAAATATCTTCAGCTACTGTAGAACAAACAACAAGCAAGCAGACACAAACCACTCCAGATACTTCTAGCACAGAAACAGAACCTACAACGACAGCTTACTCAACATTTACAACAGCTATGTCCCCTATGAGCACAACCACATTAGAATCATCTACAAGTGAAAGTGGTTCAACACTGGAAACTACAATATCCACAACAGGCACCTCTCCATCTTCACCATCTTCTACAACAGAAAGTAAATCAGAACTGACTTCATCTACAACAGAAATAATTTCAGCTGGTGTAGAACAAACAACAAGCAAGCAGACACAAACCACTCCAGATACGTCTAGCACAGAAACAGAACCTACAACGACAGCTTACTCAACATTTACAACAGCTATGTCCCCTATGAGCACAACAACATTAGAATCATCTACTAGTGAAAGTGCTTCAACAATGGAAACTACAATATCCACAACAGGTACCTCTCCATCTTCTACAACAGAAAGTACATCAGAATTGACTTCATCTACAACAGAAATATCTTCAGCTAGTGTAGAACAAACAACAAGCAAGCAGACACAAACCACTCCAGATACTTCTAGCACAGAAACAGAACCTTCAACGACAGCTTACTCAACATTTACAACAGCTATGTCCCCTATGAGCACAACCACATTAGAATCATCTACAAGTGAAAGTGGTTCAACAACGGAAACTACAATATCCACAACAGGTACCTCTCCATCTTCAACAACAGAAAGTATATCAGAATTGACTTCATATGCAACAGAAATATCTTCAGCTACTGTAGAACAAACAACAAGCAAGCAGACACAAACCACTCCAGATACTTCTAGCACAGAAACAGAACCTACAACGACAGCTTACTCAACATTTACAACAGCTATGTCCCCTGTGAGCACAACCACATTAGAATCTTCTACAAGTGAAAGTGGTTCAACAATGGAAACTACAATTTCCACAACAGGTACCTCTCCATCTTCTACAACAGAAAGTATATCAGAATTGACTTCATCTACAACAGAAATATCTTCAGCTACTGTAGAAAAAACAACAAGCAAGCAGACACAAACCACTCCAGATACTTCTAGCACAGAAACAGAATCTACAACGACAGCTTACTCAACATTCACAACAGCTATGTCCCCTATGAGCACAACCACATTAGAATCATCTACAAGTGAAAGTGGTTCAACACTAGAAACTACAATATCCACAACAGGTACCTCTCCATCTTCTCCATCTTCTACAACAGAAAGTACATCAGAATTAACTTCATCTACTACAGAAATATCTTCAGCTACTGTAGAACAAACAACAAGCAAGCAGACACAAACCACTCCAGATACTTCTAGCACAGAAACAGAACCTTCAACGACAGCTTACTCAACATTTACAACAGCTATGTCCCCTATGAGCACAACCACATTAGAATCTTCTACAAGTGAAAGTGGTTCAACAATGGAAACTGCAATATCCACAACAGGTACCTCTCCATCTTCTACAACAGAAAGTATATCAGAATTGACTTCATCTACTACAGAAATATCTTCAGCTACTGTAGAACAAACAACAAGCAAGCAGACACAAACTACTCCAGATACTTCTAGCACAGAAACAGAACCTTCAACGACAGCTTACTCAACATTTACAACAGCTATGTCCCCTATGAGCACAACCACATTAGAATCTTCTACAAGTGAAAGTGGTTCAACAATGGAAACTGCAATATCCACAACAGGTACCTCTCCATCTTCTACAACAGAAAGTACATCAGAATTGACTTCATCTACAACAGAAATATCTTCAGCTAGTGTAGAACAAACAACAAGCAAGCAGACACAAACCACTCCAGATACTTCTAGCACAGAAACAGAACCTTCAACGACAGCTTACTCAACATTTACAACAGCTATGTCCCCTATGAGCACAACAACATTAGAATCATCTACAAGTGAAAGTGGTTCAACACTAGAAACTACAATATCCACAACAGGTACCTCTCCATCTTCACCATCTTCTACAACAGAAAGTACATCAGAACTGACTTCATTTACAACAGAAATATCTTCAGCTACTGTAGAACAAACAACAAGCAAGCAGACACAAACCACTCCAGATACTTCTAGCACAGAAACAGAACCTACAACGACAGCTTACTCAACATTTACAACAGCTATGTCCCCTGTGAGCACAACCACATTAGAATCATCTACAAGTGAAAGTGGTTCAACAATGGAAACTACAATATCCACAACAGGTACCTCTCCATCTTCTACAACAGAAAGTATATCAGAATTGACTTCATCTACAACAGAAATATCTTCAGCTACTGTAGAACAAACAACAAGCAAGCAGACACAAACCACTCCAGATACTTCTAGCACAGAAACAGAATCTACAACGACAGCGTACTCAACATTCACAACAGCTATGTCCCCTATGAGCACAACAACATTAGAATCATCTACAAGTGAAAGTGGTTCAACACTAGAAACTACAATATCCACAACAGGTACCTCTCCATCTTCACCATCTTCTACAACAGAAAGTACATCAGAACTGACTTCATTTACAACAGAAATATCTTCAGCTACTGTAGAACAAACAACAAGCAAGCAGACACAAACCACTCCAGATACTTCTAGCACAGAAACAGAACCTACAACGACAGCTTACTCAACATTTACAACAGCTATGTCCCCTGTGAGCACAACCACATTAGAATCATCTACAAGTGAAAGTGGTCCAACAATGGAAACTACAATATCCACAACAGGTACCTCTCCATCTTCTACAACAGAAAGTACATCAGAACTGACTTCATCTACAACAGAAATATCTTCAGCTACTGTAGAACAAACAACAAGCAAGCAGACACAAACTACTCCAGATACTTCTAGCACAGAAACAGAATCTACAACGACAGCTTACTCAACATTCACAACAGCTATGTCCCCTATGAGCACAACAACATTGGAATCATCTACAAGTGAAAGTGGTTCAACAATGGAAACTACAATATCCACAACAGGTACCTCTCCATCTTCTACAACAGAAAGTACATCAGAATTGACTTCATCTACAACAGAAATATCTTCAGCTACTGTAGAACAAACAACAAGCAAGCAGACACAAACCACTCCAGATACTTCTAGCACAGAAACAGAATCTACAACGACAGCGTACTCAACATTCACAACAGCTATGTCCCCTATGAGCACAACAACATTAGAATCATCTACAAGTGAAAGTGGTTCAACACTAGAAACTACAATATCCACAACAGGTACCTCTCCATCTTCACCATCTTCTACAACAGAAAGTACATCAGAACTGACTTCATTTACAACAGAAATATCTTCAGCTACTGTAGAACAAACAACAAGCAAGCAGACACAAACCACTCCAGATACTTCTAGCACAGAAACAGAACCTACAACGACAGCTTACTCAACATTTACAACAGCTATGTCCCCTGTGAGCACAACCACATTAGAATCATCTACAAGTGAAAGTGGTTCAACAATGGAAACTACAATATCCACAACAGGTACCTCTCCATCTTCACCATCTTCTACAACAGAAAGTACATCAGAAGTGACTTCATCTACAACAGAAATATCTTCAGCTACTGTAGAACAAACAACAAGCAAGCAGACACAAACTACTCCAGATACTTCTAGCACAGAAACAGAATCTACAACGACAGCTTACTCAACATTTACAACAGCTATGTCTCCTATGAGCACAACCACATTAGAATCATCTACAAGTGAAAGTGGTTCAACACTGGAAACTACAATATCCACAACAGCTACCTCTCCATCTTCACCATCTTCTACAACAGAAAGTAAATCAGAACTGACTTCATCTACAACAGAAATATCTTCAGCTAGTGTAGAACAAACAACAAGCAAGCAGACACAAACCACTCCAGATACTTCTAGCACAGAAACAGAATCTACAACGACAGCTTACTCAACATTTACAACAGCTATATCCCCTATGAGCACAACCACATTAGAATCATCTACAAGTGAAAGTGGTTCAACAGTGGAAACTACAATATCCACAACAGGTACCTCTCCATCTTCTACAACAGAAAGTACTTCAGAATTGACTTCATCTACAACAGAAATATCTTCAGCTACTGTAGAACAAACAACAAGCAAGCAGACACAAACCACTCCAGATACTTCTAGCACAGAAACAGAACCTACAACGACAGCTTACTCAACATTTACAACAGCTATGTCCCCTATGAGCACAACCACATTAGAATCATCTACAAGTGAAAGTGGTTCAACAATGGAAACTACAATATCCACAACAGGTACCTCTCCATCTTCACCATCTTCTACAACAGAAAGTACATCAGAACTGACTTCATCTACAACAGAAATATCTTCAGCTACTGTAGAACAAACAACAAGCAAGCAGACACAAACCACTCCAGATACTTCTAGCACAGAAACAGAACCTACAACGACAGCTTACTCAACATTTACAACAGCTATGTCCCCTGTGAGCACAACCACATTAGAATCATCTACAAGTGAAAGTGGTTCAACAATGGAAACTACAATATCCACAACAGGTACCTCTACATCTTCTACAACAGAAAGTACATCAGAATTGACTTCATCTACAACAGAAATATCTTCAGCTACTGTAGAACAAACAACAAGCAAGCAGACACAAAGCACTCCAGATACTTCTAGCACAGAAACAGAACCTACAACGACAGCTTACTCAACATTTACAACAGCTATGTCCCCTATGAGCACAACCACATTAGAATCATCTACAAGTGAAAGTGGTTCAACACTAGAAACTACAATATACACAACAGGTACCTCTCCATCTTCACCATCTTCTACAACAGAAAGTACATCAGAATTTACTTCATCTACAACAGAAATATCTTCAGCTACTGTAGAACAAACAACAAGCAAGCAGACACAAACCACTCCAGATACTTCTAGCACAGAAACAGAACCTACAACGACAGCTTACTCAACATTTACAACAACTATGTCCCCTATGAGCACAACCACATTAGAATCATCTACAAGTGAAAGTGGTTCAACAATGGAAACTACAGTATCCACAACAGGTACCTCTCCACCTTCACCATCTTCTACAACAGAAAGCACATCAGAATTGACTTCATCTACAACAGAAATATCTTCAGCTACTGTAGAACAAACAACAAGCAAGCAGACACAAACCACTCCAGATACTTCTAGCACAGAAACAGAATCTACAACGACAGCTTACTCAACATTTACAACAGCTATGTCCCCTATGAGCACAACCACATTAGAATCATCTACAAGTGAAAGTGGTTCCACACTGGAAACTACAATATCCACAACAGGTACCTCTCCATCTTCACCATCTTCTACAACAGAAAGTACATCAGAATTGACTTCATCTACAACAGAAATATCTTCAGCTAGTGTAGAACAAACAACAAGCAAGCAGACACAAACCACTCCAGATACTTCTAGCACAGAAACAGAATCTACAACGACAGCTTACTCAACATTCACAACAGCTATGTCCCCTATGAGCACAACCACATTAGAATCATCTACAAGTGAAAGTGGTTCAACACTAGAAACTACAATATCCACAACAGGTACCTCTCCATCTTCACCATCTTCTACAACAGAAAGTACATCAGAACTGACTTCATCTACAACAGAAATATCTTCAGCTACTGTAGAACAAACAACAAGCAAGCAGACACAAACCACTCCAGATACTTCTAGCACAGAAACAGAATCTACAACGACAGCTTACTCAACATTCACAACAGCTATGTCCCCTATGAGCACAACCACATTAGAATCATCTACAAGTGAAAGTGGTTCAACACTAGAAACTACAATATCCACAACAGGTAACTCTCCATCTTCACCATCTTCCACAACAGAAAGTACATCAGAACTGACTTCATCTACAACAGAAATATCTTCAGCTACTGTAGAACAAACAACAAGCAAGCAGACACAAACTACTCCAGATACTTCTAGCACAGAAACAGAACCTACAACGACAGCTTACTCAACATTTACAACAGCTATGTTCCCTGTGAGCACAACCACATTAGAATCTTCTACAAGTGAAAGTGGTTCAACAATGGAAACTACAATATCCACAACAGGTACATCTCCATCTTCTACAACAGAAAGTATATCAGAATTGACTTCATCTACAACAGAAATATCTTCAGCTACTGTAGAACAAACAACAAGCAAGCAGACACAAACCACTCCAGATACTTCTAGCACAGAAACAGAATCTACAACGACAGCTTACTCAACATTCACAACAGCTATGTCCCCTATGAGCACAACCACATTAGAATCATCTACAAGTGAAAGTGGTTCAACACTAGAAACTACAATATCCACAACAGGTACCTCTCCATCTTCACCATCTTCTACAACAGAAAGTACATCAGAACTGACTTCATCTACAACAGAAATATCTTCAGCTACTGTAGAACAAACAACAAGCAAGCAGACACAAACAACTCCAGATACTTCTAGCACAGAAACAGAACCTTCAACGACAGCTTACTCAACATTTACAACAGCTATGTCCCCTATGAGCACAACCACATTAGAATCATCTACAAGTGAAAGTGGTTCAACAATGGAAACTGCAATATCCACAACAGGTACCTCTCCATCTTCTACAACAGAAAGTATATCAGAATTGACTTCATCTACTACAGAAATATCTTCAGCTACTGTAGAACAAACAACAAGCAAGCAGACACAAACTACTCCAGATACTTCTAGCACAGAAACAGAACCTACAACGACAGCTTACTCAACATTTACAACAGCTATGTCCCCTATGAGCACAACCACATTAGAATCATCTACAAGTGAAAGTGGTTCAACAATGGAAACTGCAATATCCACAACAGGTACCTCTCCATCTTCTACAACAGAAAGTATATCAGAATTGACTTCATCTACAACAGAAATATCTTCAGCTACTGTAGAACAAACAACAAGCAAGCAGACACAAACCACTCCAGATACTTCTAGCACAGAAACAGAACCTTCAACGACAGCTTACTCAACATTTACAACAGCTATGTCCCCTATGAGCACAACCACATTAGAATCTTCTACAAGTGAAAGTGGTTCAACAATGGAAACTGCAATATCCACAACAGGTACCTCTCCATCTTCTACAACAGAAAGTATATCAGAATTGACTTCATCTACAACAGAAATATCTTCAGCTACTGTAGAACAAACAACAAGCAAGCAGACACAAACCACTCCAGATACTTCTAGCACAGAAACAGAATCTACAACGACAGCGTACTCAACATTCACAACAGCTATGTCCCCTATGAGCACAACAACATTAGAATCATCTACAAGTGAAAGTGGTTCAACACTAGAAACTACAATATCCACAACAGGTACCTCTCCATCTTCACCATCTTCTACAACAGAAAGTACATCAGAACTGACTTCATTTACTACAGAAATATCTTCAGCTACTGTAGAACAAACAACAAGCAAGCAGACACAAACCACTCCAGATACTTCTAGCACAGAAACAGAACCTACAACGACAGCTTACTCAACATTTACAACAGCTATGTCCCCTGTGAGCACAACCACATTAGAATCATCTACAAGTGAAAGTGGTTCAACAATGGAAACTACAATATCCACAACAGGTACCTCTCCATCTTCTACAACAGAAAGTACATCAGAACTGACTTCATCTACAACAGAAATATCTTCAGCTACTGTAGAACAAACAACAAGCAAGCAGACACAAACTACTCCAGATACTTCTAGCACAGAAACAGAATCTACAACGACAGCTTACTCAACATTTACAACAGCTATGTCCCCTATGAGCACAACAACATTGGAATCATCTACAAGTGAAAGTGGTTCAACAATGGAAACTACAATATCCACAACAGGTACCTCTCCATCTTCTACAACAGAAAGTACTTCAGAATTGACTTCATCTACTACAGAAATATCTTCAGCTACTGTAGAACAAACAACAAGCAAGCAGACACAAACCACTCCAGATACTTCTAGCACAGAAACAGAACCTACAACGACAGTTTACTCAACATTTACAACAGCTATGTCCCCTGTGAGCACAACCACATTAGAATCATCTACAAGTGAAAGTGGTTCAACAATGGAAACTACAATATCCACAACAGGTACCTCTCCATCTTCTACAACAGAAAGTACATCAGAAGTGACTTCATCTACAACAGAAATATCTTCAGCTACTGTAGAACAAACAACAAGCAAGCAGACACAAACTACTCCAGATACTTCTAGCACAGAAACAGAACCTACAACGACAGCTTACTCAACATTTACAACAGCTATGTCTCATATGAGCACAACCACATTAGAATCATCTACAAGTGAAAGTGGTTCAACACTGGAAACTACAATATCCACAACAGCTACCTCTCCATCTTCACCATCTTCTACAACAGAAAGTAAATCAGAACTGACTTCATCTACAACAGAAATATCTTCAGCTAGTGTAGAACAAACAACAAGCAAGCAGACACAAACCACTCCAGATACTTCTAGCACAGAAACAGAATCTACAACGACAGCTTACTCAACATTTACAACAGCTATATCCCCTATGAGCACAACCACATTAGAATCATCTACAAGTGAAAGTGGTTCAACAGTGGAAACTGCAATATCCACAACAGGTACCTCTCCATCTTCTACAACAGAAAGTACTTCAGAATTGACTTCATCTACAACAGAAATATCTTCAGCTACTGTAGAACAAACAACAAGCAAGCAGACACAAACCACTCCAGATACTTCTAGCACAGAAACAGAATCTACAACGACAGCTTACTCAACATTTACAACAGCTATGTCCCCTATGAGCACAACCACATTAGAATCATCTACAAGTGAAAGTGGTTCAACAATGGAAACTACAATATCCACAACAGGTACCTCTCCATCTTCACCATCTTCTACAACAGAAAGTACATCAGAACTGACTTCATCTACAACAGAAATATCTTCAGCTACTGTAGAACAAACAACAAGCAAGCAGACACAAACCACTCCAGATACTTCTAGCACAGAAACAGAACCTACAACGACAGCTTACTCAACATTTACAACAGCTATGTCCCCTATGAGCACAACCACATTAGAATCATCTACAAGTGAAAGTGGTTCAACACTAGAAACTACAATATCCACAACAGGTACCTCTCCATCTTCTACAACAGAAAGTACATCAGAATTGACTTCATCTACAACAGAAATATCTTCAGCTACTGTAGAACAAACAACAAGCAAGCAGACACAAAGCACTCCAGATACTTCTAGCACAGAAACAGAACCTACAACGACAGCTTACTCAACATTTACAACAGCTATGTCCCCTATGAGCACAACCACATTAGAATCATCTACAAGTGAAAGTGGTTCAACACTAGAAACTACAATATCCACAACAGGTACCTCTCCATCTTCACCATCTTCTACAACAGAAAGTACATCAGAATTTACTTCATCTACAACAGAAATATCTTCAGCTACTGTAGAACAAACAACAAGCAAGCAGACACAAAGCACTCCAGATACTTCTAGCACAGAAACAGAACCTACAACGACAGCTTACTCAACATTTACAACAACTATGTCCCCTATGAGCACAACCACATTAGAATCATCTACAAGTGAAAGTGGTTCAACAATGGAAACTACAGTATCCACAAGAGGTACCTCTCCACCTTCACCATCTTCTACAACAGAAAGCACATCAGAATTGACTTCATCTACAACAGAAATATCTTCAGCTACTGTAGAACAAACAACAAGCAAGCAGACACAAACCACTCCAGATACTTCTAGCACAGAAACAGAATCTACAACGACAGCTTACTCAACATTTACAACAGCTATGTCCCCTATGAGCACAACCACATTAGAATCATCTACAAGTGAAAGTGGTTCCACACTAGAAACTACAATATCCACAACAGGTACCTCTCCATCTTCACCATCTTCTACAACAGAAAGTACATCAGAATTGACTTCATCTACAACAGAAATATCTTCAGCTAGTGTAGAACAAACAACAAGCAAGCAGACACAAACCACTCCAGATACTTCTAGCACAGAAACAGAATCTACAACGACAGCTTACTCAACATTTACAACAGCTATGTCCCCTATGAGCACAACCACATTAGAATCATCTACAAGTGAAAGTGGTTCCACACTGGAAACTACAATATCCACAACAGGTACTTCTCCATCTTCACCATCTTCTACAACAGAAAGTACATCAGAATTGACTTCATCTACAACAGAAATATCTTCAGCTAGTGTAGAACAAACAACAAGCAAGCAGACACAAACCACTCCAGATACTTCTAGCACAGAAACAGAATCTACAACGACAGCTTACTCAACATTTACAACAGCTATGTCCCCTATGAGCACAACCACATTAGAATCATCTACTAGTGAAAGTGCTTCAACAATGGAAACTACAATATCCACAACAGGTACCTCTCCATCTTCTACAACAGAAAGTACATCAGATTTGACTTCATCTACAACAGAAATATCTTCAGCTACTGTAGAACAAACAACAAGCAAGCAGACACAAACCACTCCAGATACTTCTAGCACAGAAACAGAATCTACAACGACAGCTTACTCAACATTTACAACAGCTATGTCCCCTATGAGCACAACCACATTAGAATCATCTACAAGTGAAAGTGGTTCAACAATGGAAACTACAGTATCCACAACAGGTACCTCTCCACCTTCACCATCTTCTACAACAGAAAGCACATCAGAATTGACTTCATCTACAACAGAAATATCTTCAGCTACTGTAGAACAAACAACAAGCAAGCAGACACAAACCACTCCAGATACTTCTAGCACAGAAACAGAACCTACAACGACAGCTTACTCAACATTTACAACAGCTATGTCCCCTATGAGCACAACCACATTAGAATCATCTACAAGTGAAAGTGGTTCAACACTGGAAACTACAATATCCACAACAGCTACCTCTCCATCTTCACCATCTTCTACAACAGAAAGTAAATCAGAACTGACTTCATCTACAACAGAAATATCTTCAGCTAGTGTAGAACAAACAACAAGCAAGCAGACACAAACCACTCCAGATACTTCTAGCACAGAAACAGAATCTACAACGACAGCTTACTCAACATTTACAACAGCTATGTCCCCTATGAGCACAACCACATTAGAATCATCTACAAGTGAAAGTGGTTCAACACTAGAAACTACAATATCCACAACAGGTACCTCTCCATCTTCACCATCTTCTACAACAGAAAGTACATCAGAATTTACTTCATCTACAACAGAAATATCTTCAGCTACTGTAGAACAAACAACAAGCAAGCAGACACAAACCACTCCAGATACTTCTAGCACAGAAACAGAACCTACAACGACAGCTTACTCAACATTTACAACAACTATGTCCCCTATGAGCACAACCACATTAGAATCATCTACAAGTGAAAGTGGTTCAACAATGGAAACTACAGTATCCACAACAGGTACCTCTCCACCTTCACCATCTTCTACAACAGAAAGCACATCAGAATTGACTTCATCTACAACAGAAATATCTTCAGCTACTGTAGAACAAACAACAAGCAAGCAGACACAAACCACTCCAGATACTTCTAGCACAGAAACAGAATCTACAACGACAGCTTACTCAACATTTACAACAGCTATGTCCCCTATGAGCACAACCACATTAGAATCATCTACAAGTGAAAGTGGTTCCACACTAGAAACTACAATATCCACAACAGGTACCTCTCCATCTTCACCATCTTCTACAACAGAAAGTACATCAGAATTGACTTCATCTACAACAGAAATATCTTCAGCTAGTGTAGAACAAACAACAAGCAAGCAGACACAAACCACTCCAGATACTTCTAGCACAGAAACAGAATCTACAACGACAGCTTACTCAACATTTACAACAGCTATGTCCCCTATGAGCACAACCACATTAGAATCATCTACAAGTGAAAGTGGTTCCACACTGGAAACTACAATATCCACAACAGGTACTTCTCCATCTTCACCATCTTCTACAACAGAAAGTACATCAGAATTGACTTCATCTACAACAGAAATATCTTCAGCTAGTGTAGAACAAACAACAAGCAAGCAGACACAAACCACTCCAGATACTTCTAGCACAGAAACAGAATCTACAACGACAGCTTACTCAACATTTACAACAGCTATGTCCCCTATGAGCACAACCACATTAGAATCATCTACTAGTGAAAGTGCTTCAACAATGGAAACTACAATATCCACAACAGGTACCTCTCCATCTTCTACAACAGAAAGTACATCAGATTTGACTTCATCTACAACAGAAATATCTTCAGCTACTGTAGAACAAACAACAAGCAAGCAGACACAAACCACTCCAGATACTTCTAGCACAGAAACAGAATCTACAACGACAGCTTACTCAACATTTACAACAGCTATGTCCCCTATGAGCACAACCACATTAGAATCATCTACAAGTGAAAGTGGTTCAACAATGGAAACTACAGTATCCACAACAGGTACCTCTCCACCTTCACCATCTTCTACAACAGAAAGCACATCAGAATTGACTTCATCTACAACAGAAATATCTTCAGCTACTGTAGAACAAACAACAAGCAAGCAGACACAAACCACTCCAGATACTTCTAGCACAGAAACAGAATCTACAACGACAGCTTACTCAACATTTACAACAGCTATGTCCCCTATGAGCACAACCACATTAGAATCATCTACAAGTGAAAGTGGTTCCACACTGGAAACTACAATATCCACAACAGGTACCTCTCCATCTTCACCATCTTCTACAACAGAAAGTACATCAGAATTGACTTCATCTACAACAGAAATATCTTCAGCTAGTGTAGAACAAACAACAAGCAAGCAGACACAAACCACTCCAGATACTTCTAGCACAGAAACAGAATCTACAACGACAGCTTACTCAACATTTACAACAGCTATGTCCCCTATGAGCACAACCACATTAGAATCATCTACTAGTGAAAGTGCTTCAACAATGGAAACTACAATATCCACAACAGGTACCTCTCCATCTTCTACAAAAGAAAGTACATCAGATTTGACTTCATCTACAACAGAAATATCTTCAGCTACTGTAGAACAAACAACAAGCAAGCAGACACAAACCACTCCAGATACTTCTAGCACAGAAACAGAATCTACAACGACAGCTTACTCAACATTTACAACAGCTATGTCCCCTATGAGCACAACCACATTAGAATCATCTACTAGTGAAAGTGCTTCAACAATGGAAACTACAATATCCACAACAGGTACCTCTCCATCTTCTACAACAGAAAGTACATCAGATTTGACTTCATCTACAACAGAAATATCTTCAGCTACTGTAGAACAAACAACAAGCAAGCAGACACAAACCACTCCAGATACTTCTAGCACAGAAACAGAATCTACAACGACAGCTTACTCAACATTTACAACAGCTATGTCCCCTATGAGCACAACCACATTAGAATCATCTACTAGTGAAAGTGCTTCAACAATGGAAACTACAATATCCACAACAGGTACCTCTCCATCTTCTACAACAGAAAGTACATCAGAATTGACTTCATCTACAACAGAAATATCTTCAGCTACTGTAGAACAAACAACAAGCAAGCAGACACAAACCACTCCAGATACTTCTAGCACAGAAACAGAATCTACAACGACAGCTTACTCAACATTTACAACAGCTATGTCCCCTATGAGCACAACCACATTAGAATCATCTACTAGTGAAAGTGCTTCAACAATGGAAACTACAATATCCACAACAGGTACCTCTCCATCTTCTACAACAGAAAGTACATCAGATTTGACTTCATCTACAACAGAAATATCTTCAGCTACTGTAGAACAAACAACAAGCAAGCAGACACAAACCACTCCAGATACTTCTAGCACAGAAACAGAATCTACAACGACAGCTTACTCAACATTTACAACAGCTATGTCCCCTAAGAGCACAACCACATTAGAATCATCTACAAGTGAAAGTGGTTCAACAATGGAAACTACAGTATCCACAACAGGTACCTCTCCACCTTCACCATCTTCTACAACAGAAAGCACATCAGAATTGACTTCATCTACAACAGAAATATCTTCAGCTACTGTAGAACAAACAACAAGCAAGCAGACACAAACCACTCTGGATACTTCTAGCACAGAAACAGAACCTACAACGACAGCTTACTCAACATTTACAACAGCTATGTCCCCTATGAGCACAACCACATTAGAATCATCTACAAGTGAAAGTGGTTCAACAATGGAAACTACAGTATCCACAACAGGTACCTCTCCACCTTCACCATCTTCTACAACAGAAAGCACATCAGAATTGACTTCATCTACAACAGAAATATCTTCAGCTAGTGTAGAACAAACAACAAGCAAGCAGACACAAACCACTCCAGATACTTCTAGCACAGAAACAGAACCTACAACGACAGCTTACTCAACATTTACAACAGCTATGTCCCCTATGAGCACAACCACATTAGAATCATCTACAAGTGAAAGTGGTTCAACAATGGAAACTACAATATCCACAACAGGTACCTCTCCATCTTCTACAACAGAAAGTACATCAGAATTGACTTCATCTACAACAGAAATATCTTCAGCTAGTGTAGAACAAACAACAAGCAAGCAGACACAAACCACTCCAGATACTTCTAGCACAGAAACAGAACCTACAACGACAGCTTATTCAACGTTTACAACAGCTATGTCCCCTATGAGCACAACCACATTAGAATCATCTACAAGTGAAAGTGGTTCAACACTGGAAACTACAATATCCACAACAGGTACCTCTCCATCTTCACCATCTTCTACAACAGAAAGTAAATCAGAACTGACTTCATCTACAACAGAAATAATTTCAGCTGGTGTAGAACAAACAACAAGCAAGCAGACACAAACCACTCCAGATACGTCTAGCACAGAAACAGAACCTACAACGACAGTTTACTCAACATTTACAACAGCTATGTCCCCTATGAGCACAACAACATTAGAATCATCTACAAGTGAAAGTGCTTCAACAATGGAAACTACAATATCCACAACAGGTACCTCTCCATCTTCTACAACAGAAAGTACATCAGAATTGACTTCATCTACAACAGAAATATCTTCAGCTACTGTAGAACAAACAACAAGCAAGCAGACACAAACCACTCCAGATACTTCTAGCACAGAAACAGAATCTACAACGACAGCTTACTCAACATTTACAACAGCTATGTCCCCGATGAGCACAACCACATTAGAATTATCTACAAGTGAAAGTGGTTCAACACTAGAAACTACAATATCCACAACAGGTACCTCTCCATCTTCTACAACAGAAAGTACTTCAGAATTGACTTCATCTACAACAGAAATATCTTCAGCTACTGTAGAACAAACAACAAGCAAGCAGACACAAACCACTCCAGATACTTCTAGCACAGAAACAGAATCTACAACGACAGCTTACTCAACATTTACAACAGCTATGTCCCCTATGAGCACAACCACATTAGAATCATCTACAAGTGAAAGTGGTTCAACAATGGAAACTACAATATCCACAACAGGTACCTCTCCATCTTCTACAACAGAAAGTACATCAGAATTGACTTCATCTACAACAGAAATATCTTCAGCTAGTGTAGAACAAACAACAAGCAAGCAGACACAAACCACTCCAGATACTTCTAGCACAGAAACAGAATCTACAACGACAGCTTACTCAACATTTACAACAGCTATGTCCCCTATGAGCACAACCACATTAGAATCATCTACAAGTGAAAGTGGTTCCACACTGGAAACTACAATATCCACAACAGGTACCTCTCCACCTTCACCATCTTCTACAACAGAAAGCACATCAGAATTGACTTCATCTACAACAGAAATATCTTCAGCTAGTGTAGAACAAACAACAAGCAAGCAGACACAAACCACTCCAGATACTTCTAGCACAGAAACAGAATCTACAACGACAGCTTACTCAACATTTACAACAGCTATGTCCCCTATGAGCACAACCACATTAGAATCATCTACAAGTGAAAGTGGTTCCACACTGGAAACTACAATATCCACAACAGGTACCTCTCCATCTTCACCATCTTCTACAACAGAAAGTACATCAGAACTGACTTCATCTACAACAGAAATATCTTCAGCTACTGTAGAACAAACAACAAGCAAGCAGACACAAACCACTCCAGATACTTCTAGCACAGAAACAGAACCTACAACGACAGCTTACTCAACATTTACAACAGCTATGTCCCCTATGAGCACAACCACATTAGAATCATCTACAAGTGAAAGTGGTTCAACAATGGAAACTACAATATCCACAACAGGTACCTCTCCACCTTCACCATCTTCTACAACAGAAAGTACATCAGAATTGACTTCATCTACAACAGAAATATCTTCAGCTAGTGTAGAACAAACAACAAGCAAGCAGACACAAACCACTCCAGATACTTCTAGCACAGAAACAGAACCTACAACGACAGCTTACTCAACATTTACAACAGCTATGTCCCCTATGAGCACAACCACATTAGAATCATCTACAAGTGAAAGTGGTTCAACAATGGAAACTACAATATCCACAACAGGTACCTCTCCATCTTCTACAACAGAAAGTACATCAGAATTGACTTCATCTACAACAGAAATATCTTCAGCTAGTGTAGAACAAACAACAAGCAAGCAGACACAAACCACTCCAGATACTTCTAGCACAGAAACAGAACCTACAACAACAGCTTATTCAACGTTTACAACAGCTATGTCCCCTATGAGCACAACCACATTAGAATCATCTACAAGTGAAAGTGGTTCAACACTGGAAACTACAATATCCACAACAGGTACCTCTCCATCTTCACCATCTTCTACAACAGAAAGTACATCAGAATTTACTTCATCTACAACAGAAATATCTTCAGCTACTGTAGAACAAACAACAAGCAAGCAGACACAAACCACTCCAGATACTTCTAGCACAGAAACAGAACCTACAACGACAGCTTACTCAACATTTACAACAGCTATGTCCCCTATGAGCACAACCACATTAGAATCATCTACAAGTGAAAGTGGTTCAACAATGGAAACTACAATATCCACAACAGGTACCTCTCCATCTTCTACAACAGAAAGTACTTCAGAATTGACTTCATCTACAACAGAAATATCTTCAGCTACTGTAGAACAAACAACAAGCAAGCAGACACAAACCACTCCAGATACTTCTAGCACAGAAACAGAATCTACAACGACAGCTTACTCAACATTTACAACAGCTATGTCCCCTAAGAGCACAACCACATTAGAATCATCTACAAGTGAAAGTGGTTCAACAATGGAAACTACAGTATCCACAACAGGTACCTCTCCACCTTCACCATCTTCTACAACAGAAAGCACATCAGAATTGACTTCATCTACAACAGAAATATCTTCAGCTACTGTAGAACAAACAACAAGCAAGCAGACACAAACCACTCCAGATACTTCTAGCACAGAAACAGAATCTACAACGACAGCTTACTCAACATTTACAACAGCTATGTCCCCTATGAGCACAACCACATTAGAATCATCTACAAGTGAAAGTGGTTCCACACTGGAAACTACAATATCCACAACAGGTACCTCTCCATCTTCACCATCTTCTACAACAGAAAGTACATCAGAATTGACTTCATCTACAACAGAAATATCTTCAGCTAGTGTAGAACAAACAACAAGCAAGCAGACACAAACCACTCCAGATACTTCTAGCACAGAAACAGAATCTACAACGACAGCTTACTCAACATTTACAACAGCTATGTCCCCTATGAGCACAACCACATTAGAATCATCTACTAGTGAAAGTGCTTCAACAATGGAAACTACAATATCCACAACAGGTACCTCTCCATCTTCTACAACAGAAAGTACATCAGATTTGACTTCATCTACAACAGAAATATCTTCAGCTACTGTAGAACAAACAACAAGCAAGCAGACACAAACCACTCCAGATACTTCTAGCACAGAAACAGAATCTACAACGACAGCTTACTCAACATTTACAACAGCTATGTCCCCTATGAGCACAACCACATTAGAATCATCTACTAGTGAAAGTGCTTCAACAATGGAAACTACAATATCCACAACAGGTACCTCTCCATCTTCTACAACAGAAAGTACATCAGAATTGACTTCATCTACAACAGAAATATCTTCAGCTACTGTAGAACAAACAACAAGCAAGCAGACACAAACCACTCCAGATACTTCTAGCACAGAAACAGAATCTACAACGACAGCTTACTCAACATTTACAACAGCTATGTCCCCTATGAGCACAACCACATTAGAATCATCTACTAGTGAAAGTGCTTCAACAATGGAAACTACAATATCCACAACAGGTACCTCTCCATCTTCTACAACAGAAAGTACATCAGAATTGACTTCATCTACAACAGAAATATCTTCAGCTACTGTAGAACAAACAACAAGCAAGCAGACACAAACCACTCCAGATACTTCTAGCACAGAAACAGAATCTACAACGACAGCTTACTCAACATTTACAACAGCTATGTCCCCTAAGAGCACAACCACATTAGAATCATCTACAAGTGAAAGTGGTTCAACAATGGAAACTACAGTATCCACAACAGGTACCTCTCCACCTTCACCATCTTCTACAACAGAAAGCACATCAGAATTGACTTCATCTACAACAGAAATATCTTCAGCTACTGTAGAACAAACAACAAGCAAGCAGACACAAACCACTCTGGATACTTCTAGCACAGAAACAGAACCTACAACGACAGCTTACTCAACATTTACAACAGCTATGTCCCCTATGAGCACAACCACATTAGAATCATCTACAAGTGAAAGTGGTTCAACAATGGAAACTACAATATCCACAACAGGTACCTCTCCATCTTCTACAACAGAAAGTACATCAGAATTGACTTCATCTACAACAGAAATATCTTCAGCTAGTGTAGAACAAACAACAAGCAAGCAGACACAAACCACTCCAGATACTTCTAGCACAGAAACAGAACCTACAACGACAGCTTACTCAACATTTACAACAGCTATGTCCCCTATGAGCACAACCACATTAGAATTATCTACAAGTGAAAGTGGTTCAACACTAGAAACTACAATATCCACAACAGGTACCTCTCCATCTTCTACAACAGAAAGTACTTCAGAATTGACTTCATCTACAACAGAAATATCTTCAGCTACTGTAGAACAAACAACAAGCAAGCAGACACAAACCACTCCAGATACTTCTAGCACAGAAACAGAATCTACAACGACAGCTTACTCAACATTTACAACAGCTATGTCCCCTATGAGCACAACCACATTAGAATCATCTACAAGTGAAAGTGGTTCAACAATGGAAACTACAATATCCACAACAGGTACCTCTCCATCTTCTACAACAGAAAGTACATCAGAATTGACTTCATCTACTACAGAAATATCTTCAGCTACTGTAGAACAAACAACAAGCAAGCAGACACAAACTACTCCAGATACTTCTAGCACAGAAACAGAACCTACAACGACAGCTTACTCAACATTTACAACAGCTATGTCCCCTATGAGCACAACCACATTAGAATCATCTACAAGTGAAAGTGGTTCAACACTGGAAACTACAATATCCACAACAGGTACCTCTCCATCTTCACCATCTTCTACAACAGAAAGTACATCAGAATTTACTTCATCTACAACAGAAATATCTTCAGCTACTGTAGAACAAACAACAAGCAAGCAGACACAAACCACTCCAGATACTTCTAGCACAGAAACAGAACCTACAACGACAGCTTACTCAACATTTACAACAGCTATGTCCCCTATGAGCACAACCACATTAGAATCATCTACAAGTGAAAGTGGTTCAACAATGGAAACTACAATATCCACAACAGGTACCTCTCCATCTTCTACAACAGAAAGTACTTCAGAATTGACTTCATCTACAACAGAAATATCTTCAGCTACTGTAGAACAAACAACAAGCAAGCAGACACAAACCACTCCAGATACTTCTAGCACAGAAACAGAATCTACAACGACAGCTTACTCAACATTTACAACAGCTATGTCCCCTAAGAGCACAACCACATTAGAATCATCTACAAGTGAAAGTGGTTCAACAATGGAAACTACAGTATCCACAACAGGTACCTCTCCACCTTCACCATCTTCTACAACAGAAAGCACATCAGAATTGACTTCATCTACAACAGAAATATCTTCAGCTACTGTAGAACAAACAACAAGCAAGCAGACACAAACCACTCCAGATACTTCTAGCACAGAAACAGAATCTACAACGACAGCTTACTCAACATTTACAACAGCTATGTCCCCTATGAGCACAACCACATTAGAATCATCTACAAGTGAAAGTGGTTCCACACTGGAAACTACAATATCCACAACAGGTACCTCTCCATCTTCACCATCTTCTACAACAGAAAGTACATCAGAATTGACTTCATCTACAACAGAAATATCTTCAGCTAGTGTAGAACAAACAACAAGCAAGCAGACACAAACCACTCCAGATACTTCTAGCACAGAAACAGAATCTACAACGACAGCTTACTCAACATTTACAACAGCTATGTCCCCTATGAGCACAACCACATTAGAATCATCTACTAGTGAAAGTGCTTCAACAATGGAAACTACAATATCCACAACAGGTACCTCTCCATCTTCTACAACAGAAAGTACATCAGATTTGACTTCATCTACAACAGAAATATCTTCAGCTACTGTAGAACAAACAACAAGCAAGCAGACACAAACCACTCCAGATACTTCTAGCACAGAAACAGAATCTACAACGACAGCTTACTCAACATTTACAACAGCTATGTCCCCTATGAGCACAACCACATTAGAATCATCTACTAGTGAAAGTGCTTCAACAATGGAAACTACAATATCCACAACAGGTACCTCTCCATCTTCTACAACAGAAAGTACATCAGAATTGACTTCATCTACAACAGAAATATCTTCAGCTACTGTAGAACAAACAACAAGCAAGCAGACACAAACCACTCCAGATACTTCTAGCACAGAAACAGAATCTACAACGACAGCTTACTCAACATTTACAACAGCTATGTCCCCTATGAGCACAACCACATTAGAATCATCTACTAGTGAAAGTGCTTCAACAATGGAAACTACAATATCCACAACAGGTACCTCTCCATCTTCTACAACAGAAAGTACATCAGAATTGACTTCATCTACAACAGAAATATCTTCAGCTACTGTAGAACAAACAACAAGCAAGCAGACACAAACCACTCCAGATACTTCTAGCACAGAAACAGAATCTACAACGACAGCTTACTCAACATTTACAACAGCTATGTCCCCTAAGAGCACAACCACATTAGAATCATCTACAAGTGAAAGTGGTTCAACAATGGAAACTACAGTATCCACAACAGGTACCTCTCCACCTTCACCATCTTCTACAACAGAAAGCACATCAGAATTGACTTCATCTACAACAGAAATATCTTCAGCTACTGTAGAACAAACAACAAGCAAGCAGACACAAACCACTCTGGATACTTCTAGCACAGAAACAGAACCTACAACGACAGCTTACTCAACATTTACAACAGCTATGTCCCCTATGAGCACAACCACATTAGAATCATCTACAAGTGAAAGTGGTTCAACAATGGAAACTACAATATCCACAACAGGTACCTCTCCATCTTCTACAACAGAAAGTACATCAGAATTGACTTCATCTACAACAGAAATATCTTCAGCTAGTGTAGAACAAACAACAAGCAAGCAGACACAAACCACTCCAGATACTTCTAGCACAGAAACAGAACCTACAACGACAGCTTACTCAACATTTACAACAGCTATGTCCCCTATGAGCACAACCACATTAGAATTATCTACAAGTGAAAGTGGTTCAACACTAGAAACTACAATATCCACAACAGGTACCTCTCCATCTTCTACAACAGAAAGTACTTCAGAATTGACTTCATCTACAACAGAAATATCTTCAGCTACTGTAGAACAAACAACAAGCAAGCAGACACAAACCACTCCAGATACTTCTAGCACAGAAACAGAATCTACAACGACAGCTTACTCAACATTTACAACAGCTATGTCCCCTATGAGCACAACCACATTAGAATCATCTACAAGTGAAAGTGGTTCAACAATGGAAACTACAATATCCACAACAGGTACCTCTCCATCTTCTACAACAGAAAGTACATCAGAATTGACTTCATCTACTACAGAAATATCTTCAGCTACTGTAGAACAAACAACAAGCAAGCAGACACAAACTACTCCAGATACTTCTAGCACAGAAACAGAACCTACAACGACAGCTTACTCAACATTTACAACAGCTATGTCCCCTATGAGCACAACCACATTAGAATCATCTACAAGTGAAAGTGGTTCAACACTGGAAACTACAATATCCACAACAGCTACCTCTCCATCTTCACCATCTTCTACAACAGAAAGTAAATCAGAACTGACGTCATCTACAACAGAAATATCTTCAGCTAGTGTAGAACAAACAACAAGCAAGCAGACACAAACCACTCCAGATACTTCTAGCACAGAAACAGAATCTACAACGACAGCTTACTCAACATTTACAACAGCTATGTCCCCTATGAGCACAACCACATTAGAATCATCTACAAGTGAAAGTGGTTCAACAATGGAAACTACAGTATCCACAACAGGTACCTCTCCATCTTCACCATCTTCTACAACAGAAAGTACATCAGAACTGACGTCATCTACAACAGAAATATCTTCAGCTAGTGTAGAACAAACAACAAGCAAGCAGACACAAACCACTCCAGATACTTCTAGCACAGAAACAGAATCTACAACGACAGCTTACTCAACATTTACAACAGCTATGTCCCCTATGAGCACAACCACATTAGAATCATCTACAAGTGAAAGTGGTTCAACAATGGAAACTACAGTATCCACAACAGGTACCTCTCCACCTTCACCATCTTCTACAACAGAAAGCACATCAGAATTGACTTCATCTACAACAGAAATATCTTCAGCTAGTGTAGAACAAACAACAAGCAAGCAGACACAAACCACTCCAGATACTTCTAGCACAGAAACAGAATCTACAACGACAGCTTACTCAACATTTACAACAGCTATGTCCCCTATGAGCACAACCACATTAGAATCATCTACAAGTGAAAGTGGTTCCACACTGGAAACTACAATATCCACAACAGGTACCTCTCCATCTTCACCATCTTCTACAACAGAAAGTACATCAGAACTGACTTCATCTACAACAGAAATATCTTCAGCTACTGTAGAACAAACAACAAGCAAGCAGACACAAACCACTCCAGATACTTCTAGCACAGAAACAGAACCTACAACGACAGCTTACTCAACATTTACAACAGCTATGTCCCCTATGAGCACAACCACATTAGAATCATCTACAAGTGAAAGTGGTTCAACAATGGAAACTACAATATCCACAACAGGTACCTCTCCATCTTCTACAACAGAAAGTACATCAGAATTGACTTCATCTACAACAGAAATATCTTCAGCTAGTGTAGAACAAACAACAAGCAAGCAGACACAAACCACTCCAGATACTTCTAGCACAGAAACAGAACCTACAACGACAGCTTACTCAACATTTACAACAGCTATGTCCCCTATGAGCACAACCACATTAGAATCATCTACAAGTGAAAGTGGTTCAACAATGGAAACTACAATATCCACAACAGGTACCTCTCCATCTTCTACAACAGAAAGTACATCAGAATTGACTTCATCTACAACAGAAATATCTTCAGCTAGTGTAGAACAAACAACAAGCAAGCAGACACAAACCACTCCAGATACTTCTAGCACAGAAACAGAACCTACAACAACAGCTTATTCAACGTTTACAACAGCTATGTCCCCTATGAGCACAACCACATTAGAATCATCTACAAGTGAAAGTGGTTCAACACTGGAAACTACAATATCCACAACAGGTACCTCTCCATCTTCACCATCTTCTACAACAGAAAGTACATCAGAATTTACTTCATCTACAACAGAAATATCTTCAGCTACTGTAGAACAAACAACAAGCAAGCAGACACAAACCACTCCAGATACTTCTAGCACAGAAACAGAACCTACAACGACAGCTTACTCAACATTTACAACAGCTATGTCCCCTATGAGCACAACCACATTAGAATCATCTACAAGTGAAAGTGGTTCAACAATGGAAACTACAATATCCACAACAGGTACCTCTCCATCTTCTACAACAGAAAGTACTTCAGAATTGACTTCATCTACAACAGAAATATCTTCAGCTACTGTAGAACAAACAACAAGCAAGCAGACACAAACCACTCCAGATACTTCTAGCACAGAAACAGAATCTACAACGACAGCTTACTCAACATTTACAACAGCTATGTCCCCTATGAGCACAACCACATTAGAATCATCTACAAGTGAAAGTGGTTCAACACTGGAAACTACAATATCCACAACAGGTACCTCTCCACCTTCACCATCTTCTACAACAGAAAGCACATCAGAATTGACTTCATCTACTACAGAAATATCTTCAGCTACTGTAGAACAAACAACAAGCAAGCAGACACAAACCACTCCAGATACTTCTAGCACAGAAACAGAACCTACAACGACAGCTTACTCAACATTTACAACAGCTATGTCCCCTATGAGCACAACCACATTAGAATCATCTACAAGTGAAAGTGGTTCAACCAGGGAAACTACAATATCCACAACAGGTACCTCTCCATCTTCACCATCTTCTACAACAGAAAGTATATCAGAATTGACTTCATCTACTACAGAAATATCTTCAGCTACTGTAGAACAAACAACAAGCAAGCAGACACAAACCACTCCAGATACTTCTAGCACAGAAACAGAACCTACAACGACAGCTTACTCAACATTTACAACAGCTATGTCCCCTATGAGCACAACCACATTAGAATCATCTACAAGTGAAAGTGGTTCAACCAGGGAAACTACAATATCCACAACAGGTACCTCTCCACCTTCACCATCTTCTACAACAGAAAGTACATCAGAATTGACTTCATCTACTACAGAAATATCTTCAGCTACTGTAGAACAAACAACAAGCAAGCAGACACAAACCACTCCAGATACTTCTAGCACAGAAACAGAATCTACAACGACAGCTTACTCAACATTTACAACAGCTATGTCCCCTATGAGCACAACCACATTAGAATCATCTACAAGTGAAAGTGGTTCAACAATGGAAACTACAATATCCACAACAGGTACCTCTCCATCTTCTACAACAGAAAGTACATCAGAATTGACTTCATCTACAACAGAAATATCTTCAGCTAGTGTAGAACAAACAACAAGCAAGCAGACACAAACCACTCCAGATACTTCTAGCACAGAAACAGAACCTACAACGACAGCTTACTCAACATTCACAACAGCTATGTCCCCTATGAGCACAACCACATTAGAATCATCTACAAGTGAAAGTGGTTCAACCAGGGAAACTACAATATCCACAACAGGTACCTCTCCATCTTCACCATCTTCTACAACAGAAAGTATATCAGAATTGACTTCATCTACTACAGAAATATCTTCAGCTACTGTAGAACAAACAACAAGCAAGCAGACACAAACCACTCCAGATACTTCTAGCACAGAAACAGAATCTACAACGACAGCTTACTCAACATTTACAACAGCTATGTCCCCTATGAGCACAACCACATTAGAATCATCTACAAGTGAAAGTGGTTCAACAATGGAAACTACAATATCCACAACAGGTACCTCTCCATCTTCTACAACAGAAAGTACATCAGAATTGACTTCATCTACAACAGAAATATCTTCAGCTACTGTAGAACAAACAACAAGCAAGCAGACACAAACCACTCCAGATACTTCTAGCACGGAAACAGAACCTTCAACGACGGCGTACTCAACATTTACAACAGCTATGTCCCCTATTAGCACAACCACATTAGAATCATCTACAAGTGAAAGTGGTTCAACACTGGAAACTACAATATCCACAACAGGTACCTCTCCATCTTCACCATCTTCTACAACAGAAAGTACATCAGAACTGACTTCATCTACAACAGAAATAATTTCAGCTGGTGTAGAACAAACAACAAGCAAGCAGACACAAACTACTCCAGATACTTCTAGCACAGAAACAGAACCTACAACGACAGCTTACTCAACATTTACAACAGCTATGTCCCCTGTGAGCATAACCACATTAGAATCATCTACTAGTGAAAGTGGTTCAACAATGGAAACTACAATATCCACAACAGGTACCTCTCCATCTTCACTATCTTCTACAACAGAAAGTACATCAGAACTGACTTCATCTACAACAGAAATATCTTCAGCTACTGTAGAACAAACAACAAGCAAGCAGACACAAACCACTCCAGATACTTCTAGCACAGAAACAGAACCTACAACGACAGATTACTCAACATTCACAACAGCTATGTCCCCTATGAGCACAACCACATTAGAATCATCTACAAGTGAAAGTGGTTCAACACTGGAAACTACAATATCCACAACAGGTACCTCTCCATCTTCACCATCTTCTACAACAGAAAGTACATCAGAATTTACTTCATCTACAACAGAAATATCTTCAGCTACTGTAGAACAAACAACAAGCAAGCAGACACAAACCACTCCAGATACTTCTAGCACAGAAACAGAACCTACAACGACAGCTTACTCAACATTTACAACAGCTATGTCCCCTATGAGCACAACCACATTAGAATCATCTACAAGTGAAAGTGGTTCAACAATGGAAACTACAATATCCACAACAGGTACCTCTCCATCTTCTACAACAGAAAGTACTTCAGAATTGACTTCATCTACAACAGAAATATCTTCAGCTACTGTAGAACAAACAACAAGCAAGCAGACACAAACCACTCCAGATACTTCTAGCACAGAAACAGAATCTACAACGACAGCTTACTCAACATTTACAACAGCTATGTCCCCTATGAGCACAACCACATTAGAATCATCTACAAGTGAAAGTGGTTCAACACTGGAAACTACAATATCCACAACAGGTACCTCTCCACCTTCACCATCTTCTACAACAGAAAGCACATCAGAATTGACTTCATCTACTACAGAAATATCTTCAGCTACTGTAGAACAAACAACAAGCAAGCAGACACAAACCACTCCAGATACTTCTAGCACAGAAACAGAACCTACAACGACAGCTTACTCAACATTTACAACAGCTATGTCCCCTATGAGCACAACCACATTAGAATCATCTACAAGTGAAAGTGGTTCAACCAGGGAAACTACAATATCCACAACAGGTACCTCTCCATCTTCACCATCTTCTACAACAGAAAGTATATCAGAATTGACTTCATCTACTACAGAAATATCTTCAGCTACTGTAGAACAAACAACAAGCAAGCAGACACAAACCACTCCAGATACTTCTAGCACAGAAACAGAATCTACAACGACAGCTTACTCAACATTTACAACAGCTTTGTCCCCTATGAGCACAACCACATTAGAATCATCTACAAGTGAAAGTGGTTCAACAATGGAAACTACAATATCCACAACAGGTACCTCTCCATCTTCTACAACAGAAAGTACATCAGAATTGACTTCATCTACAACAGAAATATCTTCAGCTAGTGTAGAACAAACAACAAGCAAGCAGACACAAACCACTCCAGATACTTCTAGCACAGAAACAGAACCTACAACGACAGCTTACTCAACATTCACAACAGCTATGTCCCCTATGAGCACAACCACATTAGAATCATCTACAAGTGAAAGTGGTTCAACCAGGGAAACTACAATATCCACAACAGGTACCTCTCCATCTTCACCATCTTCTACAACAGAAAGTATATCAGAATTGACTTCATCTACTACAGAAATATCTTCAGCTACTGTAGAACAAACAACAAGCAAGCAGACACAAAGCACTCCAGATACTTCTAGCACGGAAACAGAACCTTCAACGACAGCGTACTCAACATTTACAACAGCTATGTCCCCTATTAGCACAACCACATTAGAATCATCTACAAGTGAAAGTGGTTCAACACTGGAAACTACAATATCCACAACAGGTACCTCTCCATCTTCACCATCTTCTACAACAGAAAGTACATCAGAACTGACTTCATCTACAACAGAAATAATTTCAGCTGGTGTAGAACAAACAACAAGCAAGCAGACACAAACTACTCCAGATACTTCTAGCACAGAAACAGAACCTACAACGACAGCTTACTCAACATTTACAACAGCTATGTCCCCTGTGAGCATAACAACATTAGAATCATCTACTAGTGAAAGTGGTTCAACAATGGAAACTACAATATCCACAACAGGTACCTCTCCATCTTCACTATCTTCTACAACAGAAAGTACATCAGAACTGACTTCATCTACAACAGAAATATCTTCAGCTACTGTAGAACAAACAACAAGCAAGCAGACACAAACCACTCCAGATACTTCTAGCACAGAAACAGAACCTACAACGACAGATTACTCAACATTCACAACAGCTATGTCCCCTATGAGCACAACCACATTAGAATCATCTACAAGTGAAAGTGGTTCAACATTGGAAACTACAATATCCACAACAGGTACCTCGCCATCTTCACCATCTTCTACAACAGAAAGTACATCAGAACTGACTTCAGCTACTGTAGAACAAACAACAAGCCAACAGTCAACTCAAACATCATTTACAACAGCTGTGTCCCCTATGAGCACAACCACATTAGAATTGTCCACAAGTAAAAGTGGTTCAACTCTGGAAACTACATTATCTTCAACTGAAACTGGCCCAACAGTAACAAATATGATATCAAGTACATTTGTCTCTTCATCTTCTTCTATCACAGAAGGTCTGAGTGCTTCAGCATTCACCCCATCAAATCCCTCTCCAAGCCCTGCAGAAAAAACAAGCCAGCAGACACAAACCACTATTTCAACTTCAAGCATTGAAATTCCTTCAACGGCTACAGCCCAAACGTTTAGCATTTCTACTTCATCTCAGTCAAGCCCCACACTTGAAACTTTGTCCCCTGCTCAATCGAGTACACAGAAAACTTCAACTTCAACATCAACATCAACATCAACATCAACATCAACATCAACATCAACATCAATATCAACATCAACTTCAACAAAACCTTCTTCATCCACACCTTTAAGTACAGTTTCAACAACTCAAAACTGTCAATGCAGTTGTAATGGATATCCATGCGTATACAATAAAGATTCTAAGAAATGTGAATGTAAATGCCAACCTCCCACTTATGGAGAATCTTGCGAATTCGCACATGACTCTAAGCCTACTTTGTGTAAGTTTTTATCATACATTTCTTATATTATAATTATTACACTTGTTATTGGTGTTCTCTATTTCCTTTCTTATTTTCCACATTCGTTGTAAATAATTATTTCACTGTACTTGTGGGTATTGAATCAATAGAAAATCAGCCCCTAAGATACTTCTAGCCAATAAGTTGTTCATCTGACAGTAAAGTTAGTTTTAGAGCTAAAATGTCACACAACCCACAGACATACTTGATGTCCTGAAAGTTCTTTCATTACAAAATATTTAGCACAATAGTTTGAATTTGCAGCTCACTTATGTCCCTCATGTTCAAATATGTAAGTCTTTCTAATGTTTCTAAATCTATTATTTTATTGCAGCTGGAGGAATACCCACATTGAAGGCAAATATCTCTCTTCGAATTTTGATGGACTATCTTCCTGATTATGAAGATTTGAACTCTGCCCAATCAAAAAATCTAATTTCCATCTTAAAACAAGAGGTATATTTTCTAGTTCCTTTTCCTGAAGTAATTTAAAGCTCACAAATTTTGTAAAAAAAAAAAAAAAAAAATGTGTTGATACAGTGGACCTAAAAGTATTCAGACTCTTAAGTCAAACTTAAATAAAAAATAAATCAAAGAAAAAATATATGAACATTATTTGCATTTAATTTTTTATTTGACAGAACAGACCAGGGCTGAAATCACATTAGATGGATAAATTTTCTTGCAATACTGCAATAAATCTTTAATAAATTTAGTTAATTGCATAAGTTATTATTTGCTAAATATATTGTATAAATATTTATATGCTGGAAAAAAAAAACGTTTTTTTTGTTTTTTTAACAGCTTACAGTCCTGTGCAAAAGAGCAAATGAAAACTTCAAAGACGTGCGCATTCTTAGGCTAAGGTAAGTTAATTAATCTTGAATTTCATACATTTACAAATATTTGCAAAGCAAAATTATATTAATATGTGGCATGTACTTTTTTAAGGCAAGGAAGTGTCGTTGCTGAAAGTGTTTCAGAATATAACTATCCCAACAACAACACACAAATAAATGATCTAAACGAAAATCTGGAAGACGATCTGGTAAAAATATTTAATGACTCAAATTCACTGGACAATCTCAGCGCAGCTCTCGGTAATGTTTCCATCGAACGTGACCAAATTGCCACGGAGGAACCTGTAATATTGGGTAAGTTACTTTTTTTATTTTAAAAACAGATAAGATATCATCATTTAACATATTTTAGTAAAAAACAAGGTAGACCTCCTTTAAGGGACACACGGACTACTATTACAGTATATCTAATGTTTTTGTAATATAGCTCCAGATGTCTTTTGTATTCATTTATTGAGATCTTTAATTTGCATATCACCTTTTTTTATCTTTGTCATGTGCAGATATTACAGATCTAAAACCATTTGTGAACTGCACTGAGAATTTTGCAAACTTCACGGAGGAGGTTGTAAATGGAGAATGGGTATGTGTGGGACCATGCACAAATAATACTAACTTCTGCAATCAACATGGTGAATGCCAAAATGCAATAGAAGGACCACGGTGCAAGTAAGTGCTTCAATGCAAATTCTAATAATTACAAACTGCACAGTCTTCAGGTAATCAAAGGATATTTACCTTTAACTTTATTTTTTGCTCAATATTTATTAAATGAGCGAGTACATCATGAACCCATCTTCCAAACCATGTTTTTGTCTTATCCCGAATCACTATTGGGGCTTTTGCACTGCATGGTACTGCTAGGTAGGGCTCACTTTTTGGGGGGTTTCCACTGTGTACAGTACCTAGTACCTGGTACTTTTTTAGTACCACCTCGGTAAACAAATTTGTTAACCTCATATTTAAATAAGCAATTAAAAAAATATCACACATTTTAATCTGATGGGCAAAAATGAAATGTCTGCAAAATGCAATGTTTTCAGGAATTTAGGGGTTTTTTTTCACAAACTTTGTATGCAATGCTTTGGCTGTTCTTTTACTCAATAACAGCATTTTGGGGGCCTGAAAACACAAACTTTTGAAAACTAGTTTAAATTGCAGGTTTTTGAAAACGATACCATTATCATCTCCGTGTAAACTACAATAATGTCAAAAAATCGAGTGCGTATAGTGTTTATTTTTAATTTTTTACAAAGTGACATCTACTGGCCTGGCAGCAAAATACAGCTTTTTTAGTCGGTTTCGTATCGTTTTGACAGCGAAAAACTTGAAAGCGAAACTTTTCAAAAACGCAAAGAAAAAACTTTTCAGTTTTTAGGTTTACGGAACAGCGATGTACTTAAAAACAGAAAAGTTTTTCCTTTGCGTTTTTTAAAAGTTTTCTGTACAGACGACAACGTGGTCAAAACGAAAACGACTAAAAGCGCTGTATTATGTATGCCAGGCCAGTAGTTGACATGGTCGGAATTAGAATTAGTTTACGGTGTTAGAATTTGGCTTATGTAAATAGTGCGTATCCATTGGTCGTAGTAGAGGTGCAGTAAGTCTACACTGGAGAAGCGTTAATAAACTCAGTATCTTGAGCAGCAAAAGCGCAGTCCTGTAGTCTGCCATTGTAGTATTGGTTGTCAAGTACTCGTGCACGCCTATAGACCTTATGTAACCCCGCCCCTTTTCAGCGCTGCGCTCGTTGTCTTTTGACTTCCGGTCTGTATTTTCACAGCGATTCTGCATGTATATTAATGAACGGCTCGTTTTAAAATCTTCCCGGTCTACTGACATTTGTTAAGTCATCTGCTTTAAACATTACAATTCTCATGATAACTTTCGTTAACTTTACATTAAAGGTATAGCGGAGGATTTTTTACTTCCGGGTGGATCACCTATACTATTGGTCCTCCTAATTGTCAATCATTCTGGTGAATCAATCAAACTTATTCAAAAAGTGGAGAGGGCGGGTCTTATCTAAAATTCGGAAAGATCCTCCGCTATACCTTTAAGTAAATCCACTTCAAAAGCGAATTACTCCTGGACAGCAGCGCCATAGAGATATACAGAGCGACCGCAAAAACGGAAGTTAAAAGACAATATTCTAAAGATGGCGGCGCCCTCGTTTCTCTGGCGCATAAGGTCTATTACTGAACACATAATATGCATGCACATGACGTCACGTTTTCACAAATTCACGTTTTTCTAGTTTACACAGGCATGATTACAGTATTGTTCTCAAAAACTTGCACTTTAAAACAGATTATCAAACGTTTGCATTTTCAGGATTCCAAAATGCCGTTGTGTAAGTGAACGTCAAAAACGCATTAAAAAAAAGTTGTCCATTTTTTGGTTGAAAACAGTGTCATGTAAACAGCCCCCAAAGTACATAATTGTTGTGTAAACGTACCCTAAGAAATACTTTCTTAGTGACATCCCCTCCTCATTTTGCCAATTGTCCAGGTGTGACAGATCTTACTTTGAGAAGTACCATGGAAAGCACTGTGAGCTTTACAGCAGAGAGGCTGGTTTCTACGCAGTTCTCTTCGGCAGTTTAGCAGCTTTTGCTCTACTTATCATTGTTGCCGTTGTGATGGTTGTGGTGTTCTACAGGGCAAAGAGGTCTGTATAACTTTTTCTGTGACTTAAGCATTCAAAGATGACAAAAAATCTAAACAAATAACTCAATAATCTAATTTCAACAGAGCGTCAAGAAAAAGGAGGTTATCGTTTTTTGATGATGTCGTCTTTGATTTTTCATCCAGAGGTATGATGTCATATTGTTGCTATACGCATGCTCAGACTCTCAAGCATTAGAAATGATGTGACGTATTATAATTGAAAATATGAACTATATTATTGCAGGATCCATAGACAGAGGCTTTGGGAATCAAACCTTTTCAGCCACAGAAGCATCAGAATCAGGGTCTTATGGAGCGAACAATGATCATTCATCTGCATGGTAGGATAAGAGATTATATATCATTTTATAAATAGCCTATATGAGAAAAGGAAGAAACATAGCAAAACCTAAAATCAGCAGTCAAAATGGACTAGGATATGATAAGATCATTAATGACAATAAATATGTCTTGCTGTATTTGTGGTTGTTAATTTTATTGATTATTTTATTTATTTTCCCTCTTTGCAACAGATCAGACCAGAGCAACTGAAGTGATGGATGTCTAATGAAAAGGGATGACAGATATACATATATATATTTTTTTTTATATTATTTTTTTTAATTTATTTTTTTGCCACACGACACAATCAATCACAAAACACGGCCAATCAGAACAATCCTCTCTGTTCGCGCACTTTATCGCTCTAAAAACTAAGCACACATACCTTGTATGTTTATGACTTCTGTGATGCTTCTCTATAGGGTATGCTTTTAATGGTTTATCATGTAATATCCTCTTGTAAACTTTACGTAATCACTCTCCATGTTTGGTAATTAATATACATTAGGATCTGCACATTGGTCCAATGAGATGTGATGTAGGCGGGGCTTCCTGCTCAACACACACACACACACACACACACACATATTGCTTGTCGCTTGTTGATGCTATTTACGTTGTATTATATTTATGCATTTAGCAGGCGCTTTTATCCAAAGGATAAATTAAAACCTAGATTAGGAAACGAGAGCTAAAGAGAAATGCAGAGAATAATAAAAAAAAAAAAGAAATCCTGGTATGAGAGGGTGATACTCTGGGAATTAAAAAAGACTATTAATAATAATCATCATAAATAAACATAATCCTAATCAGTGTTGGGTGTAATGCATTATCATCTACTATCAATTACTGTAATTTAATTATTTTCCCTTGAAAAAGTAATTTAAGGGATTACTCTTTTCTGTAATTTAATCACAGTTACTTCTGATGTAATTGCACTAAATACTGTTTAGACTAGAACAATTTTAGGCCTATATAAAACAATAGTGGATTTAACGTCTAACGTTAAAATGTTGCCTATATTTTTATGTAACTCTTTAAATACTTTGGAAAGCTCAAGAATTATTCATTATTTATTTGAAATAATTAAAATAGCAGTTTCATATCTATTCTTGTATTTGTTCAACTACTCAATGTTGATATGGGACTTAGAAAGTAATAATGCAATTTATAGAGAGTAGCCTAATTAGTAGGTCTATAGTAATTTAATTACATTGTGTAATTAATAGCTAGTAATTAATTAGTTAAGTTGATTGTTGTTTTTAATGATTGTTTTTGTTGTACATTTACATATATGATTTTGTTGTACATTTACATAGCCTATATTTATATGCCTTTTGATATGATAGCATTGGTATTGCTTGTATTTACATTGAGAAGCACATTAAATTAATATTTATAAAGATGAGAATTGTGTTGAATACATGTTTGCAATTGAAATTCTTAAAATAAAGCATATATTGACTATTGTAGGCCATCATGTTGACTTTCGGTTAAAAAAAATGTTTGTTGCAATGTCGTTCTAAGGTCACTAGGAGGCGCTGCAGACTTAATTACACGGCAGCTAATCTTCACCTGTAATTTGGCTGCTGCTTCTCATCAAAGGCGTCTTTTTCTTGTAAATATTACTGTAGTCCATTTTCTTAAACCTAAACAAACCATTTCCCTCATTTTGTCCCACAGTCCTTGGTTTGCTGTCTTGTCATTTAACGGAGGCTTTTATCCAAAGTTACACTTAATTCAGGGACAGTCCCCATGGTAAATTGTGTTGCCCCAGACCAGGACACAGTGGTGGTAGTTCATGGATTGTATTGTTTGAACCTACAACCTTTCAGTTGCCAGCGCTTATCTTTAACCACTTGGCCACTCCACCGCTGTATGGCTGCATTCAAATGGGCAATTCATTGTCATTGGGCCACACCTGCAGGACTGCAGAAGACAACAGAGACATCAACGAAAGTCTATGTACTGTACATCATGTTCGGAGAATACCGAATTCACATTTAGTCGATTTTCCTCAGCACTGAAGCACTGAGTTAATCATTTTTGTAAAACTTAACATTAACTTTTTGATGATTACACTAATCAATCATTTCAATAGCACAACTTATATAAACTATAATCTGTGAGCGTTGGATCACTGGCTATATATTTGCAAGGTGTTCATTGTTAAATGGGTGTAACTGATCATCTCTTTAATTCTTCAACACGCAGGAAGGAACTCATTCACTTTTTTTTTTTTTTTTTTTTTTTTTTTTGTCCTGGAAATGAAATGCATTGGTTTATATGACAAGTAAATGTGTTTATAAATTCAAAATATGTAAACCATTTTCTTTTAGGAACAGGTTAAGGGTGTGGGCTTGGGTTAGTCTGTAATCATCATAATTAGATGTATATAAAACAATACAAGTCTATGGTATGTCCTCGTTTAGATATGCATGTGTCTGTGTGTATAAAAGTGTGTGTGTGTGTGAGTAAGTGAATGTTTTCATAGGATTGATAGATAATAAATTTGAGTCAAGGCCATCTAAACAAGTTGTTTGCTTTTTATAGACCTTAATGTATGTGGTTTAACCATCTTCAGTTCCTTCCTTTTGTCTGCTTTTGATCAGGCTGTGATTATTCAGGAAGCTTATCTTTTTTTAAGAGTTGAATTACTGGTTTGCAAAGAGTCATTTCCATTTCACATGTGATGTGAATCGACTTACATCACCGAAATTACTATTCTGTGTCATTACTGTATATTTTAGTACATATTTCAAAAACCCCATTAGATAAAAAAAAATATATATTTCCTGTTCATTGTTAGGCTATCAACTTCACACTGTTCAATGTTCTTTAGAAGTCCTCAAATGTGTTGTCATTGTAAACAAAAACAACATTTTGAAATTTATTTTTGGTTGAAATAAAGCTGGAATAAAAGAAAAGACAAAAAAAAAAAAAAAGTTTAGAAATCTTGCCTTGGCAACTAACTGAATCAAATAAGTTTATTAAAAACACTAAAGATGACTAAAATTACAAATTAAAGCTAATAAAATGACACAAAAGAAACAAAATTCCTATAAAACTTACAATAAATTAAAATGAAAACTGAAATATAAAAAGGTAAATGCAGCAGAAGGTGAAAAGCATGACTTCATTTCCTGTTACCCGAGCCAAATTTGTTAAATGGATCGGTTTTTGGACATTACAGCTCGCTCATTTCACCTGCTTATCGTTTCATCCAAGGCTTTAGCGTCAAAAAAAGACCAGAGAAACAGCATTTTCCCCAATCACCAAGGCAGAAAATACCAGTCTACGTGAGTAATTCCCAGGTTTGCGAGA
Organism: Rutilus rutilus; assembly: GCF_951802725.1. Taxonomy (NCBI): domain Eukaryota; kingdom Metazoa; phylum Chordata; class Actinopteri; order Cypriniformes; family Leuciscidae; genus Rutilus; species Rutilus rutilus. Next base: position 29,670,317 of record NC_140227.1, on the reverse strand, counting down.
TAGTGCCCTGTAAAGCAGCTCCAAAGACTGCACATCCCTTCAAACCACAGACCTGATCCAAGATCGGTTTTAAAGTGCAAAAGACCAGTTCACCTTCCTCCTGTCTGGAGCCAGGCCAGTAGTAATGAGGCAGAGCGCAGGGGCGTGGGTGTGATAAAACAGGCAAAACAGCTATATCTATGTTCCACAGAGATACGACATACTTCACAGAATGAAATACAACAGAATATCAGATAAAAACAAACTTGATTCATAAATAAGTATTTATTTCTATTACTTTAAAGGATACAATCCACTAAGAACTATTCAGTTTGGGTAAGAGGACAATGTTAAATACTTTTACACATCACAACATACTGTTTTATCAGTGCACTTTGCTTTATATATATATATATTTTTATATATACACACACATACACACAACACAGCAGAGATGTCTATTTCTTCTTGAACTTGCCTTCATTTTTAGGTAAGACTGCAAAAGGAAAATAAAAACAATGTAAACATTTTTTTGATACAGAAACTAGTAAAATAAATGGTAAAAAAAAAAAAAAAAAAAAAAAAGCATGGCATCAAATGAGTTCAAATCCCGTTGTGAGGTGGAAAGTTGTACTTGACCTCAGAGCTTCCAAACTGGATGTTTTTATAGTCTTACTCCTCTTTTTTTTTTCAAATTGCATGGAACTTGCTACATTTACTGAGTTATCACGATGGTTCTGGAAACAATATAGAATAATAAAACATCTCATTCACCAGCTGCCAGCAGCCAAAGTCTCAGGTGCCCACACCCATTGTAATCACGTCTAACAGGAATGCACGTACAGTAACAGGAAGATCAGTATGTGTGAGCTTGGCCAAACGCAACACGTATGGACTTTAACTCCACATAGCTCTTAAAAAAAAAAAAAAAAAAAAAAAAAAAAAAAAGTCGAAGATGCGTTTTCATTGAGGAAGTGTTAATGACTGACTGTAGGGAATGGGCAAAACATAAAGAAACACAGATCAGGGGCAATTGTTTCCTCGTGCGGACTTGCATGCATCAAGGGAGATTGTATTCGTTGAGTCTTTGTAATCCGCAGTTGGGTATTTAAAGAACGAGAACTATAATGGGAGGTAGTACTCGAGAAAATCCTATTCTAGACAATGGCTCACAGCTTCACGTGGAGACAGCACTTTAAAAGAGGAGATAAAAACATTCACAGGTTTTATAAGTATTGCTTTTTGTGCAACAAAAGAACACACTACACCTCAGCAAGAAGCCAGGGATCGGAAATACTCCGTTCATTCAGAGGGCAACATTTCAGCTGCCGTTTTAAGCAGCTTATAAAAGCAGTGCCAAAAATTGGGCAAATGTAACACATTCAGCTCTCGTATCACTCACACACTCAACTCAGAACAGAAAAGCAATACTCAGCCTGCTCCTATGTAACACACACTCAAGACTACAAGTTATACAGACAGGCCACATAAAAGCGCACAAAAGAGTGTCCTGACAAAGGATGAGAGAAATATAACAGAAGAGCTGCGAAATAGTGTGCATGTGTCAGATTTCATGCTTGCATGCAGTATGCAATGCAAAAAGATGGAATAACCTTCACTTAAAATGCCGGCCGCAAAAAAAAAAGCCAGGCTGTTTTTATACTTCATATATGGTAGACGACATAAACGTACAGAAGCATTACTGACCCTATGTCCCCATGATCAGATGAACGTTCCAAGACATAAAGATTATCATCAATGCAATATAAAATGAGACTACGAAAATTTACAACACTGAAGTATGGAGGTACCAGACCAGCTAATACCCAACAACTGCACCATGTCATCATTTCAACACTTACATTTCACGTGACAATGAAATAAAAAAAAAACATAATTTCCGAGCTCGCTCTAAGACAACTGTTAGAACGGCTTCCAGGTTGAGAGCAAAACAAGAGAAATCCCAGTAACTGCAATTCATACGTAACTCGCTCGAATTTCCGAGCACTACAGCAAAACTGCAACAAAGCAGCGACAAAGTCTTCGGACAAACGTGTCCCAAGTGATAGCTCGCTTATTTCATACCAAGTCTATTTGGTGCGTCATTTTCCTTTTGCTTTGACAGTCCCAGTCCGAACTCGAATCGGAGGCGTCCGTGCCTTGACTCGCTGTGCTGTCCGTTAAATACTTCTCATGTTTGTCCAGGTATGGTGGGCGTTGTGGCAAAAGGAAGTAGTGTGTGTTGCTGGCTTTCCTGCCGTTCTCCATGACGGGCAGAATGCATGGGGAGCCTTCGCTATTCTGTCGTTGCAGACCGCGACTGACGTATTTGGGATCTGGGGCAAAGCTCTGCGTAGGGGGCATGATCCCGTTGAGGTACATTGGGAGGCTCTTTGGGCTCGGGGTGCGGGAACTACTGGCGGAAAAAGGTTCTCTAGGGGGAACTTTGGGAGGTCGGTCATCGTCACTGTTGGCTCCCGATGAGACTTCGGCTGACCAGCGCCGGTAGTCTCCCGTTTTGATAGGTCGTGGGGGAATAGGAACTCTCGGAGGAACTTCTGGTTTATCCAGGCCTTGTGTATTCCAGTGGTGACTGGATAGTCGGAAGGAGGTGGGTTTGTTGAAGCAGCCGGCAGGGCCAGAATGGGAGCGCCGAAGCTTTCTTTGCGTACGTTCCTGCTGTCTGAGACAGTTCTGCTGCTGTTGCTGGTGGTGGTCGCGGAGCTCCTGTTCCCTCTGCTGGGTTTCCCGCTCCTGCCTCAACTTCTGCGGCTGTGTCTGTGGCTGTTGCTTCTGCTGGGATGCTGGACCTTCAAAGTAGGCGTAGTTAATCTGTCCACAGCCCCTGAAACTCCTCCTACTAGGCATTCCGTACCGGAAAGGAGACTGTTTGGAGCAAGGTTCGGAAACCAGGCAGCGATTGTCATCTCCGTTGAAGAACTCTACTTCACTGTCCACAGCCTGATCCGGGGAAAGCTCAGCTGAACCGGGAATTGGGGGAAGGGGTTTGGTGACTCGGCTGGGCGTCTGGGGAGGACTGATGCAGTCAGATACGGTTAGACGTTGAAAGCAGGGAACCACTTGGTCGTTTTTGGCAGGGCTGGACGTAGAAAGGTCCGTGTGCAAGGTGAGCTGGGAAGGTCTAGGCTTTTTGGGGGGCAAGGGCTGGCCTCCTGGGCTGTTTGGTGATTGAAGATGAGTCCGCTCTTCTGTTTGAATGGAAAGATGGCAGAGAATGAGAATACGGCCGTTTTTAAGACTGAAATCAATCAATTGTTCTTTTATGCAAACTATACAAATAACCACACTGTCAACAGTGTTAAAGATGTAGCCGCAATTGGAACAAAAATTACACTTCCCCTTAAAGCTGATGATTTTCTCCAACAGTATTACATTAAGCTATTTTACATTTGGCAGGCACTTTTATCCAAAGAGCATTTCAAGGAATATTATCAGTTTGTGCATTCCCTGGGAATCAAAACCGTGACCTTGGTGTTGCTAGCACACTCTAGTAGTACACAAGTTTAAGGAATAGTTCACCAAAAAAATAAGTACAATCACTGTTTACTTCAAGTCGTTGCAAACCAATATATTAAAATACAAGAGGATAGTTTTGAAGGACCCTCATGCAGCTCTTTCTATACACAGACCGTCCACCTCTGTCCATCTCCAAAAAGGACAAAAGTATCACACACACTATATTTCACTAAATTAGTCTTCTCGAAGATGTTACATGTTGTATAGTCTACTAATTTAAAGGTGTTTTTTTTGGTGCTTCTGTTCTTCTTGGAGCCTGACAGACATGGTTGCTATCAATTGTCTTTTTATGTATTAAAAACAAAAATGTTGCAAAAAATACATCATAAAAGTTTAAGGGGGAGTAATTTTTGAGTGAACTTTTAATAATGATGAGACTTATGTTACTTACGGTCCGCTCCTGAAAATGACGGCAGCACCTGTTGCTGGGATTGATGGTTAAAATCCCTAGAAGAATCAATGGTGAAGCATAAGCTGCAAATTAAGAACAGGAAAGCTAATCAGATTGATGCACAAATCCAAGGTTCATTAACATCATGAAAAACATGCAGAGCATTTCCTGTTTTTCTGCTCAGTCGTGCAGTGCATGTCCACGGTCTTATAAAACTAATCAATTTTCAACTCTAAAAACATGTGAACAATTTGCACTCACTTGTGTAGATCATGGTATTTCCAAGAGGGCTTAGCTCCGGCCATGCTATGCCAATGGCTGCCCCGCAGGAAAAGGCTTTGCGCGGGTAAACAGATCTCCTGGGCAGTCAAGCCTGCAGTGGACATGCTCCAGCTGCAGTCGGTTCGCATTCAGGCCAGGAAATGTTCCTCCCGCCAAGCTGGCAGCTGCTGGCCTGTACCTGAAACACAGCCATGAGAGGACAAGAGCATGAATCTCTGTAACACCTCCTACACAGGAATACGATTAAATGTAGTCTCCTGCTTCTCACATTTTCTTTCTTAAAGAGAAAAGGACCTACATTGTAATGCATCTTATCTAGAGTTTCACAAGAGCTCTTACACTGAGCTTATGATTGAAATAGGACAAAACTCAAAGGAGATCTTTGTAACATTCATTTCTTGCTCTTATACTGCAATGAGCTTAAATGGAGATCAAATTGAGACTTTCTGAGGAAAAATGCCCTACTAATCTCTCACACTGAGGTCTCTTCTGAAACTCAAGAGGAGAAACAATGGTTTGAACTCAAAAGATCTCAATATGTACTCAAACATTTCTAAATCAAACTGATCCACTTCCATTATATAGCCTAACCCTCTACTCTTACTGCACATCAGCTATTGTCTTTTTGTGTCTATTTTCATTTCTATGCAAGATTTGTACCTTAATAAAACAGCTTCGAAATCATTTCGATGGTAAACGAACTCGTACTAGGGCGAATCATCTCGATAGCAAAGCAGGGGGGCAAAACCAGCAATGCAAGTTTGAGAGGTGGCGTCCCGACAAATCTCGCGAGAATCACGACTTGCTTTACGGCACGACGTCACATACATCAACAACCTATGAAGCAGCCTCTATGGAAGACACTAGCACGCATTTCAGACGTGAATCATGGCAGAGTCGACGAAGAAAACGAAGAAAGTGCAAATACGGCTCTGCGTGAGTGGTATTTACGACAGTAACGTTAAATACAAGTACTCCACAGCGACTCTAGGGGTCGCTGTTTGAGAAAAACGGAAACTCCATAGTGTGCCTTTAAGAGAAACGTCCAAGATTTACAATTATGCATCTGGCAGACGCTTTTATCCAAACCAACATGTATTGCATTCAAGGTACAACTCCTAATTACTGCTTATTAATAGTAAGAAAGGTAGTTGTTAAGTTAAGGTATTGGGACGGATTAGGGGATGTAGAATATGGTCATGCAGAATATAGCATTAATATGTGTTTTATAAGTACTAATAACCAGCTAATATCCTAGTAATATGCATGCTAATAAGCAATGAGAATTGGACCCTAAACTAAAGTGTTACCGAACATTCTAACCTAATTGAGATCATTGCAATGGTTTTGTTGTTGTTGTTGTGGAAAAACTGAGACATTTTGTATAGTTGTTTATGGAGCGCACCATCCAATGCACCTCCTCCTCGCTTCCCCTCGCTTTGCAATGCAGTCAGCCATGTGCACGGGACTCCAGTCGCGCTCTTTCAGAGAACATTGAGCAACATTCTGCTGAGCTTCACAGCCTGTGGCATGACAAGCGTTCAGTTTGACAGCACTAAAGGACATGTATGCCCCAAAAGCCTTTAGGATAGTGCCAAACTCAATGCTCTCACACACACATACAAAACAGCCCACATTTCACTGCAAAAAAATACTGTCTTATCAGTTTTCTGTGTTAGATGAAATATTGCACTGTAATTTTGTCTGCACGCACAATGACATTCTGAGAATCTTGTGCGAATGCTATTCTCACAGAGGAAGTCTAATATCAAATGATATATGCAAATCAGTCTCAAATTTCCTGCCTTGGGAACACATCTTATGCTTAAAGGAAATTGCATCTACTATTACTATTTAGTGTAACACTAGAGATGGTCTACAGCAGTTGCTTCTGGAGTAGAATCCAATAAAACACTTTTCACTCTTTGAGAAACCAGCTTTACACCCTTGAGAACTTGAACAGTGATGGACCTGGAGGCAAGGTTCATCCTGGTTTTAGCTTACAAACACATATCACGCTCACAAGCTATCAAATCACCAACATTACGACAGTCTTCCACTGATAAAACAACTCTTACAGAGCAATTAGCATTTTTATAGAACGATTTATTGCAGGGCTGTTTTACAAGGCAATGCATTTCTGCAGAGCTGAGTGTGATATGCAACAAGTGCATTAACAGGATCTTGCAATTTAATCAATATTACACATTTCAAGAATAACCAATACAGAGTAGTCAGAGAAAGCAATGCAATGCCACTTCATAAATGGGTATGTGCTTAAAACCGGGTCAATTGGTTCAACAGGGACGTGCATTTCTGTTGACCGTCCCTGATCCGGTGCATAAATGCAAGCAGTTCTGCCTCCTGAAAGCTTTGGACCTTGGATACGGTCACTATGAGCACACAATGCAACCTGATCTGTGATAAAGAAACCCACGGGACAAGCGCTTCCTCTCACAACAGGTGCAAGACGGACAGACTTCCTAGTGTCCGGCACAGACATTTCTCAATGCTTTAGGGAAGACAATGCCAGTGTGTTGCACAGACGCTAAGTAAACAAAGCGTGCCAAATGTTTTTCGCTGTGGCGTAAACCCCATAAAACCTCCTTCAAAACACTTACAGACACACATTTACTAATTTTATACCCTCTTTTGCATTTAAATCTGAGATTATGGAAATATTTGATTGCATTGTGCAAGAAATGCATCACATTTCACTCAAAGCTTATTTTAGTATTACTAAGATTGTGACATTATGTTCATGACAATTAAGCACATTAATTTATTTAAATTAAATCAGCATTAGGGCCGCATTCAACATATACTGCAATGATACAATAAATATTCTTTTTTTTTTTGCATTACAGTAAATAAAATTACAGAAAACAAGACATTTTTGAAACAAGACAGATTATTGTGAAAATCATGTCAGAATGAAAATAAAATACTTTAACTTTACAGTAAGGTTCCATTTGTTAACATGAACTAACAATGAAAAACAATTCTAAAGCATTTATTCATTTTAGTTCATTCCAAGATGCACTTATTAAAAACAAAATTTGTATCTGTTATTATTAATATTAAATTAACCAGAGCTAACACGAACAAACAATAACAGGCTGTATTGTTATAAACTAACCTTAGCGATGATTAATAAATACTTTGCTCATTATTCGTTTCTATAACATTAACTAATGGGACCTTAATGTAAAGTGTTAGCAAAAATAGTGTGGTTCTCAAAATAGGCTTCATTTCCTTCATGCAATATATAATGTCTGAATTTTGCAGTGAAATGTGGACATGTTCTTGACAGACTAGCATACAATGGATCTGATGGAAATACCTGAAATACTGCTTATAAACACACAGCACTTCAAAAGCGGTTCTAATGCACATCTACTGTAATCTGTGCATTTTCAGAACACAAACACCCATTACGTCCCCTTATTTTGACCAACAACAACAACAAAAAAAAAAAAAGAGGTCCAATAATAAATTGTAAAGTCATTGTACATAATTACGAAATATCTGCATCCCGACAAACTACCAATATGACAGTGTAAGACGGTATGAAGGAGAGACAGTCTCGTGCGTTCACACCCCGCCGCGGTTTCCAGGCAACCATACCCGATCTACCTGTCCGCTTCCGCAAACTGGCGGGATGAGTCACTTAAACTCTATCACACCTGACGAAACACACCTCACACATTTCTTTCAGAAAAAAGACTGATGTTCCACGAGATGAAGCAACATGTATTTCAACGTCACATATCATGACACTGCAATGGGATTTTTGTCAGCTGATAATCATCAGTTTTGTTGTTATTATGATAACAAACGCTTAAAAATCTAAACAATAAATGAAAATCTAAATTAAATAATAATTAATTAATTAATTAATTAAATTGTTTTAGAACGGTTCCTGTGCTTCCCTCCTAACTGAACACACACTCTTTATCGGATGGCCTGTCACAGAATCAGATAATATCGTTACACACGTCACTGTCGTCATCAACACTCACGCACGCACGCACGCACGCACACACACACACACACATATAGAGAGACAGACAGACCACAAACACTGTAGCAAACACATTAAAATTCACCTTAATCTCCGGGTAGATTCTAGGTGTCCGGTGTTAAATGTTCATAATGCCGTAATGATCCCGTTCGGTCCGTTTGAAAGCTGTACTGTATCTCTATGGATGCGCGAGGACTTTCATTACAGCGGTCGAGAGGTTCGTTAAACGGGTCTCAGTGTGCGCGGTGCTTTAAATGCTCACTGCAGTCAGAGGACGCGCAAGCCACGCCCCTTCAGACGGGATTTAAAGACACAGTGCTCACAATGGTGTTATGTGAATGTCTCTGCATCATTGTTACCCTTTCTGTGTTATGTATTTGTTTAGACTATATGTTATATATATATAGCCTACATACATCAGTACCAGTCAAAAGTTTGGAAACAGTACTGTTTTTAATGTTTTTGAAAGAAGTCTCTTGTGCTCATCAAGCCTGAATTTATTTGATCAAAATAGTGGGAAAAAAACAGTAATATTGTGAAATATTATTACAATTTAAAATAATGCTTTTCTATTTTAATAAACTTTAAAATTTAATTTATTTATGTGATGCAAAGCTGAATTTTCAGCATCATGACTCAGTGTCACATGATCCTTCAGAAATCATTCTAATATGATGATTTATTATCAATGTTTGAAACAGTTGTGCTGCCTATTTTTTTTTTAATAACCTGTGATACTTTTTTCAGGATTCTTTGATGAATAAAAAGTTTAAAAGAACAGCTTTTACTTAAAATATAAATATTTTGTAACAATATACACTCCCATTCAAAAGTTTGTGATCAGTAATTTATTTATTTATTTATTTTTGAAAGAAATTAATACTTTTATTCAGCAAGGATGTGTTAAATTGATAAAAAGTGATAGTAAAGACTTATTTTGTTAGAAAAGATTTCTCTTTTGAATAAAAGCAGTTCTTTTGAACTTTCTATTCATCAAAGAGTCCTGAAAAAAAAAAGTGTAACATTAATAAATGTTTCTTGAGCAGCAAATATTAGAATGATTTCTGAAGGATCATGTGACACTGAAGACTGTATATATATATATATATATATATATATATATATATATACACAGTATATATATAGCCTATATATATATATATCAGCACATATCCACTAATCCACAACAGTTAACAAAAATGCATTACCAAAAAGATAAACCATTGTATTAGAGTTTAGACTATTAGTCTTAACAAATGTTCTTTTTTTGCCTAAATAGAAACTTGTCTTTGTTTTTCCCCAAAGTACAGCGCTATTAAAATTGAAATCCCCTTTTCCTCTTTATTATTAAAAACACAATAACTGAGTCAGAAAATAGATTATTTAGGGTTTGTTCCAGAGCCATAGTTTAAACAAACCTGTGCATCAGAAATATTAAAACATGATATAACCATAAAGTATACAAAAAAATGTGGCTTTGAGGCAGACATCACAGCAAATAAACATTAGAGACAGACTGCCAACATGACATGACAGTCCAGAGTCCCTGGAGTTAAGACTTATTTGAACAGACAGAAAAGACCATACAAGGCTAAAGAACCGTGCAAAGAGAGGCATTTAATGCACAGAATGAAGGGATCACAGGCCCTGGTGAATCCACACAGACATTGAGACAGACATAAAGCTGGCTCCATTGCTGATAAGAAAGAACATACAGCAAACACTGCGATGTTTTACTGCTGCATTATATTTACCTGGCTGTCGAGATGGAGCCCGCATTGTCTGCAGGCTAGATGGATATTGGTGATGTCTCTTTATTATGGTCTGTGGTGTAGATAACAGCTGTTGTTATATCATATATAATACACATCTGATTCAGTCTTAGATGCCCATGTGGACGTGAGATGAACAGATCTCATTCCAGTGTCACTTCAATCGGGGTGCAGGTTGGTTGTGCACAGTAAGATGAAATGTTACAGGCTTATCATCTTGGAAAAACAGTTCTCATACCTTTTGTTGTTGAAGTCAAAAGCTGTGTCCAATAAAAAACTACTGCAGTTGGGTGCAAATTAGTGTTGTTTTTGTTTTATTACTTAGCTTTCATTTTTATAATTTTAGTTTTCATGTTAATTTTAGTTCATTAAGTATTTCATTATTTTGCATAATTTAATCATGTCATGATTAAACCCCCCCCCACACACACGTACAAAAGACAACGTTGTCAAAACGATCTAGTTCACATGGATCCACGAAATAAAAAAATAAAAAAACTGTATTCTGCCACCAGGCCAGTAGTTGGCGATGTCACTTTGTAAAGAAACACATCACACCTATAGACTAAACACATAAAACAAAAAAAATGTGCATGACGTCAATGATTTTTTTTCGTTTACACAGAGACAATAAAACATGCACTTTGAATCCCATTTTCAAAAGTTTGCATTTTCAGGCCCTCAAAACGCTGTTGTCGTGTAAACGAGCAGCCAAAACACATACAAATGTCAGTTTTTGGTTGAAAACAGTGTCGTGTAAACGGCCCCTCAGTTATAGTTTTTGTTTATTTACAGTTAATAATTTTAGTGCTTCAACTTATTTCAGTTTTATTGCCAAGGTAATGTTTCTTATTTTCATTTAGTTTAAGTTTTCAACTTATATTTAAGTTTTATTATAATTAACAGAAATGTTTTAGATAACGATAATAACCCCGGTACAAATTCAGTTCAAATATCCAGGCCAACTTGGACAAGATGAGTGACATTCCCTCATCCTCAAAAACCATGAAACCGTCTTGAGATAAGAGAACATGCAATCCAGAATACATTAAATACAAGCTAAAATTAGGACAAACATGGTTTATGTTTTTTTATTATTTTTTTTTACTTTTTTGTCTAACAAGCTGCATTGGTTTAGTCTGTATGAACCCACCACTAAATACAACAAATATTTTAAAAGTGTTAAATAAAATCTGGCAGCTCACTACTTTAACTTGTATACTGAGAGTGAAGCTTTGCATATGGTCAAACACAATGCCGCACAAAAAAAACCTCAAAGTGCTAAACAAACAGAGCCGAGAGGCAGGAATGCAGCAGGAACAAAATGTGCTTGTTACACAGTTGCAAATCTCCGTGTCTGGCCTTGGCCCCCCAAACCCAACAGGCTTATCATCCGATATTTGGCCGTGGATGAGCCGACTCGCTTTAATCCCCTTATAATTTCAAGAACATTCCACACATTCCAGCGGACCAGTTGTGGCCAGCAGGAGAGCGAATGAACTGTCGATTTTTGACATTGTGCTAGTGGTGAGTGGCTGTGCACTTGTTAAGTTCGTGAATGTTACGGGTCCATAACAACATGCTTTGTATTTAATTGTGAATCTGTGCACATGTGCATTCAATGCAAATGTTCGTGTAACAGCATTGCATGTATGCATTTATACACAATAGAAGCTGTTCAAGTATTATTTGCATTTGTCTATACATTAACCCAGCTAAGTCAGAGTTTGTCCATCCGAAATTGCTTTCCTACAGGATGCATTGTCACATGAATAAAAGTCAACTGTTCCTGTGTCACTCGATGCACCTCGCTTTGCAATCAGGTGTGTAGACAGAACTGAACTGATCTGAGCTCAGATTGCCTTGTGTTGATAGAAACACGGCCATGAACCGTTGCCAGATCCCTCCCAACTCCCGCTTCTCATACACACGCACACATACCGCGAACACACACTCCACTGTTGATATGATGTCATCGTATGCACACATAGGAAGTGCCTTATAAAGTCAGGCAGCCATGCACCTTTGGAGCAGAAAGAGTCACTTAACCAGGCTTTGAAGGAACACCGGCTTGAAATGTTTCAACAATAACATCACAGTAAGGTTGGCTATCAGACGCGTAAGGAATACTGATCTGGATTCAAAGCCATTTTTAAAGGGCAAACATGGCTTTAAAATAACTCTAAATGGATAAAGTCTGATTTTTTTTAGTGATTTGTTTTAGTTTACATCTTAAAGGTACACTATGTGTAACTTTTTTTGTTCAGTTAACAAAATCAATACATCATCAATCCTTCTCCCAAAACATGTTTTTGTCTTACCCTGGTTCACTATGGTAAGCCTATTAAAAGTGTTTATATTTTAGAGCGGTCTAGATGGTTTTGGCGGGAAATTGCATACATACGTCACTCACCTGTGCGTGTCTCATCATATCAGTAAATAGTTACTCCGGCTGCTTTGTCATGTATCTGGTGTGAGAGGTCAGAGGTCAGTTGTCACAACAAGCGAGAAAGGTTGACATGGAGCGATGAAATCTCCAACCTCTGAATCAACCAGAGAATCACCCGTTTTAAACAAACGGGGAACAGAGGAGAGTCTGCTGGAGAAAAGAGCTCGTAATAAAACAAGAATCAACATTGGCTTTACTTTTTGGAGATGGAGAACTTGAAATAGGGATTTGAAATAGGGCTGCACAATACTGGAAAAACTGGCATTGCAATATTTAGTTTTTCTGCGATACATATTGCGATATGAAAACAATTTCACCAAGAGGACTTGAATAGATATATTTTATAAAGAAAACATTCTAGAATGATTGGAAGTTGGGAGTGAATCTGCATAAAAAATAATAAAGCATAGATAGATAGATACAATAGAACAAAGTGATTTATATAGAAAAACAGTGATTTATGCATGTTTTCAGGTAATTCTAAACAGTGTTCATGTGCAGAAATTGAATAATCAAATGTAAAATAACATTGTATAGTCTTCACTGTATAAATTAAATAAATGTAATCTTTGTTAAAGCTACAAAAGTGATTTTCTCTTTGTATTTTGTTGCATGATTAAAATTAGCAGGTATATTAGGCTGCTCTTACTTTAAGACTGAATGCACAGATCCAATATAATGATTCGCATTTAATTAAAATAAAATATAAACAGACATTGACATAATTTTGCATGCATGTGTCCGTTCAAGCACAAATAGATTCGATAGAGAACTGAATTCAGCGCGTGGGTTCAGAATTGACTACTTTTTCACGTCTTCTTGCACCAAATGTTTAAAATTATAGGACCTAAAATGTGATTTTAAAATAAGTGATATAAAAATGATAAACTTTCCCTCTATGATGGTTAAACTTTGCATTTACCTGCCGAGGGACAAAGCGTGAAAATCAGCCAGTGTTGGCTAAATCTTGCACATTTTACATATTGTTATGTATTATTAATGTGTACTGTGTCCCTGATTAAATAAATTATTAACCCCTGAATCACGTTTCGAACCGTGGGACCTGGTCCGTATGGATCACGGATCAACTACGATCGCTATACTTGATATCGCACATCCTGCGATGTAACTATCGCTGATGAGCATATTGTGATATCGATGCTAAAACGACATATTATGCAGCCCTAATTTGAAATGTTGTAAAAGCAACGCAGAGATAAATTTTTTATTACTCAACAGGTGAGTAAGGTATTTTATTGAACAGATAAATTGCCTGGAAATTGTTTATTGTAAGTTCATTGTAAAGCGTTATCTTTTATGAAGGGTCATATTCATCCCGATAGTCACACACAGAACCGAAACACAACTAAAACACTGTTATTCCACAAAACACATGCAGCTAAACACTAAAGGGACCAAAAGTTACACTGTGTATTTTTAGCAAAGGTGAAAAAAGGTTAAGCTTAAAGACAACAGTTTTGCTCTCATAATGCAAACATGAATTGCTGAGCGAAACAAGTTATTCAATGAGAAAGAAAAAAAAGATTTCGAAAAATATGCTAGGAAGTTGGAATTAGAGCAGCAGAGATACTACATTCTGATGAAAGATTTCAATCGTGGTTTTCTTTGGAATAATATGCAATGACAAAGACTCACAAAAAGACTAGAACCGTGTGTTAAAATGTAGTTTGAAGCTAGAAGCTTCTGTTTGAACTCTATTCCAGATATCTGAATCTGATTCAGTTCCCCGTATTAAAGAAAAATCACAAATTAGATCTCTCACAAATCTTCTTGACAGCAACGAGCTGAAATGGAGAGCATTTCTCACGTTTTTCTTCTGAGAAAAAGACCCTTACTTATCTCAAGTGTCTCCTCTAGAGTTTCAAAAGAGATCAGTGTGTCAAAGTCTCAGATTTTTCAAGTCTTAAATCAGTGATCTCATTTTTTTTTTTCTCATGAAACAATCTGAGATCACATTCGTTTCATATCTCTTTCCTCTTATTGTTTGCCTCTATTTCTCCCAATGAAACACCTATACAACAAAAAATAATAATTTAAAGAGAATCCAATTCTCTTGAGATTTAAAAGAGAAACACACAGCACCAATTCAAACCATCTCCATATGTACAGAAGATTTTTACACCAGTCGATTAAATCTGGTGGAGATGGTGCTCTCTTTACAAAACCACATGTGTGACATGCTGGTATATTGTCATGGATTTCCACTTGGAAAGGGTGTGCCATCATGAGGGAAAGGGGTGAATCATAATTCATGAGGTTACCAGGTTAAGGCCTTCACCTGTTGATGTAATATTACTTTGCGCATTCCCAAAGACAGGATCAAAGTTCAACCTGACGATAAGGAGAGAAGCCAACGAATTGAGCTCCTCATGTGAGATGGATAAAAATCATGCAAGCTGTTTTAGAGTTTATTATAGCAAAAAAGTATTAAAAGTATTAAACTTTTTGTGGTACAGACTTATTCAAATACTTCAAATCACGTCGGCATGATGAGGTGAGATAAGTAATCTTACGATTTTCATCTTGTGGATGATAAAACGGACCAAAAAAAAAAACCATATACTTACACTAAAGGAGAGACTTGAGCCAGAATGCAATAAACAGTAACTTTTGCATGTTTACTGGTAAAAGAACACCTAGAAACCACCAAGAACACCCTACACTGAAACAAATAACTGTAATTTTAATGGTAAAAGACTGTAAAGTGCTGTGGTAAAAACATGTTAACTGATATAAGTTCCCATATACGGTAAAAATCGCAAGAGATCTACAGTAATAGGATCTAATTATTAGCATTGCTCTGGCAACTAAAAAACACCAGTCTAGCATAGTGACAATGAGTTTTGCGCAGGCATACACCGTTTATTAAAAGCATTTTCTCCAGAAATGACAAAAATGTAGTGTTTTCCCTAACACTGTCTATTGCAGCATAAGCAAGAACTAACTATGAAGCTGGAAAACTTTGTTTTATTTGAGTGAGAGCAAACATCTGATTGATTATGCGTAAATGGATATATAAACTTTACATGTTGGACAAGCTCTGCCTCTAACATGTGGCCTGGTTTACACAGTCAAACTATAACAAATGTTTGATTGCGATGATGATGATGATGATGATAGCGCCAGGCGGTCTGATTCAAAATTGTTTAGTCAATATTGTAAGGACGTTAGCCTGGCAGACAAGCTTATGCACAACTCAGACACACACTCAAGTGCCTCTACATTTTCATATTACAACACCGACAATGATTACAGAAACCTTACTCAACCTTTTCTTCCACCCACGCCGAAAATTTATCATTTTCTCACAAGCAATTAATAGGGTCGACTTCCTGGAAATGATCTTTAAGACACATCGATGTCCAGCTCAGTGATAAAGCGTGGGGGTTTTGTTTCGTTCTGTCTGTTTGTTTTTTTCATTTAAGACGAGTGCTGCACTCGTTCAAGCAAAGGTCAGGAATCAATAGTAAAGGGGCGGAGCTGTGCTTGTTCAAGCGAGGGTGTGTTTGGTCGGTTCAGAAAATACTGCTTTCTGACTTGCTGGCAGCAGCATCATGTGTTATGACATAAAGAGTGTGAGCCGTCTCATTTATCTTACTCTTTTTCTTTCTTTGCTCTTGCTCTGTCACCTTGACATGCTTCTAATGTTATAGTGCATCATATTTGCAACTTACAGATAGTTTTACATTGGTTGAAGAACATTTGAGTGGTGCAAAACTCGTCTAGGGTGGATGCTAGGCATCTTTAGTGAATCTCCCTTGACAATTTCAAGAACCTAAGGACGTTCTTTATGATAATGACACACTGTCTCACATGTGGCTCACCTCCCACGTTTCCTCACATCTTCTGTCTGTCTCTCTTAGACGGTTCGCAGGATGGAAATGCCTGTTGGTTGACGGTGTCTCCACATCAGACAGAGTCATAGAGAGGAAGACTATAATCCAGCAACTGCGGTCTAATCAGGAATGTCCCGACACAAGTCAGTCTCCTTTATCCCTGTTTTACGGCCAAATAAAAAACAAAGAAGGAACACTATTAAGCTTTTAATTAGTGGTGCTTGCTAAGTCAAGTCAAATCAAGTCACCTTCATTTATACAGCGCTTTTAACAATATGGACTGTTTCAAAGCAGCTTTACAGTGATAATAGGAAATTAAAGTAACAGTGATTTTTTTGGCTTTACAGCAGCTCTAGAATAAAGTTACTGTCCAGCTAAAGTTAGTTTTGATTGATTCACTTCCGCTGCAAAGATCATTAGTTATTAACTTAGGGGCCGCTTACACGACACCGTTTGAACTGAAAACAGAAAACTTTTAATGTGTTCTGGCTGTTCATTTGCACGACAACAGTGTTTTGTGGCAAAAGGCAAAAATTAAATCCAACAGTGCAGGAGTTTTTGGATGATTGATTCAGTGCTTAAAGGGATACTCCACTTTTTTGGGAAGTAGGCTCATTTTACAACTCCCCCAGAATTAAACAGTTGAGTTTTACCGTTTTTGAATCCATTCAGCCGATCTCCGGGTCTGGCGGTACCACTTTTAGCATAGCTTAGCATAGATCATTGAATCGGACAGGACCGTTAGCATCTCTCTCAAAAAAATGACCAAAGAGTTTCGATATTTTTCCTATTTAAAACTTGACTCTTCTGTAGTTACATCGTGTACTAAGACCGACGGAAAATGTAAAGTTGTGATTTTCTTGGCTGAAATGGCTTGGAACTATACTCTCATTCCTGCGTAATAATCAAGAAACTTTTGACAAACTTAGTCCCGGTCACGTTGGAAGTTACCGAGCTGGGGACTATTTTAGTAAATAGTTAAATTTTCTATTTTTAAAAAATGTCTTACATCAATAGATCTCAACATTTTAAATCATATACAGTATACTGTATATAAATCGTATATTCCTGTATATGTGTGTATATATATATGCCAGATTCAAACCCATGTCATCCACGCGAGCACCACACAGCACCAATGTGTCAGAACATGAGTCAGAATACTGGAGAAATTTTGCTTTCATTTATCGGCAAACCACAGGTTTATGCTGAAACGGTTAACATCCAGCATCCTGGCATGGGGGCGATGAAGATTCCAGGTTTTCGCTGTGTTTCCTGCAGTCGTCTTCAGAAGTCAAGATCACGCTTCATTAATTCAGCAATCAGTTTGAGTAACGTGAGAGCTGACGGATGAGGGAGTCACTCTTGCTCTCCGGGTTTCCTGTTCCGGAGGGCCTCAGGGACACACTGGAGAAACATAAAGACCCATACATACTGCTAATAAAGATTTCAGATGTGCTGCCCGGAGGGAAACGACCGGGGCTGGTTGTGTACTAACTACTATGAAATGCAAGGTGAGTTTTCACAATAAGGACATATACGGCTGTGATTCACTGGGTGTACATCATAACACCATTGTACCACTGACAGCTCTTGGAAATGTGTCTCCTGAAATGCAACCTTATAAGGAATTCAGCCAATAGACAAAATACAGGTGTGACTTGGTGATGCAATCGTTTTTAACAAAAGTGAAACACATGGATATGGCATCATTGTGAACATTTAAAAGAGTTCAGATTAAGTTTATCAAACCCACTGGCTGACTAATGAGAAATGGATACCGTGGAAGTGCACTACAAAAAAAAGAAAAAGTTTTCTTTCTTAGTAGTTTTGGTTTCCATTAACTCAAGAAAGGTTTGAAGAAAAATGACTTAATATCTTAAGTTTTGTTTCCTGAAAAATGCATCAAACTTAAGTTTGAGTTTATGCTTAAAAACAAGACAAAAATCTGCCAAATGATTTTGGTTTCTCCTTGAATTAAGTTTATTTTTCTGACCCCACTGGGGTGTGAATGAATGTGATTTTTTTACACATTTTGATACATTTTTCAGAAAACAAGACTTAAAATCTTTCGGCATTTCAAGTAAATGCATCTTGATTTAAGAACGCTTATATCAATATTCGAAACCAAAAATACTGAGGAAGAAAATCTTTTTTTGCAGTGTGGTTGCCTAGATGTTCCTTAAACCTAATTGGCATTAAAACCCCAAGCGGTTACCACCTATCTCTTTCAAAATCATAGCCAACAACATACATTAATTCCTGACAACACAGCCACCCACACATGAGCACAGAACAACTTAATGAGGCCCTGTACCAGCCCCTAGGGCTCGCCGACTTCACTTTTTCCAGCTTCTAACACAAAGTGTCCATGTGAACGCATCTGATCTGGGCTAAATGATATGCATATAGGGGAGTTTAAATGCACAGTCTCGAATGAAGCCTTATCAAGTCGAACTAAAAGTCGACCTAAACCTACTGAACTACTAAACAAGCAGCCACAACAGAGTTTGTGTTTATTCAGATATGCACCTTTGAACAGAGCACTGTGCTTAAAGTATGCTAGAGTCGTCACACCCACCTTCAAAAGATTCGTCAAAGTAAGCTTGGCTTCACTAAAATGCAAAGATTAAAAAAAGAACATGTTTAAAACTGACCAGCAATGCATATTTCAAAACTCAGGAGGTGAAGCCTTCTAAGAAAGCATGCATGCTAACGCCTGTTGCCATTCAGAGTTAAATGACATGAGAGAATGGTCTTGCACAAATACAATGCGTTTCTCAAAAGAGAAACTGAAGCAATGTAGCAACTATCTAAGCAGCTCATTAAGAAAATGATGTAGCGAATGCATTCTGGGTTAGAGGGGAAAACAGTCTATAGTTCTAAATCGGTCATATTCTGGTATTACGTAACACTAACCTTAATGAGACGTGTTATAAAACCAGACCTGCAACTCAGCTATGCACAGAGACTCTTATGAATGAAAGAGCAGTGCATACAGAAAGTACAAAATGCCTGCTTCCAAAAAAAATAAAAATAATTTGTGATCTGGTACTCTTATCAAACAAGGCCTGACTAGTAAGTCATTTGAATTTAATTGTTTAATGCACTAGCTAAGCAACGCTGATTGCGATAATGTATGTTTAGCTGCTAAGCAGAGATAATGGTGTCGTAAAGGTGTGCTGTCACTGAGGAAGGATGTTTTACTGGACGTGAGGCTCTTGCAGGAATAATAAATTACAGCGAGACCTGACGGTATTTTATGCCTGCTTTCCGGTCTCCTGCAAACCTTTAACCCTCCAAAGGGCCAGTAGTCCACAGCAGGAGGTAAAGGTTGGGAAAGGTGCTCATATAATGGGCTTTGGGTGTTTGAAGGTGTGTTTAAATGCTCACATGCTAGAGCTCATCTCCAACACACACACACACACACACGCACGCAAGCACGCACACACACACAAAAACTCTTTACAGCCCCCTTGCCACGTGGCACAAAATGACTAGGAGCTGCTTTTGTGTCATGTTCATTACGATAAACATTTCATGAATTTATCAAACTGCAAAATGCTTATATATTATATTACATACAATTAATTTATTTGTACAATTGTCTTCCTCATCCACAGGTTAGCAGACAGCTAATTCTTTACATTTTCTGAATAAAATTAGTGATTAAAAAACTTGCCGCCACAATGCTAGGGTGTTGCTTACAGACCAAGTAAAAAAAAAATCCTGTGATATTCTGACTATATGACTTGGGTTCCTCATTCAATGTAATTTTAATGTTTCCTGGGTGATGGATTAGAAAAAAAAACAGCATGCTTTAACCAGAGACACAACATGAAGAATCATTCACGTCTGTAGCGCACATGGTGCAGGATGGGTTAAAAAACATATGGTTAGGGGTATGTTAGGCAAGCGTGAGCAATAGTAATAGTCATGCATGCCATAGAAAACTCCACTAAATAGAAACACTAACATGTTTTCCACAAAACTGGTAACACTTTATAATAATGGTCCGTCATTAGTAAGTAACTATGCAGGAAGTAATGAAGGACTAATGAGTAGTTCTACATTAACACTTCAGCTACGACTATTAACTAATAAAGAAACAAGCTTAACTAATCAGTAAGTAATATACAATTTAGGAGATTATTCCTTATTAGGTAATCAATAATTACTTAATGAGATTAGCTTCATTAATAACTTATTAACTAACTGACAAATTATAAAGAACATTATCGTGTGTCTGAGACGTAATCAGTCATCATTTTTACTATGAAAATAGTCATAAAATATTTACTCAAGTGTTACCTAGTCACTATGCAGGAACTACTAGTGATCTGGACCATTATTTTAAAGTGAAAAACATATTTTTCACTTTAAGTGAATGCATACAGACGACAACGTTGTCGCATACAGACGACAACGTTCTCAAAATGATCTCCTTCACACGGATCCACGAAAACAACTAAAATGTTATATTCTGCTGCCAGGCCATTAGTTGGCAACGTCACTTTGTAAAGAAACACTATGCGCTTATAGACTGAACACATAATACACATGCAAATAACGTCACCGCTTTCACAAATTTGAGTTTTTGTTGTTTACATAGAGCTGATAACACTTTCAAAAGTTAGCGTTTTCAGGCCGTTGTCGGGTAAAAGCACGATAAAAACGCATACAAAGTTATCTTTTTTTAGTTGAAAATGGTGTCATGTAAATGGCCTCAGAATTACATTTTTCTATTTGAATATATTGTAAATAGTGCTTTTAAATTGAAATATTTCACAATGTTTTTACTGTATTTTGATCAAATAAATGCAACCTTTGTGAGCATTAGACACTTCTCTAAAAGAATATCTACAGACCCCAAACTATCATATTTCGTATACTGCCGATTTAGATACTCGAAGTGGAGAAACGACTCAAATGATGGTAAGATTGTCAAGCTCTAATACCAGAAGCCTCCAGCTGATGTTCTGTTCATCCACCTTAAACAGGAGGAGGCCGCTCTGACCTCAACTTTTGGCAGAGTAAATGAGGGGCATGCAACAGTGATTTCATGGGATGATGGCATTAGTGCATGCACACACTCCACACGCAGCACACACCCTGACCTCTAACTCACATTCCCCACCGCACACACATTTATTTATCTAATGACTGCATATCATAGACTTCTATTGTTTATATACAAAGCTAATTATAATTACTAGAGAGTAAACCACTAACATAAAGTCTTCTTATATTAAAAACATTATTTTCTATATTTGTGAACCATTTTTCTAATTAAAGGGATAGTTCACCCCAAAATGACCACTTATTTATATATACTATATTTATATAGCGGTTTATACAATACAGATACAAAAGAGCTTCACAGAAATACAGGAAAATAACAGAATCAAATAAGACTAATTCTAATGTAAAGCAGAAGACAATAGTGTCATTATTCAGTTCAGTGTCGATTCAGTTCAGTTCAATAACAATGTCGATGTTGCAAAATTTGTCAATTATAAAACAAATTCAATTCAGCTTTTATTGAATGTGATATGAAAAAAAAACAGACATTTGTAACGACATAACGAATTATTGAATTTTAATGGTGAACTATACCTTTAAGGACATCCCCTCAGATTTAGCTTGCTTAGAGACAATTCTCCCCAAACTATATAAGAAAACCCACACACCCACCTATGGATATCTTAAAGATATTATATAAGCGAACTGTATAAGCTGCATAATGACTTCCCCATCCAAGGCACATTTCATTTTAAGTTAAATGTCAGTATATGCTTTTTCAAGGCTGCATTTACAGTACGATTGGAATTTTGCATCACCTCGGATATTGCTTACTTCTCTTCTCGGCTGGTGTATTTTTTAAGATCAAACGCAACAGCCTCTGGAAAAACACTGTCCCAAAAGCCTCCGTTTGCTTCAAATGCTGTCTGAACTCCAAGACAAACACCGCATGCTAATTAACTCTCCAACCTTCTAATTATGGAAAGGGCAATGTCTGATAACGCGTACTACGAGCAGCTTAACATCTGCGGACGTTCGCTGGTCATGGATACGTGTTCTTTCCATTATAATAACGTATGTGTGTAAATGTGCGAGTACACGCACGTCTAAAGACATAAATGCCTTTGACACTCGGAGTGGGTGGATTGTGGGTTGTGAGAGCTCATGAGGCAAAGTCCCAATGCACGAGTTAAAAGTGCCATGTGTGCCTCCTTGACATTGACATTTCAACATAAACACTGACACCTCATCAATCCAAATAGCAGGAGACCGGAGGTGAGCACCAGAACATGTGTGCATGAGTCACAGCCTTGCAAACCCTCCCTGGACCCACACATGGACATCAAGCATCGGTCTCACGCTTCATTTTGGGACAGAAAACAAGATGGCGTAGAGCTGGCCGGTATGATGTTTATACCTGTGCAGGGGTCAAAATCAGAAAAGATTCTGCCATACCATTTATAACAGTATATTTAGGCTATATTTTGAAGGGATGGGTCACCCCAAAAGTGAAAATTCTGTCATAATTTACTCACCCTCAAGTTGTTCCAAACCTGTATGAATTTCTTTCTTCTGCTGAACACAAAAGATGATATTTTGAAGAAGAGTTGATGGGTCCCATTGTATGTTTTTCCATACAGTCAATGGGACTCATGAGCTTTTCTTCAAAATATCTTCTTTTGTTCAAAATTCATACAGGTTTGGAATTTTCATTTTTGGGTGAACTATCCTTTTAAGTCTGTATGGGTCTGTTTGTTGTTTCTAAATCAAGGGATGAATAATGTGAAGAATCTGTTTTTACACTGATACTAGATATTCATTTGTTATAAATAATCAGGTCTTTTGATTTGCGTCCAACAAATTCCAAACGATACAAGAAAAACATAAAAGTTGATGTACTGTATCTTAATTTTTTTTTAATATTTGATTAATTGGATTATCAAGAATAGGCATTATCCGAATTAAACAGTTATCTTTATGATGTAAAAGATTTGTAAATATTTAACGTTGGTTAACCTAAAGTTGGTTTAAAAATGTTGGCAATACATCCATATTGCACGTTTCAGCATCTATCCAGATAAAATGAACTTTTTTTTTACCTGTAAATGTTACGCATTAATACCAACATACTGTATAAACAACATCATGATACTTTTTTGTAAGTGGCAGAAGCATCAGTAGTCCCAGTGTAAGACCACAGGCTTGTTCCCCACACAAACTCACAAAAGATTTCAAAGACACATTTCAATATCACCCCATTAAGAGCGCGGTTAACGTGGCTTCAGGTCTCTGGTGTCATTCGTATACAAAATGACACTTTGTTTATAGCAAGACTGCAAATCACGATAAAAACATCTGTGTTATACCTCCCTTAACAAGAACAAGAGCAGTCCTATTTATCAGACATAAGCAGGAGGGCCGAACTGACAGAGGAAGTGGCCGACACTGTTTACATTTCTGTCTTTCTGAGACACGGAGCCAAAGTTTCCCACGCACCAGAGACGTCTTTCACCAACACACATCACGCTCCTAAACTTATCTTAATTAAAATATCGAATGTAAAACGGCAAATGAAAACAAGCTTGTCTTCAATCAAAGTGACAAAATTTGTATTTTAATGCTATTATTTGGCCAACACCTGCAGAACAGCGTAACTTAAGTCCGTTTAAACAACATTGATTATTTGACATGTCCCGGTCACAATTCTTAAACAAAACGTGCTATTGTGAGGGCACTAATACTTTTCCTCAATAAACTTTGGAAAAAGCAGGCTGACTGCATGTTTCTGTTTTCGTTATTTCATTCTATGGTTCACGAAAGGAGTGACTATGTGGCCAAGAACAACATGAGTGGGAAGCCATGTATGAAAGTATAAAAAGAGACGATTTCAGGCAGAGTGTCTAGACGTTGTGAGGGAGGAGAGTGATTCTAAAAGTAGACATACGCACGAGTAATAATTAAATTGTCCTAGACCTACAAACGCTCTTGGCTTCCACGGTTTTGTTCCTATTCTCTCTCCATCACTGTTTAAAGCATTGCAGTGGCATTTTAATGAGTTCTTAAATTACCTTGCGGGTACAGATCGTCCTGGTAGAACATGGCACAAGCGATTCACAGGAATCCTAGGCTATAGGTGTCACATTGTATTTCAGGCAGGAAGACAGTCTTAATCTTAAAGGATTAGTTTACTTTAAAAAAAAAAAAAAAAAAAATTGCTGATAATTTACTCACCCCGATGTCATCCAAGATATCCATGTCTTTCTTTCTTCAGTCAAAAAGAAATTAAGGTTTATGAGGAAAACATTCCAGGATTTTTCTACACAGAATGGACTTCAATGGCAAACAACTATTCCAATGTTCAAAGAAGGTTCAAATGTCCGTCTCAATGCAGCTTCAAAGTCTCGACACGATCCCAGTCGAGAAATAAGGGTCTTATCTAGCGAAACGATCAGTCATTTTCTAAAAAATAAATATATATTATATATATATATTTTGAACCCTACCTTTTTGAACCAGAGTACACAGACATAACTTAGAGAGATGACATGATGCGTGACCTTTCCAACGTGGTGATGCAATGCGTGGCACATCTCAGAGATGGTACACAATGAGCATTTGTGGTTAAAAAGTGTGTGCGTGTGCGTGTATGCATGCATGCATGTATGTATGTATGTATGTATGTATGTATGCATGTATGTATGCATGTATGCATGTATGTATGCATGTATGTGACTTTGAAGCTGCATTGAGACGGACATTTGAACCTTCAAACCATTGGTTGCCATTGAAGTCCATTATATGAAGAAAAATCCTGGAATGTTTTCCTCAAAAATCTTAATTTCTTTTCGACTGAAGAAAGAATCCTTTAATACCCTAGGTAGGCAGACAGGCGATAGCAAACACAACTTAACGTAACAGTGACCGGACAGGGAATGAAGGCAAGGGCACAACTTTAAGTAACAAACACAAACGAGATGATTAATAGAACACACAGCTGGTACAAATGAACTAATAATAATGGTGAGCATGGTAACAAAGGAGTGGCGGGAAAACTGAACAAAGAAAACATGTGACAAAATGAAAACAAACTGAACATAATAGTGACAATAGGATATATAATAAGAAAATATTTAAGAAATATATAAGAAACCTACAACAATAAGGGCAATTTCACACTTGAGTTTTTTGTGTGTAAATAGATAATGAAAATAATGTATTTCATTATTGATTAGTCACGTCTTTGCACTTTGCATAGAGATTCACATCAATGATGGTACTTTAAAGTAGTAGGTTTTTTTTACATACATTTATAAAATAAAAGCTCATACAAACAGCAAAGAAGGAATTAAAGTACAGAGAGAGGGAGCTCAATTATTATGTCAGAATTTTTTTGTTTCATCAATTTGCATTGTAACCTTTGCATTGTGGCTTTTGTCAATATTATCAGCTATGTGATACTTGGCCTGGGGAGGGCCGTCGCTAGAAGATATTTTAAAGAATATTGGTAACCAAACATTTTCAGTTCCCCATTGACTTCCATACTATGGGAAGTCAGTGGGGACCAGCAACTGTTTTGTTACCCACATTCTTCAAAACATCTTCTTTTGTGTTCAACAGAACAAAGAAACTCCTACTGCATCAGAACTTGAGGGTGAGTAAATGAAGAACTATCATTTAAAAAAAGTGAACTATCCCTTTAACGGTAGACATTCACAAAGGTAGAGCTAAAAATGAATGCAATAGCAAAAGCAATTGAGATATTAAAGGCACACTATGCAGTTTCCGTTTTTCTCAAACAGCGACCCCTGTGGAGACTCTGCCATGATTCACGTCTGAAATGCGTGCTAGTGTCTTCCATAGAGGCTGCTTCATATGTTGTTGATGTATGTGATGTCGTGCCGTAAGCAAATTGTGATTCTCGCGAGATTTGTCTTGACGCCACCTCTCAAACCTGCATTGCTGGTTTTGCTATCGGGATGATTCGCCCTAGTACGAGTTCGTTTACCATCTAAATGATTTCGAAGCTGTTATATTAAGGTACAAATCTTGCATAGTGTGCCTTTAAAGAGATCTCATTTGTGATTTTCCATTCCCGTGGGGAAGAGCATGGGATTTCCAATTCCGTTTCACACATTCTGCTGTGTCCCAGCGGACACATACCAAACACTGGCCAGATAAGATTGGGAGTCAGTGAGAACTGCCCATTACCTAAACTATTCCACCCAGTGTAGAGCAATCCATACAGGGCTATCGTCCCAGTTCCTGTATCAGCACAGGAAGAGCCCTACAGGATGGCCACCCTTCAGTTCCCTGGACGCCCGGAAAACTGGTGACAGCAAATGCGTCAAATGGAAGAGAGAGGACCTCTGGTTAGGTCAATGTGCGTGAGAAAACGAGAGAGGGAGAAAGGGAGGAATGGAAAGAAATATACAGAGTTCTCATGAGTGTTGACGGACATGGGCGGTCAATCTAACAGCATTGTTTTTATAGTGACTTACAAGCATGTGACGTTGAACAGGTTTTGAACTTTTTGCCAATTCATCAGCCATGAACATCACCCTTGTGAGCAATCAAGTTAACCATGACCACAGTCAAGCATTTAAAGCGCAACAGTCGGGTTCTGGAAGAAATATATGAAATATATAGTGAAGATAGTGTATAAACATTCAAGACAAGTCTGTGTGATTTCAACTCTATTAAAAAAAAGGTTTAATAGCCAAATTTCCAGTAAAGAATTGCACGACCCATAATCTTGAGAACAGTTCACCCAATCAGAGAAGTCACCGTTACTATAAAGCATTGTGAATGTCAATCAAACTATCAAAATATATATATTTTTTGCCATACACTTAAAATATATTGTGTTTTAGATTAAAAAATATGAGTCAATAGTTTTATTTAACAATGTTTCTTATTCAGTTACATAATTTGCAATGCTTCATTTTCCCTTTGGAGAAAATAAATGAGAAAAATACTTGGCCAGTCACTTTTGCACTTTAACATCTAATGGCTTCAAACATCATTACGTGACAGTAAAAAAAAACAGGTACACTATCAGTCCATTTTTATGAGGCAAACAATCATCCGCTGCACATTATAGCACAGCATTTACAGACTCATGTTTATTCTTTTGACAAAGTGGCGCCATCTACATTGGTGATTCACATGGGACAGTCTAGTGTGAAGGGAACCCACGGTTGCTGTAGAGACAGAGGGTAAAGAGACACCTACACTGACCACGGCACAGTCTGTGAGTCATGAGAATGAGGCTAGTTCACAGGAAACGCATCCCACACGAGTCCTGTGGGCTGAGCACTTTGGGTCAATCAGCTGTGCCAACATGAATGGAGTAGGCACTCCGTTAGACATGTTGTCTCTAGGTGGGAAATAAGAGGAATTGACATTCTGTGCTTGTTAAATAAACACACAACTTTTTATAAAGTCAGTTTCAATAATCCAAATGTCACTCATGCAATGATGTAATCTGTGCAACTGGGCGTTTTGACGGCATGCTGTCAACCCCCGAAAATGACCTAATTCTGTTTATGTTAGGCCTGGGAGAACTCTAATTGGCACACTTGGTTGGATATGCACAACTTTTTTAGACATGGTCAACCACTGGTCAATGGAAATGGGAAAGCTTTAACATTTACACTTGAAATTTCAACACTGGCAATTTAATTGAAATATATTCTCAATCTATCATGTAAATGTTTGGACATTCTTCATTATTCTATTTTCAACATCCTAGAATAATTGAAAAAATGAAAACTAACTCTTAAATTGAAACATCTTCTTTGGCAAGATTACAACTGGACATTCATCATGCAAACCAACATCCTGGGATGTTTTTAAACAATATTCGTCATTACACGTAATTTCAAGTATCTAAGCAAAAGCATTTAGATCAAAAGGTTTTTAAGATTATTACAACATAAATTTAGTCACACATATCCAGACTTTTGACTGGCAGTGTATAATTTATCAGAGAGACATCCAATGGACATTTAACTTGATGGCAAAGGTCCCTGTTGTTAACTTTTTCACCGTTTTGCAGCAGGGACAGTAGCTCTGTTCAGGACTGGCTGATAAACTAGAGTGCTGTACACTGAACTGAGCGAGTGGGAATTGAACAATGGCCGTATTATTGCCAGTGTCTTGGGTTATATGCTGGCAGGCTAACAGCATCTGACACAATGTGCGTTTGTTAAGATGGTTCCGTCTCATACACCATTCATATTATATAACAGTCTGTTCGGTTCTCAGAAAGATGCAAACACAGTATGTGTACCCTGAATATTTAAGATTTGTAATTTCTGGCGGGTGCTTTGCATCTTCTTGAAATCTTGTGTGTAACATTCTTTAACCAGGTACATGCGGTGATGGTTTAAAGCAAAAATTCTGAATGTAAAATTGCCTCCCTTTCAATTCATGTGTGTGAATTTGAATTGGCCACACCCCAAAGGAAGTTATTTCAATTAATTGAATTGCACTTCAAAGTAATTCAACACAGGAAATGTAAGCTTAGTGTTAAGTTCTGCCAGGAAGACTCAATCAGCGCGTCATGAATTAACTCACTTCTAACCAATCATGTGTTAACACTCTCAGTATAAAAGAATGGTACTTACATCCGTCTGAGTTCGCAGATACTGACGGCGCCAATTACCTCCATCCTCCCCAACCACCTCCAAGATGGTCCTTTCCCTCCATCCTCCCCACCACCACCAGGATGGTCCCTTCCTTTACCTCCAGGGGGTCGGCTGCGCCCCTGCCTTCATCTTCAGGCGGGATTTGCAGATTCCGTTACCCTCGCATTGCTTGCTAAGGACGGGGCCTACGCCAAAGACTATGCTTGATGAGCTATTAATAAATTTACTCTTGTTATATCATTTTATCTCCCGAGTCTTTCTGATAGAAATGCATTGAGCGAAATGTGCTCTTTCATCCTGGAATACAGTTTATTCCATTACTAAATATGTTCAAATATAAAACTAAATACAAATTCGCTCATCATTTTCTGTTCGTAAGGCCTACAAACCTGAAAACTTCAGGCTTTTAAAACCTTTTTCAAGGTTTTGTCAAGCCAACATTCAACGTTTTGTCAGGACAAATTGAACTTTTTTATTTAAAAATTGAACTTACATAAACATTTTCTCAATTGTAATTCAGTTCACATTTAAAACAGTGTCACTACTTGGAAAGTATTGCGCCTTCTTCAGGGTTTTCATGTATGCAGAGCCTGACTGGTGCAACACGAGTTATCTTTGCAGCAGCCAATCTTGTAGTACTGCAAGATATCAAGTTCCTCCTATATCCGTCTGTCTTATGAACATTTACTTTTTTACAGAATCTGTTTTTCCTTTCTATCCCGGTTGTGTTTACCTTTCTCCCTGGTGCTGAGTGTTCCCAGGACATCCAGGTCAGCTTCCATCTACCTACAGTTCTGATAAAACCCAGTGTTATGCACACTGAGATAAGGCTCACTAAGTCAATACCAAAATATCCTCTTTTAGACAAAAACATTCTCCATATCTTTACAAAATAAAATCTGGTTTTGGAATTGAATGGATACGGGAGTAACTAAAGTAGTAGTGACACTACTAACTTTTTAAGAAGTGTTTTTCAGTAATGTGACAGCAGTTTTAAAACAGTGTAGCTTTTCCAGAAACAAGCTACTAAATAAAAGAATAATTAATTCCCGTGAATTCATTTATTTGGACGGTTCATCTGAATAAAACAGATTTAACATTTTTTTTGAGACTAGACTCTGGACTTTTGTATGGGAATCAGTCCCGTAACTAGGATTGTTAAAGGGCACCACTCACAAATACATGAAAATATAACATAATAAAATATAATAATTTTGTGTTTACAGTCTTAACCAAGTTGTATGTCTTCAACAAATGCCACATTTAATGTCTCTCCTTACATGATGCTATCCCTGAATTAATTTCACAAAATAGCAGTGTTCATTCTATTCATTTATTCATTCAGTTTGCAAATTTAGGATAAATTAATTATAACATTAAATTAACTTTGAAACCAAAGCATTCCTCAAGCTCAAACATGGTGCTAGTAATGCCAAGGTCATGGATTTGATTCCCAGAAATGCATGAACTGATCAAATGTATACCTCCAATGCAATGTAAGTCACTTTGGATAAAAGAGTCTGCCAAATGCATAAATGTAAAGTCACTTCCCAAACACTGCTGCATTAATACAAATGCTCGCACACACACACACACACACACACACACACACACGTCTGTTTTTCTGTTTGCCGGAGGGAGGGTCAGCAGTGCACTGCTTGACCGAGCTAATAGACAAATAACAGGCGCACTTCTATGAATGATGGTGAACTGCTTATTGTGATGATGAGGGGGGTTCCTCCAGAAAACCACTGCTAATTGGTTGGGCTGTCAGATATGGAATTTGTTAAACTTTGCGGTTGGTCTAGCCTGCAGCCAAAAAAAGTGACTGGTGTCCTTCTAAGAAAACCAAACATTTGATTTAATTGAAAAATGGTTTGCCAAATGAGACATTTGTGACTAAATTGTAAAAAAAAAAAAAAAAAAAAAAGCATTAAAGGGGACCTATTATGCCCCTTTCCACAAGATGTAAAATAAGTCTCTGATGTCCCCAGAGTGTGTATGTGAAGATTTAGCTCAAAATACCCAACAGATAATTTTTTACAGCATGTTTAAATTGTCACTTTTTGGTGCTCAGAAAAACGCGCTGTTTTAGTGTGTGCCCTTTAAATGCAAATAAGCTGCTGCTGGACAGGGGGCGGAGCTTCATGAGCTCGCGCTCAGTCTCTCAGGACAATTTCATCTCACGGAATGATGATAATATCAGAAACTCTCAGTAACGGTGTTCATTTCGAGTCGGACAATAATGCCTACAGAGTCAGAGTGCTGTATGGAGATGGAACAGGTATAGTTTAGTTTAATTACGGTTATAACGTATTTGTCATCTGCTTGTATTAATAGCCTACAAGTCTGCTATTTCGGACCAGGTCCGAATGATGATCAAAAATATACTGATGAGTTTAATAAGGTTTATTGTACATCACACAAAAGATGAAGCGTCAGTTTTACTTCAGAAAATCACCGTAAACACGTGCGTAAGTACATAAAGGAATTTCGGTAGAGTTGAGGGAGCATTTTCTTTGAAAACAAAAATAATCCCACCTCGTCTTCAGCGGCTGCCTCAGATTTCGGGAGTAAATAGAGAGAGAGAGCTATGTGGATTAATACACCCAGCCACGCAACACCTACAACGCTTGGGAGACATTCTCGTCAGTGCAGCAATGGTGGATGTGTACAACTCGCTGTGAACTCGATCAGGGCGGGTCTATGTTAAAACGGCAGTGTCTGTCAACACTTGTGGGCGGGGCCTGTGCTGTAGTGACCTCACTAAAGCCGCATTCTGAAAACAGGTCGTTGGGAGACACTGCTTATGATTTATGGGGATTAATAAAAAACGAGTGAGTGGATTTTTATCTCTATTGGGTGGTTGTGTACACACACTGCCAAAACACATTTATGTCCAAACAGCATGCAAAAGTGAATTTTGCATAATAGGTCCCCTTTAATGTCATAGTGTGGCACTGAATACATCTGTCTGCCTATATAATTACGTCTAACAACTGATTTATTCAGCTGCAAATGATCTATTGATATCCATTATGTAAACATTACAACTACAACAAAACATTTCTTTGGAATTGGAACAGCCATTGCCAAACAACCATACCTGCAAACTTCCAAAAAGATTACTGGTTTTGTTTAGACGTGTGCTATTCGTTCTTAAGGAAGCTGCTATTTTGATCAACCCAACTGTGAATGGCAATTGTAGGTCTACTGTTTCATCTACATGCAAAACCCACGCACTGTTTGTTTTACTTGTTTCCATAGTGATGTTGTCATCCATTAGAAGCTGAACTCAATAGCTCAGGCTGAGCTAAGATAATAGTCCTGGAAGTGTTTGTGTCTGTCGGATTCCTCACATCGTTTACATTGTTCAGCCACTCGATGAGACCAGTGTTACTCACTGACCCCTTTTCCGGTGTATTAGAGGAAACAGCATGACTCAGATGGATTGCCTAAGCCCCCTCCCGCCCAATTCACCCAGCTTGGTTAGGGAACTACAACCATGCAATGTGCAGATGTTGCTTATTTTCAACTGCTTTTAAGGAAACAACTCTTGAAAAGTGACATATCTGGTCAAATATAGCCTTAGGAGAGATATCCTAATATTGTTTTTCTTGTACAGTTAGAAAGTACTTGACTTGTCAACCTCAGAAGTTTATAGTCTGGTGGAATAAGATCCATCAGACTATAAAATAAGTAAGTATAACCGTAAATACAAGTAGCTGTTACTATATATTTGCCAAGATGAGCTAGCTCATCAGAAGTGGGACCATTCGGCCATAACCTAACCCATAGCTTGAATCTTTTATCTGATCAGAAAGCTGTTTTATGGCTCATTGGCACTTGCCTGATTGTCCTAGATACAATCTTCACTGTTAGCTTTAATAACATGACATCTGCAAGTCTCACAACATGAGATAATCCTCAAATGGATCAAGTGTATTTTTCCTTGCTGCAAAATACAACATTTCAAACTTCATAACATTACGGGTTTTTGGGGGTTTTTTTTGACTGTTTATTTTCACATTTTTTTCTTCTTACCATAAACAACAACAACAACAACAAAAACACCCAAACAAACCAAAAGTTAATGATAAAAAATAAAAAAATAATAATAATGATAACAGCAAATAATAACAAATAAATAGTTATTACAGGTCTACTACGTCTACATTTAGTTGGTTAGCAGTGTTAATTTTGTACTTCATGTATGTATCACACATATATACACATACATACATTCTCTACACAGGTTTTATACAGACCGCAGACCATATTGGGGGGGGGGGGGGGGTCCAATAAATGTACACTTCTTGTTTTCAATCCATATTAATACGTTATTGCTTGCCATTCACGTCCAAAATAGTCTTTAAGGGGAGACCAGTCATTTACAAAAGTATCCAGAGTTCCATCCAGTACATTATGCAGTCTTTCGTATGGTAACAGTGACAAGAGTTTTTCACGCCAAAGAGTTAAAGTAGGAGAGTGTTCTTTAATCCAAACTTGACGTATGGAAAGGCGAGCAGCATACAACATTATGGACATTGTTTTTTGTTTCCGGCACACAATTGTTTACACCGAGGATACACAATCTGGGATCCAGTGGCACTTTAATCCCAAAAGATTTTTCAATTTCCTGAACAACCGAAGACCAGAATGATGCAATTCGAGGACAGGTCCATATTAACCTGTATCCTTTTTACACTTCAGACAAAATTTTGTACATGTGTCATATTTACTTCGAGTTAAAGGAGTCACATGCAGCTTGTTAATGATTTTATATTGTACTTCATGTGATTTGTTTGATTTAGTCATTTGTCTTGCATGATCTAATACTTTGCTCCATATCTGGTCTTCCAGTGTAACACCAACAAGTCAAGTTCCCAACTTTGTTTAATATTTATTAAACCTTTATTATACCTACATTACGTTTTTAATATAAAGCACAACGCTAAAGGCTGAACTCCAGTCAAGCAAGCTGTGATTTGAAAATAGTGGCACGCACTTATTAAGATAATCACGGTAGTCGCTGTAGGAAAAGCAGAAATGCACTTTCTGAGCATTTCTAGCTTTGAGTTAGATAGCAAGTTTTCACATAATGACAAAACATGATGCCTTTAACATAATAATGAATATGCAAGATGGAGGGAAAAACAGCAAGACGCAATACAAGGGCGAAAATATGTCTCTATGATGTATATGTACAGACACTTTTATCTTTCAAATCTAACTTTGAGAGAAAAGTTCTAAAATGTATATTCCTAAAAAATAATGAATATGTGAGACACGGGGAAAACCAAGACATTTTTCTAACTAGCTCTGCCTTTATCTACCGGTCCTAACATGGTGACAAAATGACTAAAAACAATTCAAGCTTTGCACTTCTGCAATGTTCTACAGAAATTCAACAGCACAGCAAGAAGGTGCGTAAATCTCAAGCCTCGGAAGCTAAGGGCAATCCTGGAGGCCTGTCCTCGTGCACTTGCAGAACCAGCTCTGTCGGATATGTCAGTGTCCTTTCCCCTGTCGCTGTGGGTGAGGTTTGAATGAACCTTGGCTGTTGTTGCAAAAATGGTTTCCACAGCCGGAGAGGCATCAATTAAAACACACCGAGTACCAGGGTTGCTTTACATAACTCAGCTAATAGCATCTCTGTGAGCCTTTAAGAGTCTCCATTTGCAGCTGAGATATTCAGTACTCATACATACATTTAGATGGCAAAACTGTCTGTATTATACATAAATCATCATGCTCTGATTCGTGGCTAATTTATCACTAAGTTTATTAGCGTAAAAACGTAATGTTCCTGATTAAGTCTGTGCTTCGATGAGTTTTCTTCCTGTAATATTTGTGGAGCAGTTAATATTTAGCTTTGCGTGTACCCAGCTACACCTTGCAAGTGCTTACTCTTATTCCGCAAAGTGTGTTAACCTCTAAACATGTGTGTGTTTGTGTACATGTGTGTCTCCTTGGGTGGGTGTGTTTGCATGTCTTCTGTGCTGTATGTGTTTGTTGTAGGTTTACGGTTTAAGTGGCTGCTTGTATCACTGTTTGTGACTGTAAATGTGTGTATGTGTGTGTGTGTGTTTGCTATTATGCACACCTAATTGAATGGACTAAGCCCATCTTATCCAGATCATTTCTCTCCATGTGTCAGAATCAAGGTCATGAGCTTGTGTTTTAATGTTGCTACAAGAGAGATAGATAGAGAGATAGATAGATGGATAGATAGATAGAAAGAAAGAGAGAGAGACAGAGGGGAAAAAAAGAACAAAAAGAAATGGTCAAACTGGAAAGTCAGGAATTATGAAAGCACGAAAAAAAATGCGCGAACGCAAGGATCTGATGAGAGACGAACAAGACATACCTTTCCTGCAACCTAAAACTAGAATCTGTGTCACTCTTAAAGAAGTTAACAGTGTATTGAATAACTATTATTGAACGTTTCCTGTTACCATGCCATTTACTATTACACAACTCGTCTCCCTACTGTCCGGCCTCAGTGTGGACGTCTCCAGGCAGGCTTCAGAGGTCAAGAGGTCACATTCCTGGAACCTCTTAGCATTCTTCCACGGGGATGTGCTCTGTGTGTGTGTACAGCAAAGTTTTACACATGGTGTGTGACTATGTGTGTTGCATGTATGAGAACATGATATAAGTGCAGATTTTTGTGGACAACATTCCTGCTGAATAGCAAAATCAAGTCTGCTTCATGCACTTGTCATGCAGATGATTTGTGTGTTACAGTTCGACTTTTCTTTGCACGTGATGCGTCTGTTCGGAATACTTATTCTGATTGGTCCCTTACAGCATTATGTGGTCAAATATTTTTGTATAATGATGCTAAATTGTATAACGTTGTCCCAAGCATCTGATTCCCTACATCTTTAAGCTAATCTACATACCGACTAATGTAAACTCAAATCAACCTCAAGTTAATTCGCATTATTTATTATAATTTATTATGGTCCCACACATACCATAAACTTCTCAACGAACTAAGACTGAAAACTTAAAAGAATAATTCACCTATAAATGTAAATTCTGTCATCATTTATCATTCCAAATTATGACTTTATTTTGCATATAAAAATGAAAAAAATGGTTCAATGCAATGTGGACCCTGACATCCTCTAAAATATATTATTTTCTTTTTGATTTCGATTCTCTTTAAAGTTTAATTGCTTTCTGAATTTTAAGTGGTGCCAAAGTTACAACCTTATTGCACTTTATCCAATCGCATTGAATTTCAATTACTGATTAATTTGATTGCATGAATTTCAATTACTGACGAAGGTGAATTTGAACTCTTAAAACTCATAAAACTGAGTAGAAATGCCAAGTTAAAGATGACGAAAAGTCTTTTGTAGTCAAACAAAAAGGGAGGATTTATCCGCCCAATCTCACATCTTGGATGAGCATTGTGACATCACAGATTAAGCATTGACGTATCGATTTCAAGTATCTGCTCTGTCATTCTGAAGTCCACAAATCAAAGTATAGATCCATATGTCATGTAGTCATATCTTTGCCATTTGTCACTAAGGTGTAACCATGCTGGGGTGGCACCATCATATTTTTCAGCAGTGCAATCCTGATTTACAATGTGAGAAGGAGGAGCTCCCTAATGGACCTGATGCAGAGGACCTTGACAAAGGGTTTCCCCAAAACTCAGCAGATGAGCCAGTTCTCAGTTTTTAAAGGTGGAGTGTAAAAGCCTTGACTAGCCAGGGAGGTGAAGGCTGACTGCTGGTGCTTTTGAGCACAGGTGTTTGTTTTGACAGCATGCTAAGAGACAAGAGGCAAGAGGCCTGGCTAGTCCAGGTAATCCAGACACAAACACATGGAAGCACACACCGATACAAGCACGCTTGCAAGTGTACACTGCTATGGATGCCTGCTTCGGACACACAAGGGTGCGGTGCATTAGTACAACTTGTCTCTCACTCGCTCTCTTTGACTGGGCCACTTGGGCACTGCTTATGTCATCATTTCCAGCCTTTGCCACCCTAGAACACAAAATAAACAATGACAAGAAAAGAAGGCTCATATTAAGATAAACATAACCATGATGGGGAGGGAGCTAGACCTTACACACTACTTCCACGCAATGACTCAGTGTTTAGACTGATACTCTAATTTAGTGTTTGGCGGCACTGAACAGGAACATTTGAAGACGCACGTCCCGAAATCTCAAAACAGTTACCGGAAATCTGACATAAGGCAACAAGTGACCCCTATTAAGGAGAGGAGTGTGTGTGTGTGTGTGTGTGTGTGTGTGTGTGTGTGTGTGTGTGTGTGTATCTACACATACTGACAGACACATTGAGCCAGCAGTCACATTCCACTGGAGTCAAGCAGCAATTTAGCCCACTATCCTGAAACATACACTCTTGCTGCTGTAATTACTGCTGTTTGATAGAGCAAACATCCCTATTACTGTTCTTGCGAATTGGCCTATAACCCTCATACTTGGGGTTGGGAATCTGAACAAAACCCCTCTACATATTAAGCTATAGTATATCAATCATTTTTAGGAGAGTAGGCTATTACTTTGCTATTAAGCACTCAGACTTGTGAGTTCTATCAGCCAAAATTGTTCAGATTGACAATGTATTGACAATAAATGACATTGTGTCAGACAAATTACAGAATATTATTTGGGGGGAGGGGGCTATCCCTTTAATCATAGACATCCTGGAGATTACAAATCCATATCACTGCCACTGTCTCACAGGAAGTGTACGTAACCAACACGGCACATCGTAATTCCTGCTGGGAAAGCCCACCATCAGGACAGTCACATCCAACCACCTTCAAGCCCAGATTTGGGGGAGCCAATGGTTGCACACTAAAGCCAATGGAATCCACATGAGTCATATCCAGAGTCAGGATGTGTGAGAAGTGACGTATAAAATGGAGGAATACTATTGCTAATGTGCAACAGAACAGAGTTCTGAAGTGCAGCTCAGGACAAGTGGTTTCCTGTAAGTTTTCCACAATGATTATCAACAGGCAACACAGAGAAGGTGGCCGAATCCCAGGGGCCGTAATTTTAAACATATGTGCCTAGAAACATGTTGCCAAGGCAACTTAATTCTGTTTAGCATTATTGTTAAAACTACATCTGCTTTCAAACTGATGGAGAGGGAAAGTTTTATTGCTTAGAGGCCGGTCTTTCAAAGATCAAGAGACTGGTGGAGTTATCAGTTTGAGTGAAGTATCAACATTGATTCAGATGTTTGTCCTAAAAGTAAAATAAGAAATAAAGAAACAAATTAGACGATAGTTGATAAATAATAAGAGTATAGAGCTAATGGATAGCAGTCTGGATCATTTATAGATTTTATAGTTGACAAGCTTTCTTGGCATGCGATGAATCAGACTGTCCCTATGCAACACATTTCAAAGACACAAACTGTTTACTCCCTGACTCTGAGATGTAACATTTCCTAGAACAGCTTCTCCAGAGTAGTTTTGTTATGTCGAGTTCAGTGATTCAGGCAGTTTACCGAACAAATTTGGGTTTATTAAAGCTACAATATGTAATTTTTTACGCTAACCTCTTACAATAACAAAGGCGTAGGTTGATGACGCATAAGCGGAATGATGGAACTTATCGTCATGCCGATTGATCTAATAATGTTTATGGATGAGTGAATACATTGATGTTTTTAACATGACTGTGGTATGAAGCAGAGCGCGATTGCTAATGAGAGACAGATATCAGCGCCACACGCGAGTCCCGCGGATATAAAGGAATAAGGACGTTTCATTCATCCGAACTACCCGCAAGTGCTGAATTACTACTCACACAGGTCAGTTTATTAGACTAATGAAACTTGTGAGGTAACGCAGCGCTGTTTCACTTGCTCTACACCATCACACTAAACTGAATTTGAGTGTGTTGAAAGTTATAATGGTATTCTATGTGCTAGTTTGTTAGCTGTATGAGACTAGCAGTAAGCTAGATCAACATTAGAATAACATACAGATCATATTCTAACATTTCATCATGTTGAGCTGTATAACACTGATTAGTTTTATGTACATTTGCTCACCTGTCTAATAAAGTACATGCAAGAGTAGCGTCTCTGTCAAGTCGGCGTTAGTCGCGGACGCTAGCTCTCGGCATCTCGAAAACGCCACGCTGATATCGATCCTCGTTTTAGTTCTCCTTTTGTCCCAAAGTCTGCTTGCCATGGTCCATAATGTTTGAACGAAACAACAACAGCGCGAGCGTGCCGCTAGACGCAACGCAGTTGTCCACGTCTGTCGCCATGGTTACTATGGCAGTACGAGCGGAAACCAGGGATAGCGCGGATATTACGTCATTGACAGGCGACAATGACCAGGGACGAGCCATTATTTAAAATTGGAATTTCTCTGAAATTAAAAATCTTTGGGAAATTTTGGGATATTGTAAGTAGGCCTACACAACTGCAAGAAAAATATCACACTGTGCAAGTGATTTTTGGATATTTTATTACAAAATTCTTACATATTGTACCTTTAATCACAAACACATGCAGGAATATTGACTCACATTTCAGACTAAAACACCGATTCAACAGAGCTCACGAACAGGATCTTAATTAGATCTGAGCTGAACCTTAAATGACCTTATAGTGATTTCTCGTTAACCCTTTCTCTTTAGGATTACATATTTTAAGGATTACATTTCCTGTCTTCTACAAACATAACTCATTTTCCTCTTTGTGTGTGTTTTGCATGTATGTGTGTGCGTTTGAAGTCTGTCTCCTGTGGGCCTTGACGTTGCTCCGAGCGGTGGGCGTGGCTTTGGCAGAGGTGTGATTAACTCTGACTGACTCAGGTACAGGTGTTTTGAAAATAGAGGGACGCACCTGTAACATCCTCCTGCTTATTTTAGTTTCAGACTGACAGTCAGCTCACTCCTTCACACGCAAACCTCTGCCATGACCTAAACACGCACACATTCACCAATAGGTGCTGTGACCAAATATCACGGCATTAGTGATTTTACATTATGGTAACAATAAATAATACAATATAGTTGTTTGGCTGGAAATTCAACTAAAAATATGGTTTATATATTAATATTTACAAATGCAAACCAAAAGATCAGGTTATATACTTGCAACACAAGTTAAAAACAAATGGCTCACAAAATGAATATATTTTAAAATATATTTAGAGTACCACTCTTAATAGTACATTTTGATTGAATGAGCCACACAGCTTACAAACACATACCTATGACTTGTAACTGCACAAGTTGTATATTAAGTTGTGAAAGTTCTTCCTTGTTATATTTTGAGACGTTACGCTTTTGTATTTTCGCATTAGTCCATGTTTCTTTGTCGTACATGCGTAAATAACATGAAATAGTCCTGCCCATTGCCATATAAATGGTCAAATTTACCAAAACCTTGATGGATTCTTTTCTAACTTTGCATGATATATATACACACACAATACCACCCAGACTGAATAAACATACACGTCTGATCTGGTACTGTTCACAGCTTCTGGGATCTTAGCTTACGAACAGCTAATTTCACCATTTAAACTGAGGCTACAGCCATTGATTCTTTGCCTTAGAAGGACAAGTGACACGTGTATCATTTTGGCACAATCCATTTGTAAAGTGACATTGAGTGCTATTGTGATCAGCACTCAAGTCATGTGGAATTTCCTGTAAGATGGCCATTGTGACGTAAACCACCTTGAGAGTCAAAAGAACTGATTGAGTCATCAGGCACTACAAAGTGAAGGGAGGTAAACTAAAGGAGATGGACTATTGTTTGAGAAGCGTGCACAGCTAGTTTGTTTGAAATGTTGGATGATATCATCCTCATCTGACATCAACCTGACAATTCATTCAATTTTTTTTTTTTTATATATATAAGCACTTGAATGCTACAGATTTCCCATACCGGAAAACAGACAAGTTACAATTAGATAAAGATCTTGCATGACTGCAGGCGAATCAGATTCTTATCACCTCCTCCACCTTTTCAGATGACAGAATTTCATGTTTTACTGCCAAAAGGCACCAGGTTACAAAACCCATTTTGGAGCAGTCTTTCACATCATCTTGTTAAGCTAAACTTGCATGCTTCAGTCACCTTCTGTGTCCTTTCCTTGACAGCTCTCAGCTGGTCCTGGCACCACATCACTAAAAATAATTAAAAATAAGTCAAGGCAAGTCACATTTATTTATATTTATATAGCGCTTTTTACAATACAGATTGTTTCAAAGCAGCTTTACAGAGATAACAGGAAAATAATGTAACAAAGTTTGTTTCCAGAAGAAAATAGTGTCACAGTCCAGCTTAAGTAAGTTCAATGATGTTACATTTTTGTTGTAGAAAAAGTTATTAATTTAGTTCACTTATATATATATATATATATATATATATATATATATATATATATATATATATATATATATATATATATATATATATATATAGCCGCTCTGGAGAAAACCGTGATGTTATCGTCCAGCTCAGTTCAGTTCTCATATAATGGTGTCAATGCAGGCAGATCAATATTTATTGATGAATATTAAATTAAATGTTAAATTGAATGTCCCCAACTAAGTAAGCCAAAGGCCAATGGAGCAAAAAGGCGACAAAGGCGAAAAAGGCGACATTGGCAAGGAACCAAAACCTTGGGAAAAACCAGGGTCAGTCGGGGGACCAGTTCTCCTCTGGCCAACGATCCAACAGTGTATGATTATGATCAGAAGTCAGATTGGATTGGAAAATAAGGGGAGATGCCTCTGCTGCTGCCATTAGGCTCTTAATTATAGGGTACAGAGTGAATTAAAGCGAACTGGGTGTTCTTTACCTTTATCTGACTACAGTGTGATTGGGATCAGAGGTGTCGACTTCTTTTCAGATGTTTCTTCTAAAATAACTTATGGAGAAAAAAAGCAAATGCGGCAATAGGGTATATGTCGAACGTTGCATGACCAAACCGAAACCCTGGTTTCATCGCATCCACTTGTCAGATAAAGTGTTAACAGCAGTATGAACTGATGCTCATATCTATGGACTTTTAAAGGTGAACTAAGTAACTTTTTTATCTTAGCCGAACAGTTTCGGAGTCATTGGAATGGTTATATGACTGTTTTCGGGTTGAATGGTGGTCTTCTCGCACCCCTCGAGCGCCTGTGAGACGAAAAACCACCCTTGCAACTTTGGGCCGGCGGACCGCCGTATTATACCTCAGTGGACATGGCTCCGTGCGTTCGCCGGGTTCTTTGAAAACAAATGCACATGACCAGCGGGAGAAGATGGGAGGGGGGAGAAATGCCAACGAGTTTTGACGACAGTGTTGTCAAATATCTATTCCGAAGCTGTAGGGGGAGCTCTATAGAGAAACCCGCGAGCAAAAAGCGATCGGCAAAACTGCATAATGCTGCTTTAAGGTAATCAGCTAAACTACCTAGTTCACTTTGTTATTGGCTTTTTATTCTATTCTATTCTAAACTTTAGAGTGAAGAAGAAAAATGAAAAATCTGCAATCTGTTTTGCAGAATACAAAAGTTAAGTTGCACATAACCCTTACTGTTGATGCATAGTAAGACAATAGAGCTACACAATTAGAGGGATAGTTCACCCTAAAATGAAAACTCAACCTGGAGCCATCCTAGGTGTATATGACATTCTTCTTTCAGACGAATACAATCGGAGTTATATTAAAAAATGTCCTGGCTCTTCCAAGCTTTATAATGGGAGTGAATGGGTAACATTTTTTTGGAAGTCCATCAAAGCGCATCCATCCATGATAAAAGTGCTCGACACGGCTCTGGCGGGTTAATAAAGGCCTTCTGAAGTGAAGCGATGCGTTCGTGTAAGAAAAATATCCATGTTCACACCTAGGATGGCTTCAGGGTGAGTAAATCATGGGTGAACTATCTCTTTAATGAGGATAGCATACCATACAGTAGCCCAGACAATTTTGTTCTGGAAGAATTTGATGATAATAATGATGAGTTCCCATACTGAAATCTTCTTGACAAATCTGATCACAGTTTGTGAGGACCTCTTATGAATCCTCATAAGAGAAAAATCTGAGAAACAATAAACATAATTTAATCTCATTGTTGTCTAAGAGATACAACTGAGGTATTAAACACATCACATTGGAGATTTCGCTCGTTATAGGGGGTACATGTAGAATCCAAGAATTGCCTGTATTTAAAGGGATAGTCCAAGCAAATTTTTTATTTTGTGGAACAGAAAAGAATATATTTTAAAGAATGTTCGGAACCAAATAACATTGGAGCCCATAGATGTCAATCGTATGGACGACAAAACCAGTGAGACATTTCTTAAATGATCTTCTTTTATGTTCCACAGAACAAAGAAAGTCATACGGGTTTGGAACCACATGGGGTAAATTATGACAAATGATGACAAATTTGTATTTCTGGGTGAACTAATCCTTAAATAGTACCAACTATATGCATTGTTCATTCTTCCTCCATTATAATTTCCACCCCAGGCTATCTTTGCACTGAAATTAGCCCTGTAATAAAAAAATCACACGTTTAATGAATGTTCTGTTTCCAAATTGGCATAGCGTGATCTCACTGCAGGAGATTTAGAGTCTCATAAAGTCAGACGGTAGCACAAAACGCCCACTCTTATGCTACAATTATTTTCTTCCTTTTAAATGAGAATATTATTCTCCTATCTGTCATACAGGATGCGTCTACACATCTGACAGATGACTAACCGCTCACCTGGAGTATAATTAAAATCCCTCCATTCTATTGAAGGCTTCTGAGAATGTATGAGGCATAAAGGGTCTTGTGACTCACAACCAGTTAGGTAATATCAGCCTGCCTTGAATGAACAGGACAGTGGCGAAATCAAATCCAGATCTGTTCCAATAAGCTAAAA
The DNA here is from genome assembly GCF_951802725.1 of Rutilus rutilus. Taxonomy (NCBI): domain Eukaryota; kingdom Metazoa; phylum Chordata; class Actinopteri; order Cypriniformes; family Leuciscidae; genus Rutilus; species Rutilus rutilus. The sequence continues at coordinate 29,626,452 of NC_140227.1, read as the reverse complement.
AAGCCTGGGGTGAAAAAAGCATCTAAAAAAAGCCTATCGTTTCCAGACTGCAGGTGTGGATCCGGGGAAAAGTGGTCACATGAGTCAGAGGGGGTGCGAAAGAGTCTCAACAGGTGAGATTTCCGAAATTGGAATTATTCAATATTCATGTAGAAACATGAAAAACATGTTATATATTCTGTAACTGTGCTGTGAAGTAACTAAAAGTAGCAAGCACTGATGTCACATTGCAGTATTTTAAATTATGAGTACCTTGTAGACTGGAAAGATCGCCAACACTCTCCAATTTAAATCTATCCATTAATGTCCTGTATGGACCACTGATCTAGAAAAGGACAGAGAAACACTTGCATGCCTGACCGCACCTGGGCCGCTTAAACTCTTACATAAGCCTGATAATTGCACTTACACATGCACACACACACAATCCTTTTGTCTTCAGCCTGTGGCTACAACACAGGGGTTCATACAGTTCTCAATTAACCTAGAATGTGTTCACCCCTGTTTACCCATAGGCTGCTCCAGTTTACCTGTGCTTTAAATGACAGGTTTTTGTGCTACAAATTTCCAAGAAAAACTACCTGTGGAGGTCCATGCAATTATGTTGAACGCTAACTCGCAGAGGTCATTCTTATTGCTTGTCTTAACTGGGTTTTGGGAACTCCTTTCAACTAGTGCTTTGATTGAACAAGCGTTAAACAAGTGGATCATGTGGAAGCATCACTATTATTATTATCGTAATAAATAAACCCTTAAACCCAAACACTGTTTGTGCTACAGACATGAATACCTCAAATCTTTCTATCTATTCTATAACTGGATTTATGATGATTGCCTGGCGCACAATAAAACAGGTCAAAACAATCCCATTAAATAATAACCTGAAACCACCGATCAACCACCCACAAAACTTGTCATCACGACGCTAAACATAACATTTTTACAATCTACTCTTTCTTACTAGAAGGATGCCTCGGTAACTAGCAGCCAAACACTTACATTTATGCGTTTGGTAGACACTATTATCCAAAGCGACATTGTATTCGAGGTATACATTGACCCATGACCTTGCCAATGCTTGCACCATGTCTACTGTTGGAGCTAAAGAAATGCCCAAAAATAAAAGCTTTTGTTCCACAAGCATGAGTTTCAAGAACAATAGCTGCAGAAGATTCACAAACTGCAGTCTGTAACTATAATGGAGGTTGCTGGAGGTCCCTAATGCTCATGGAGGAGCCTAATGATTTACTATTTTACAGTAGGGAGCAGCTGCAATAAATTACGACAGCTCATAATGTATGCTTCATTACATCTAAAAATTAAATTAAATGAGCAGTGCTGAATTCATTCAAGTGTGCATGCCAAGTGGGAAGCTTAGAGCGGATTATACATGTATGTGTGTCGGTAAGAAGCAACTATTCTTGTTGCAGGGTTAGACTGCTCATCACAGCTTCTATATTTGTAGGTGACAATTGGGTGTTCAATTCTGAGCTCATCTAGAACTGATGAAATGCTGTATAATTATAACACAGAGCGGGAACCAGGTTTAGTCCACTAGATAAATCACTCACTCTCACTTTATCTCTCTCTCTCTCTCTCTCTCTCTCTCTCTCTCACTTTACCTCTCTCTCTCTCTCTCTCTCTCTCTCTCTCTCTCTCACACTTTACCTCTCTCTCTCTCTCTCTCTCTCTCTCTCACTTTACCTCTCTCTCTCTCTTTCTCTCTCTCTTCAAAAACACATTATAAGTAAAAACTGTTGTTAGTTTTGAAGAGATTAAAGATACACCTGCTCTAACAGACAACATGGCACACTAGACAATCTCTTTAACACATTTCCAACATCCTTTTATCTAAATCAACTAAAAGTGCATTTAAGGTGTATGTGATTTGTATGTAACCTAATAATGACCTTGGATGTCATATGTTTTTTTGTTTTTTTTACCGAAAGAGGCAGTTCTGTTTATATGCAGCTTTGTTGTAGTTTACAAACTGAGGTGCAATATGCCAACCAACTAAAGCAGCTGCAAAATATATTTTTTGGGAATATGATGCCTACAGATATTACTGAAATAGTGTCCTGAGAAATCTGTGACAGCGTTTGACTCAGTAAACAGTCATTCTGTTTGCAATCCTGTTTGGTCTGATGTCGAAATCGTTTCTTACCTTGAACACAGAGCGGTAGAAGGGTTGACCATGGTGTGGACGGGGCAGCTCGGAATTGACCAATCATTTTTGTGCCAACCTGGAAGTTACTCAATGCAGTATACAAACAAATTTTGAGTTTGTGCAACAGATTTGCTGTCTCTACATATCTCATATATTTTATTTTCTCATATATATTTTGTTTTCTTTACCTCCTCCCTCTTCTGTCAAGCTGTTTGATTTTAATGACAGAGTTTGTATTTGATGTGTGACATGGGTTAGTATCTAGCTACATGTATAACATTTTAGTACATTACAATATATGCTGTACGTGTTTAAGTGTGTTAATGTTTAGTTGTGTTTTTGCCCATGACTATGCATGTGTGTGTATGTGCGCGTGAGTCACACACACACACACACACACACACACACACACACAAAGTGCATACAGTAACACACAGCCCATGTGAACCAGAAGAACAGGTCAGACAACTGTAGATAAAGGGGGACAACAGGAAACAAGGATGAGTCTTATGTGTTTAACTGCGGGTGGCAGGCTTAGCCAACACACAAAATCATCACTAAAACACTTAACACAAAACACGCATTTTCTTTTAATACGCGTTAGAATACCACATGTCCTAATGCATACACCCGATTAAATAATAACTGACTTCAGATCAAATCAGACTCACATAAAAACAGAATTTTATATAAAACAAAGCAGCAGGCCAACTAGTACAATTTGGACTTATCATTTCCAATCTGTACAAACTAGCATTTCTCTCATCCACCTAAACAGTTCTAGAATCATGTTAACACAGTGTTCTTATTTGCACTTTGCAATCTTATCTCAAACCCTGCAGGTGATGCAATTGCTGCAGTTGCAATCATACCGGTACTTTTCCTTAAAGGTGCTGTGTGCAATTTCACTACTGTATTTTACTGTACAAACCCTTGACCAGTATTATCAAATGTAAGACATACTCATTCTTCAGAAAAAACATGTATCAAAGCACTTATGTATACATGCAAACATATTGCAGAGCATTGTTTTAGTCCTATAAGACAAATATATGAAGACAAAAGAACATGCTGAAGGAGAAGGATTTTCAGAGCATGTTGGAAAAAGAGCAGAGTAAGGATCAAGAGAGGCAGAGAACGAGAGTCTAGTTAATAATTTGTCAGCGACTGTGGTGGATCTAGCCAGCGTGTTGACAACGAGCCCAGTGTTCTCTGGGTCCGCTGATGGAGATTAGAGCTGGACTCATCCAACCATTCACGGGGGAGAGAGAGAAAGAGAGAGCGAGACGAACATGAGGGGTCTAGTGAGAGCGGGGGGGGTTTGGATGCAACACAAATGGAAGTTCAACAGAACAAGGCAGTGAGTCCACAGGGAATCAGGCTAGAACAGCATTCTGCGAGATCTCAGCACTAGCTTTCAGCACTCCCCCCGAAATGCTCACACACTCTATACTGCTTCCAAATGCAACTGTGCACCTTCTCTGACGCTGGTAAACTGATGCTCTTTGGAACAGTTTCCTCATGCATTTGTTCTTTACTGAAAATACAATCCTACACACCACAACAAGCAGTAAACCTAGCAATAGCGGCAGCAGAACATTCTTACGCAAGCTGTAAAATCTCAGGCTTAAACTAGACACCAGGGAACAAACCAAACACACATGATGTTGACAGAGTAATTATCTGCTGATAGGACAAACAGACTCATAACCGGTCACATCTCCGTTCCCTGAACGCAGGTACATTTAACCCATGATATCAGCTGTCCAAACACACTCTGCCTACAGAGAGTACCCTTGTACGGCCCCGAGGCCATCAGCGTCCACCCACGCATGTCTTTTTAGCCCTCTCTGTGCATATCACTAGATCCGTATGCCTCTATCACTCATTTCCTTAATCAGATTAAATGAACATATTCAGCTGATAAATGTGCATTAACCTTCTTTACCTTGTGTATATATGTTTGTTTATCGGAACAAACAGTAAGAGCATGCGGTTGTTAACCACTTTAATGAGCAGCACTCTTGAATATTGTGCAAGTAGGGCACATCAGGACGCATGCTAAGATGCATACTCAACCCATGTTCACTGCATGCAAGTTTGCACTGTTCTGCCACCTAGTGGCTTCCTGTGGTGAAACAAGTGTGCGGTATACCAGATGATACGTGAAAGGTCAGTGCTTATGACCGTGTTAAAGGATTTGTATGCAAAATAGACATAATCTTTCAAAGAACATCCAAATGCATTTTCTTTTTCACGATGTTAGCATGTTGGAAACTTTTAAAATGCCAATAGATGAATTAAAAGTCTGACTAAAGAAAGTGTAAGAGTATTCACTTCAAAAAGTGTTACGAAACATGGTGTATGAGGGGCAGCCTAGTTATTAAGGACCTGGGTTGATAACTAAAATTGTACGTGCAAGCCCTGAAAAGGCTTATACCATTATTCTGTTGAAAAAGGCACTTAAAAGTATGACAAACATGAAAATGTTTTGACAAACTAAATTAACTTTCCTATGTTGACAAATTAATGCAAATTAATACTAATATGCACATTTTAGTGGCATATAAGGTACAAAAGTACCTTTCAAATTACTGCCACAATAACAACCTGCTGTACCACTAAAGCTACCAATGTTTTTTTATGACAGTGAAGTGGACATGACCCAAAAAAGTCTAAAATTACAACAAAAAACTAGCCTGGGTTTCCCCATACTGCCTTGCTCGCAGCGCGATTTTTATTCACGCTGCTAGGCAGTCTGGACTAGCCTGACTACGTCAGACTTCTTACTTCCGCTCAATTTCATTTCGCTTCTGTACTCCGTCTGAGACAGCGTAATAGCTTTCCGTTTTCCTCCGGCCTGAAAACAGCCGGCCAATCAACGAACAGAGGGCGGGCTGAGAGCCGTGACGTAGACACTGATTGTACCGTGGATGCGTAGATTTACTTCACGTAATCTGCAAAAGTCGTTCACAGCCATGTTCACTCCGGTATTTCGCTCGATGGTTTTGTTTTCGCATCATACATGTGTTTACAGTGGAAGTTAGATGCGGCTGAGCATGCGCATAACACACGCCGTAACCAAACGTTATGTGATTGGCTTACGGGAACCAATGATTTTAAACTTCAGACAAGCGCCTCCCCGCGAGAAAGAAAACGCTTTTCAATTATGCCATGCCAGACTTTTGGTATTACCAGGCTAAGTCTGGACACCATGGACTAGATTTTCCCCTGAAAAAGGGAACCAATCACAGAACGGGGAGGGAGCAGCAAGACGATGACGACACCGAAGCAGTTTGTTTATATCTATGGATCCAACATGGCATCAGACTCGACGTTACCTTCTACCCTCATGTTTATCTTGCACAAACGGTAATATTCGCTAAACGCCATCGTGTACAAATAAATCTCTGACCCATCGTCTTTTTCCTCGTCGAATTTCTGTCACTCTACATACGTCATCTGGTATAATTGAAGCGATTGGCTATGAGTTACATACAGGCGCATTTGATAGACATTCATAGCGCCCAATAAACGGCTCTGGGCATTCGTAAACCACGCCTCAAATACGAGAAAATGAACACGTGGTTCCCAGGCCAAGTCTCAAATGAGACTTGGTCTGACGTTAGCCAGGCTAACAAAAAACTACAATCTACAGTATTCTTCAAGTCACTGACAGTCCAAGATGGTGTAGGCTACTGTAGATGCCAAGATATTGTCCTGTTTTACTGAGTATGTGTGGGGGGTTAACATAGTTTTAATGAATCAACTATAAACGTCCATGTTTAATGCAGCCTCAGAGCATAAAACAAACCGCAAATGTGCAGCTTCGTAGTAACTCATCCAAACCCACACCTACGCACACACCTGCTCATCAACACCTACGCATGCAGGAAGAGGGAAGGTGGAAGATCCACCTACGCATGTTTAAAACACACCCATGCGGTGCACTCGAGGAAGGCCGTCCAAACATGCAGCTTCTTCTGCAACAGGGCAACATACAAATACCCCTATGCTGATATCTACATCTGAACATCTAACCCAAAACAAACCGAAGGAGAAAATTTGTTTCATATCATATGTTCCAGTCAGCGACCTTCTTATCTTTAAAAAAAAGAAAGCATATATGTGCGATATACGTACAAACTAAAAAACAGAGAAAGCAAAAGTAAATGATCAAAGGTAGCAAAAAGCTTTGAGGCAGATTAAAAACGGGATAGATGTTTGTGTGCCTTTACCGGTTGATGTCAAGATCTCCAGGGAGATAAAGAAGTTTTTGTCCCTTTTTTCATTATAGAGAAGACCTTGCTTACTAATCCTCAATTAAAACATCATTTAGACCTCTGCTGGTTAGTGACACAAGAGATATAATGGATTAAGGTCGGCAGAAGCGAGAGAGACTGAAAGGTTTTAAAATGTCATATTTTGTCAGCTTTTGTTCCATTTCTATGCAACAGAAATATGTCTCTATCCAATAGATCTCTCAAATGTTTCTCATTTCAGTGACTTAACTATTTATGTCATTCATAATTGACAGATTAGCTCATAATTAACTCAGTCCTGCAACAGAAATATGTCTCTATCCAATAGATCTCTCAAATGTTTCTCATTTCAGTGAATTAACTATTTATGTCATTCATAATTGACTAATTAACTGCTCATGTATTTACACTAGGCCAATCATAAAGATGAATCTATTCATCATTTGAATTCAATCCGTTCAACTACATTAATCCTGTTTGAGATTTACAAAATAAGATATAAACAAAAACTAACACCAATGAAAATGTAAGAGAAAAATGATACGCACCCTACTCCAAATGCATGCAAAGCACTTGTAAACATGTGGCTAGGACGGGAATTCAATGTAAGTTCATCTTAACAACAGTCAAAATTGCATGCAAATATCTGACCGCTAGTTTTGACATTATACGCCTGATGTTACAATTATGCAAACCCATTTAGCGCCCACAGTATTAAGTAGAGTATGTACGTGACTACATAACTTGCAAATACAACAGACACGGAATAGAAATCCTTATTTTAATATTCAATAATATCCATATGAGTTTAAGGTCACAAAATCAATTCTATCAAATCACTGATAGGTATGTTTAAAATAAATCTTTAAAAAAAATCATTCATTATTAAAATGGGTTGGCCATTAAGTCATTTAAAAAGTAATATAAATACTTCCTTAGTTCTTGCTGCCTTTCAATGTTTAATCCGCTATTCATGCATGGGCTGTAATCCATCATGAAGCACTTTCTATCAAATCCACAAACAAATACTATGGACATTTCTGTATGAATGCATTGTGCAAGTCACCACATTTCAATTGTTTATTCAACTCAACTCATCTCTTTTCTGTGCTTGTGTTCTTTCACTGCACTACCCAAAGTGTTTCTGAACATACTGTACAAGTACTGTGACTGGGAAACAACACCCAGATTTCCTTTGACTCATATATTTTATTTAAGTACACAAACAATAACTTTCTACCCAATGCATAAGAAACTCCTCTGACCTTTGCTGCAAACAGATATGTAATAGCTTTGCAGTAAAAAGCAGCAAGACAGCAAAATAAGAAAGCAAAAAGCAAGTTTTTTTTTAAGTTTAACTTGATAGTGTCTTAAAAACAGTGCTGAAAAAAAACAATGAGATGAAATTCAGCTGGAAAGGACCAGCTTTTAACAAAATAGCGCAGAGTGAACAAGTAAAAAAAGATGTACTCTGCGAATTACCAATGTCATTTGAAACGTACTTGAACGTTGAGGTGAGACCAGAACATTTCCAAGTGAAGCCGGACTGAAACTTGATGTTGACCCTTAATTTACAAAGCAAAGCAGGTGTGGGGTGGGGCATATTACTCACATACTCACGTGTTGTCGGTTGACCATCTAACCATCATAATCTCTCGCCACTGAGAGAATCACGACACATCAAAACAAGAAGAGCCTAAGCAATACTTCCACTGAGGTCAGTCCAGCTATTTCACTTTCATTTATCAATTTCCATGATACATAATCTTCATGCTTCCTGGATGGTTTACCCTCCAGAATGGCTAAGGAGTGGACACTTCTGGTGCTCTGTGGCATTCTGGGGTCTGGACTCAGCAAGAATCCATCCTGGTTTGAGAACATCTCACCAAATCTTTTCAAATCCCCTGGAGATATTCTGATCGGAGGACTTTTCCCCATTAACGAACTCACAAGCGAACTGAGCAAGCGGGTGAAGCCTGACGATCTTGAGTGCAACAGGTAAAATCTTTGAGGAAGCCATATTGACCACGTAGTCTACAAACGTTTAAAAAGCTTTTCTCCCTGAAATCACCTTTAATCCTTCTGTTTTGGCAGTATAAGCACATTTGGCCTGTCTCTCGCATTGGTGATGAAGTTCTCTGTGGATGAGATCAACTCTTTAGAGGATCTTCTACCAGGAATCACACTAGGATTTGAGAGTTACGACACATGCACGCAACCAGCCGTTGTCATGCGGCCTGTCCTCCAGTTTCTCACAAAGGAATCAACAGAGGAGCTGGACATCAACTGTAACTACACTGACTACAAGACTCGTGTTATAGCTATCATAGGCCCAAGCAACTCTGAGTTGGTCCCGGTCATTGGCAAGCTGATTGGGTTTTTTCTGATGCCATTGGTGAGTTGCCATTAAAAGCGTTAGAGGATGAAATATAAAATGTCATAAAAAAAATTGGTTCTAACTTTTTAGTTCTAAAATTACCTTACCATATACAAAGAAAAACCAAAAATACTGTAAAAAGCCTAACACTTTACAAAAAGGTTTCATTTGTTAACATTAGTTAAATATATTCGTTAACATGAAATAAAAATAAACAATACTTTTACCACATTTATTATTCTAAGTCAATTGTAATTTCAATATTTACTAATACATTTTTCAAATCCAAAGGTGTATTTGTTAACATTTGTTGATGCACTGTGAACTAACTATGAACAATTCGATTTTTACTAAAATTAACAAAGATGAATAAATGCTTTAAAAATATTGTTAGTTTATGTTAGCTAATGCTATTGTAAGGTGTTACGGTAAAAATCATTCATTTTGGGGGGGGGGGGGGGGGGGGGGTATATATTTGTAGCAAATATAATGCATGTACTTTTACCTGATATATAGTTGGAATCGTTTTTGTAAGCAAAATTTTGTAGCAATTTCATTCTCAATCTGGGATGCTCTCTCTGTTTTTTCTTTATTTTAATTCCTGTTTTAATTGATCTCTAATTGCCTGATCTTAGATTAGCTATGGTGCCACCAGCGACATGTTCAGTGACAAAGAGACCTTCCCGTCCTTCATGCGCACAGTTCCCAGTGATCGCTGGCAGGTTGCGGCCATGGTGCAGCTTCTGAAAGAGTTTGAGTGGAACTGGGTGTCAGTAGTAGGTAGTGACGATGAATACGGACAGCAGGGTCAGCAGCAGTTTTCCAGCATGGCCAATGAGGAGTCCATCTGTGTGGCATATCAGGGTTTGATTCCTATTTACAGTAATCCAGAGCCAATGATAAAAGAGATTCTCGATCGTATCGTGGACGCCAAAGTGGGGGTGGTGGTTGTTTTCTCTCTCCCCAAGCCAGCCAGAAGCTTCTTCATAGAGGTAAAAATAATAATAATAATTGTTTGCAACTTTAAAAGGGCCATGTTGTGCAAAAAATTATTGATATTTTGAAGTACAGGAGTTTGCAATGCTATGTAAATTATTACTGTAGATTCAGAACTGTAAACTTTCTGGCCAAACCACAAAAGACCATTCAATTAGAAGTAGCAAAATAGCCTCGTTCCAACATTGTTGGATTCCCAAACATGACACCAAGCACAACTAATTTAATAGAGGCTTTATTTTATTGCTATCCCTTCAAAAAGAAGCACAAAGCTGTTCTTCCTCTTTGGTGAAACAAGCTGCCAACCTCACATCACAACTTTCAAGAAAACACTGCTTGCCAAATCTACAACCATAAACAAGAGCACTTACTTTAAAACTCGCATTGTGCACTACAAAATTTTGCTCGCTGTTATAACAAATTGCTTGTGATTTGTAAGTCCTTTCTGCTAAATTAATAAATGTAAATTAAAGTATGGGGCTGTTACTCATTTCGCCTGCTAAGAGGATGTTCACATAAACATTTAGGGGTTGTTCAAACAACATGTTTTCTGTTTAAGAGTGTAAGATGCAGGACAGTGGAATGGGTAAAAAAAAAAGCAAGGTCTTTCTTGAGGCATGTTTAAACTACAGTAAATTGAGCACTGCCGTTTTTAGAACGCTGTGTCACGAGACGCGAGACATCCATCTAGGGCATGTTTAAAACCATGAAAAGCAGTGCAGAGGAATGCAAAGATTCCTATATAAATCTTATACTGTGTGAACAACCCCTTAAAAAGCAAAAACAGCCTGTTTAAATTTAAGGCTCAAAAAGAGAGTAGAAAATGGTCACAAAACTAAATTATGAAACTATATAGGTGCCGGAAATATTATAAGTGGGCTTCAGGGAAAAATATGTAATTCTTGTTCTCTTTTTTTATTCACTTCTTTATATTCTGAATAATATGGAAGCTTGTTTCCGCCACAAAATAAAACATTTTAAAAGATAATTGCGACTTTTTATCTCACAATTGCGAGTTTATATCTCGCAATTCTGACTTTACTTCTCAGAATTGCGAGATATAAAGTCAGAATTGCGGGGAATAAAGTCAGAATTGCGTGTTATAAAGTCAGAATTGCGAGATATAAAGTCAGAATTGCGTGTTATAAAGTCAGAATTGCGAGATATAAAGTCAGAATTGCGTGTTATAAAGTCAGAATTCTGACTTTTTTTCTCGCAATTGCGACTTTAAATTACGCAATTCTGACTTTATAACACGCAATTGCGAGTTTATATCTCGCAATTCTGACATCTTTTCTCAGAATTGTGAGATATAAACTCCCAATTGTGAGATATAAAGTCCAATTCTAAGGGGAAAAAAAGACAGACTTTTTGTCTTTTTTTTTTTTACCTCGGAATAGTTTATATCTCACAATTCTGACTTTATAACACGCAATTGCGACTTTATATCGTGCAATTCTGACTTTATATCTCCCAATTGCGACTTTATTTCTCAGAATTGCGACTTTATATCTCGCAATTGCGACTATTTCTCAGAATTGCGACTTTATAACACGCAATTCTGACTTTATATCTCGCAATTGCGACTTTATTTCTCAGAATTGCGACTTCATTTCTCACAATTCTGACTTCATATCTCGCAATTGTGAGGAAAAAAGTCACAATTCTGTTTTGATATATCGCAATTGTGAGAAAAAAAGTCAGAATTGTGAGATAAAAAGTCGCAATTATTATTATTTATTTATTATTCATTGGCGGAAACAAGCTTCCATAGAATAAGCATACAGGTTTTGGTGATTCTAAATGTTCTTGTCATCACTACCTGACCAGGTAATCAAACGAAACATAACAGCCGTTTGGGTGGCAAGCACTGCATGGTCTCTGAATGATGGTGTATCCACCCTGCCCGGCATCAACAGAATAGGCACAGTCCTGGCGTTTTCAGACATCACCAGACCTATTGACCTATTCACTCCCTATATCCGTGAGCTCTTCAAAAAAATGGAGGAGACACAAATCCCCCAGGAGCCTGATACAGAAATCTCCCCTCTGGACAACCCTTGCCCAAGCTGCGGCTCCCTAAGCCAAGCCAACGTGAGCATGGTAGAGGGAAAACTTGTGCAGTGGTCAATTTTCAGTGTGTATACTGCCATCTACTGTGTTGCATACGCACTGCATGACTTGCTTGGATGTAATGCCACCCGCTGTGCTCTAAATCCCAAGACTGACAAAGTCTATCCATGGCAGGTAATCACACACAAGCATCTCTTTCTGTAAATCTGCTTGCTTTAGCCTACAAGATTAAGAGTATGCTAATAGAACAATATATGATCTTTCCTACAGCTGTTAAAGAAACTACAAAAAGTTTCTGTAGATCTAGAGGGAGTCCATTTTCAGTTTGATAAAGAGGGTAATCCAAATTTTGGCTACGATGTAATGCAATGGATCTTTAATGACACCACTGTGCACTTTGATGGAATTGGATACTTTTATCAGAACCTCACAATTGATAAAGAAGACATAAAATGGAACACGAAAAACGGAGAGGTACGAATGGGACAAATATTTGTATTGTAATTTAAATTGCTAACTTGTTTTACTACCAGTCAATAGTTTTGACACACTTTCTCATGATCTTAAAATGCTTTCAATTAGTTTTATAGACTAATAATATATCATGCTTATATATGAATTTCTTTAAAATGTTTTTGAAACTGTTTACTGTTATTTTAACTATTATTCTAAAATGTGTAAAATGAGAATGAGTAGGTGTGTCCAAACTTGTGACTGGTTCTAGTGTACATCACAGAGCCTGCACCTCTTGACAAATGGTCTCTGTAACAGGTGCCAATGTCCACTTGCTCCTCAGACTGTGGGATAGGACAAGTGCGCAGAGTTAAAGGCTTCCACTCCTGCTGTTTCGACTGCATTGACTGCAAGGAGGGAACGTTCCTAAACAGCACAGGTGCGCGACTACTAGGGTCTGAAATGAACTTTTCAATTAAGGGCCAATATTTGCCCACAGGAATTTATTTCCAAGAACATTTTTAAGAATGTTTAACAATGCTTTATTCTGTTCAAATGTGGAATAATCCCATAATGTTATGAGATTAGAGCATTTTTAAATATCCTACATAAATTATACAAAATGTAATTCCCTAAATGCATTTTTGCCCCTAGCCCATTCATTTCTGACCCAGTTTTCAAGTCATTCTAAACAATCCTAATAGGGCTGTAAATATTTGCTCTGAACATACTTGCTTTATCTAGCATGCCTGTAGCAAATAGAAAAAGCATGCATTTATGAGCTCTTTGTCATTAGATGTTGACTGACCTTAATCTGCCTTCTCTTTTGATTGGAAGATGACATCCAGTGTAAATCATGTCCCAAAGGCCAGTGGTCCACCCTACGAAGCACAAGCTGTGTCTATCCCATCTATACTTACCTGGCCTGGAGCAACCATGCGTCAATCGGACTCATTCTGGGAGGAATTTTGGTGCTGGCGTTACATGTTTTAGTAGGGGCTGTATTTTTCATGCACAGAGGAACTCCACTGGTGAAAACTGCAGGTGGACCGTTGAGTGGCCTTGCTCTGTTGAGCCTAGTGGGAGAGTGTATAAGCCTGGTGCTGTTCCTGGGTCAGCCGGGAGACGTCATGTGCCGTCTGCAGCAGCCTCTAAACGCCTTTTTCCCCACTGTGGCACTCTCTGTCATTCTGACCTTTTCCCTTCAGGTGATCTTTAAAAAAAATTAAAAGCCATTTTCACTTAATACAATTAAATAAATAATAAAAAAATTATGTAATAACATGTAATTGCAATATTGATACAATTTAAATGTACTTCATCTGTACTTCACAATGCACAATTGTGTGATAAGTCATCACTTGAGGTTCAGTGTAAAATCTGAGTCCTGAAATAAAACCAAATAGAACCACTGTATTAAAACAAGAAATGCAACAAAAAAACAATCAAGAAATGCAACAAAAAATAATAAAACAATCTACTGCCATCTTTTACTTACCAGATTGTGTGCGTCACAGAGTTCCCTGAAAAGTCTCCCGATCACCTGGAGAACCTACGAGGACGAGGAAGCTGGTTTGTGATTCTGGGATGCTGCGGGCTCCAAGCGGGACTGTGCGGTTGGTACGCCCAAGAAGGTCCCTCCCTGACCCAATACGTGGCCAGTTTGGAGGTGACCTATGTGCAAACTTTTCTGCGTTGCCCAGTGGAGCCCATGTTAAACTTCGGCTTGATGCTCGGTTTCAATGTTCTTCTGGCACTGATGTCATTTATGTCCACCTTCATGGCTCTAAAGCCGCCAGGACAGTATAACCTGGCCAGAGATATCACCATCTCCGCCTTGATTTACTGTGTAATGTGGGTGATGTTCATCCCCATCTACACAAGTCTAAATGATAAAGAGAAGTCTATTGCTCAAGTAGGAGTAAGTTTACTTAGTAACATTGGGCTGGTAGCGGCCTATTTCTTCCCTAAATGCCACCTGTTGGTCAAACACCCAGAACTCAACACAGATGATCACTTTCGTACATTTTTAGAAGGGGTCCCACCAACACCACCTGAAGAAAGCTAAAAACAATTGCTAAATTATTAATATTATTATTATTGGGCTCTATGGTATACCTGACTACGACTGGTCAATCGCTGTAGTTTGTGGTCAAATATTTTTGTATAATGATCCTTTCTTAGTTCTCACTTAAAAAAATGTCAACGTCAATCAATATTTGTATTTATCTGGTAAGCAGTACGCTGTCATCTGCTATAATAATAGCATTATGTTTTATATATAATACTGGACATTCAATTGTATCACTCAACATTTTGCAATACAATGACTTTTAATAAAATGGAAAATAATTATTGTCAAATAGTTCAGATTATTGTTATTTCTTGTATGGCATCTAATCCTTTCAAATGCTTCTTTTGAATTAAAAACAAAAAACAAATAAATCGGAAACGAAAGTCTCTTCCTTTCATTGGTCTTGTGTTTGTGAGAAACAGCGCCCTCTGTAGATCGTTGTTCCTAAGAGACAGTTGCTAACAACTTTGTCCAAAGAGGAGGAATAAGATGTGTCAAATAAAACATCTGATCATCACTAATAAAATAAAGCTGTTTTAATTAATTTTAATTTTTTTATTAATTTTAATTTTAATTAATACATAAATATAAATGGTAAAACGGTGTTAAGGGGGGCAATTTATGGTTGTCTGAGTAGAAACATTTATAGTAAACAAAATACTGCGGTAAGTTATATGGAGCGTAAATTATTGAGATAACATGGAACATGAATACATTATACATCCTGGAACTGAATGATTACCTATTCTATTCATGATATGGTGTTTACCTGCTACTCCAAGGTCCTCCAAAAAGTATGGTATTACCAAAGTACAAGCCCAAAAGCGTAGTGATACTGGTAATCTCTTTGAAGAGAGAAATGAATGTCTTCAATGTAAAACTTAATACACTGTGCACATTTCGCTATGTCAACTCGTTGAAACTATTGTTATTGGTTGTTTCACCAGTTGAAACTGTCCAATGACAATGTGCGCGCCTATTTTAAGTTTGAAAATATGTCCGTTACTGTCGGTCGGTGTGTGAGCATTACCTGATATCACCAGTATTTTTAAAGACCACGTACAACCCCTTCCTCTATTCACATGCCAGCTTTTTTTCTTCATTGACATATCAACTCAAATTCGCTCGAAATAAGAATTTAACAGGCAGATTTTAAATAATCCAGGTCTGGCCGATTAATCAAAGCAAGCAGCAGCTGCTCACACACCGACCGACAGTAACGGACGTATTTTCATTTTCAAACTTAAAATAGGCGCGCACATTGTCATTGGGCAGTTTCCAGAAAGACAGACAGATTAACCAATCATGCTCAAAGTAAAACGGTGAAACAACCAATAACAATAGAGCTCGGGATCGTTGCGTCACGCCGCAATGCATTGTGGGAATCACGGTACGGAAGTAGATGTACTGTATAGTAGCGTATAGTAGGCAGTAGGTAACGTTGATCATTTGGTCATTAATTTAGGTTATTTTTTGGAAAATGGTTCAGTATTGCTGTATTGTGAACTGCTGTAATCGGTCTCATGATCGACAGGGCAAACGCCTCATAAATCATATTAGTTTTCCCTATTTTCGTCGAATGGCTTGGGTCGCCGCTGGTCGTCAACCAGACGAAAACAGTGGATTATTGCACGTATGATAAATTTCTCCTGAAGTGTAACAAACCCGCATAAGCTTCGTAGCTCACAGAATCTGACAAGAGTGTGTGTGTGTGTGTGTGTGTGTGTGTGTGTGTGTCACCACTGATGCTTGGTTCACGGTGCGAACGATTGTTTTCTCCGCGTTTACTTTGTAGATCTGCAGATCTTGCACTCATCCATTTGTGAACTGCAAGTGAGCCTCCAGTGACAAGTTTCTACTTTTCTAAAAGTGTTAAACAAACAATTCAAAACGAAAGAAAACAGACAGCTCTCTGCTTATGTAAGTTAATCCGTATGCAATTTGCATTTCTCTCTGGCGCGTTCACTTACAGCGAGGATCGCCAATCAGCATCGTCAACCTCATCTTTGCAGCCGACTGTGACAAAAAAAAAACCCATTTGTTTATTAAACAATTAAAATGTGTGTGAATGTTTGCCGAGGGCACAGGAAATTGTAAATCCGGCTCTGGATCGGAGGTGTAAGCGCTCACTCCACAGACCAGGTAGGAAAATATCAGGGAAACTGAGGCTTGGTATTAGCCTACTCCAGACTTTATTCATAGGGTTCGATTCGCCTATAGTGAGATACCTATTAAGTTTGTCAGTATACAGTGCTATGCATAAGTTTAGACACCCATACTAAAGTTGACTAAAAAGAGGAATAAAAAATCATCTTTTGGAAATTGAACTTAATGCCTTAATTTAAAAAATTAGGAAAAATCCAACCTTTAAGGACACCAATTTTCTTTGTGAATGAATAATGTATCGTAAATAAATAAATGTTCTTCCTTAAAATACAGGGTGCATAAGTTTGGACACCCCTATGTTAAATTCCCATAGAGGCAGGCAGATTTTTATTTTTAAGTATTTTTTTTTATTTTTTGTTTAGGATACTATGCATCCTGATAAAGTTCCCTTGGCCTTTGGAATTAAAATAGCCCCACATCATCACACACCCTTCACCACACCTAGAGATTGGCATGGTTTTATTTCAGTTAGCCTAATAGCTAGTTTGATTTGCATTGAGAGATGATCTTATGGAAAGTACACCATGCCAATCTCTAGGTATGGTGAAGGCTATGTGATGATGTGGGGCTATTTTAATTCCAAAGGCCAAGGGAACTTTATCAGGATGCATAGTATCCTAAAAAAAAAAAAAAAAAAAAATACTTAAAAATAAAAATCTGCCTGCCTCTATGGGAATTTAACATAGGGGTGTCCAAACTTATGCACCCTGTATTTTAAGGAAGAACATTTATTTATTTACGATACATTATTCATTCACAAAGAAAATTGGTGTCCTTAAAGGTTGGATTTTTCCTAATTTTTTAAATTAAGGCATTAAGTTCAATTTCTAAAAGATGATTTTTTAATCCTCTTTTTAGTCAACTTTAGCATGGGTGTCTAAACTTATGCATAGCACTGTACGGTATAGGCAACTTTTTTTGTCACGGCCCATAACTTTTTCTCTTTCTTTCTTGGTGCCGGTGGAGACCGGTCGGCTACGCTATTACTTTATTCCGAACGCTTCTGCGTTGCCTCTAAAATGGCCGCCGTTACCCACAATGCATCATTCCATAACGTCTACGCCCGAGCTCTATAGTTTCAGCGAGTTAACATAGCGAAATGTGCACAGTGTATTAAGTTTTATTTGAAGTCTGTATTATTTAATGAATTGGTCAAATGACATGACAGTGTATGAATACAAATATAATAATGCATGGTAAACTATTAGGCAAGCAGACAAAATTGTAAATCCACACAAAATCACATAAGGCAAAACGTTTCTGCTGCACTGCTCTCTTGAGGGTGAAACTATTATTGTTAAAGTCGGCATGAAACGGAAGTTGAGATTGCCATTTTTTCCTTGTTGTGATGTATATCCGAGTGAAACGGCTTCTGAAATTAGAAAAAAAAAGTAGGGCGGGGCTTGATTTCGTCCTTCGGGGAATTGATTGGATCGTTGGAGGTTGGGCGTTGCAAACAAAATGGAGGCAGATTTGAATGCCAGTTTACATTCAGTTGTGGAGGATTTCTCTCCACCGGACTCCCCCACCGTTACCCTCCCATGAAGGATTTTTTATTGAGGAGCCCGGCGACGAGAACGAGGACGAGCAGCTAAATTTTCAGGCAGGAATCAGACCATATTTATATGAGCCTCCCGCGAAACGAGACAAACACCGATAGCCGCACCCTCTCATCGGCTCTGGCCGCACCCTTTCGGGTGTTTCAACGTACAGATCTTGTCAAAATTTCAACGTTGATTTAGAAGTGTTTTTGTTAACCTTTTTCAACCATTTAGCATTAAACGTTATATCAACGTTGTTTCAACGTTAAAATTATTTTCAACATTGAAACAACAACTGACATTATTTCAACCATATTTCAATGTTGAAGGTCGGTCATGTGCCGGTGTGGTGAACAATGGAGTCTGGTTGAAGAGATGAGTCCGAGCTTAGGACCCAAGCAATCCGATTGGCTCAAAGCACGTTTTATGGGTAATCGCTTTAGTGCCTGGTTACAAATAATACAAAATCACTTTATTATAGAAGTTTGTACTACGTTATAACGAGTCATTAATGTATTTTAACTTATATGTTTAATAGTATTTAACCGAAGCTATAGATTGTGAAATTAAACATTTCTCGTTGTTTGTGTGTTTTTTATAATAAATAAACAACATATTTGAGCTTCAAACAACTACATTCTCGACTGCGAAACTCTTAAAACTACATTTCGTGACACAATAACAGTCGTATTTTTAAATTTCGCGGTCTTTCTCCTCTGCTATTGACGCAGCTCGGACTCATCTCTTCAACCGGACTCGATTGTTCACCACACCGGCTAAGCCGCAGAAAAGGACTCTTTCACAGCTCAAATACACACACAATTTCGTATGTCAAAATACACATTGTGTGGACTATCCATGCAAACACAGTTGTTATGTCCAACGAGAACGTAACAGTTAGGAGAAAATCGGATGTGTAACAACGTAATGTTAATAAAAAAAAATCACTCACTGCTTTTGACTGAATCACTTTTATCTTTAATATGAATCAATTTATATTTGTCATACAGTGTAGATTATACAGTGTTTTTTATTTTTATATTTGATTATTCAATTTAGTATTTCTTAGTACATGTTAAATAAACCTAGGCAAACTGAAAAACTTAAAGTTGACTTCATTTGTATATATTTTTTCTGTTGTATTTGTCCTATTGGTTTTTAATTTGCTTTTTTGTTCCAATTTTTATTATAAAAATTAAATAAAATTGCCTGCCTTGCTTTATTTCAGAAGACTGCCAGTCGTGTGTATGTCAGATTAATAATAATAACGGGTTGACTAAAATTAAAAGAAAAACTAAATAAATTTCAAGGTTCACATTTCATTCAGTGGGATTTTTTACCTCAAGAATCGATTTGAATCGAATCCGAAAGATTCCAACACCTAATATTTTGATACGAAGGTACATCACGTAATCAATAACCAATGTAAAAAACTCAACCAAAAAAATCAATAACATGTAAAAGAATAATGCAAAATAAAGAATGATGATTACATTAATACTATCAATGACTAGAGAATTCATAAAGAAGATAATTAATTACGAAATAATTAATTAAATCAATAAAAGACACCAATCAAAAGAATACATTGAATATATTTGAAGGCAAATTATTTCACATAGGCCTACACCACTTGTAATTTGTCATTTCTTTCGCAAAATCATGAGTAGCTGCATTTGAAGCAGAATACAGCATTAAAAATAGTGTAACTGATGCAGTGAGAGGAGGATGATCAGTATGTAGATTGCGAGGGCAGCGAGGCCGATGCCGAGAGAGACATGGTTCAGGATCAATGTCGTTCTGGAGGACCTGGTCGCTAAATCTAGCTGTCCAGCCATGTTAGCATTTCGAGTCTGCAAAAAACAATCAAACTGTCAATGCATGTTTTATTTCATTCTAAAAATCTCATGTAATTTCATAGATCATAGCTTTTGATGCCTACAAATGCAAATCCAAAGTTATCCAGAGCTGTAACCCTAATTATCCTGTAATCTCTAGTATAAAAGGAGAATCCAGCTGTCTGATGAGATGACTATGACATCTAGAGATAATGAGAATAATGAATAAATGTGTCTGTGGTAGGGCTGATCAGATGCACAGTGGAGTGGCCTCTGGTCCTGCGCTGTGCTCACTCAGTGTGCAGTGTGAGAGGGGGAGTGGCCAGCTGTGCTCACTCAGTGTGCAGTGTGAGAGGGGGAGTGGCCTCTGGTCCTGCCCTGTGCTCACTCAGTGTCAGTGTGAGAGGGGGAGTGGCCTCTGGTCCTGCGCTGTGCTCACTCAGTGTGCAGTGTGAGAGTGGGGGTGGCCAGCTGTGCTCACTCAGTGTGCAGTGTGAGAGGGGGAGTGGCAAGCTGTGCTCACTCAGTGTGCAGTGTGAGAGGGGGAGTGGCCTCTGGTCCTGCGCTGTGCTCACTCAGTGTCAGTGTGAGAGGGGGAGTGGCCTCTGGTCTTGCGCTGTGCTCACTCAGTGTGCAGTGTGAGAGGGGGAGTGGCCAGCTGTGCTCACTCAGTGTGCAGTGTGAGAGGGGGAGTGGCCTCTGGTCCTGCGCTGTGCTCACTCAGTGTGCAGTGTGAGAGGGGGAGTGGCCTCTGGTCCTGCACTGTGCTCACTCAGTGTGCAGTGTGAGAGGGGGAGTGGCCAGCTGTGCTCACTCAGTGTCAGTGTGAGAGGGGGAGTGGCCTCTGGTCCTGCGCTGTGCTCACTCAGTGTGCAGTGTGAGAGGGGGAGTGGCCTCTGGTCCTGCACTGTGCTCACTCAGTGTGCAGTGTGAGAGGGGGAGTGGCCTCTGGTCCTGCACTGTGCTCACTCAGTGTGCAGTGTGAGAGGGGGAGTGGCCTCTGGTCCTGCGCTGTGCTCACTCAGTGTGCAGTGTGAGAGGGGGAGTGGCCTCTGGTCCTGCACTGTGCTCACTCAGTGTGCAGTGTGAGAGGGGGAGTGGCCAGCGGCAAGAGTGGCAAAAGCCAATGTGTGCTTCTTATACCGATATATTTAATGATATCTTTTGCATTTCTAATCCAAACAACGTCAAACTTGGCACTGTTTCTCCGCCAATGTTCAATACAAACATATATATTTTTTCTGCAATCATACATGATACACTATGGGAGAAGTGAAAAGCTAAATATAAACCTGGCGTTATCGTTACAGCCTGCTTTCATAATTTAGCCCTGGGACCGGGTTTAGTTACCCATCCCTAATGACATCATTGAAGGAAACGTTGAGTTTCAGCTGCAATATGACTGGTTTCCTGGCATTCGGTTAGTAGATAGTCAAAAAATGTATTTAGAGTTTAGGCAAATATCACTGCATCACAACAACATGTTCACAAAGAAGATCAACTCAATAAAAAAAAATTTCATCACATTATATAAAGAGTTAAATTGTGTAAAAGTGCATTATCTCAAGCTTTATTTATGTTTTATACATTCTTCCAGACAAAGAAAGTCTTTAAAGGATTAGTTCACCCAAAAAAGAAAATTCTGTCTTCATTTACTCACTCAAGTTGTATGAGTTTCTTTCTTCTGCTGAACACAAAAGATATTTTGAAGAATGTTGGGAATCAGACAGTTGACGGCACCCATTGACTTCCATAGTATTTTTTTTTTTTTCATACTATGGAAGTCAATGGGGTCCATCAACTGTCTGATTCCCAACATTAAAATATCTTCTTTTGTGTTCAACTGAAGAAATTATACAGGTTTGGAACAACATGAGAGTGAGTAAATGATAACAGAATTTTTGGGTGAAC
This sequence comes from Rutilus rutilus, assembly GCF_951802725.1. Taxonomy (NCBI): domain Eukaryota; kingdom Metazoa; phylum Chordata; class Actinopteri; order Cypriniformes; family Leuciscidae; genus Rutilus; species Rutilus rutilus. The sequence continues at coordinate 29,604,594 of NC_140227.1, read as the reverse complement.
TTTTACTTGCAACACCCTTGACATGGTTTTTATGCATTTGTAAATATATTCAGATAGTGTTCATCCTAATGCATTTAAGTCATTATATTACAGTTTACTGTTAAAAACAGTAAAAAACAACTTTTTTGCCAGTAAATTCCTGTAAATTCTACAGTACATTTTTGCAGTGATATCTCAAGCTAAATATGAAGTGAGAGCGAAAACTTACAGAGATAGAGAAGATGACGGCAGCGATTCCCAGTGGGAAACAACAACACAGCAGAGTAAAGATGGAGTAGCACAAGTAATCCGGCACATTAACAGGCGCTGGTGCGGAGGTCATGAACACAGTGGGCTGTACCATGACCCCGGTGTGAACTGGACCTTGTGGATGTATAGACATGCCTGGCAAAGCCTGACCCATCCTGGTCTGCGATGGATCCTGCTCATTTGGAAAGTCACTGAATGAGGGGTTTACTGTCCCGATTGTTGGTCCTTGATTGTACATGTCTTCTCTTGTACTCGTGATCTCTTTGGTTTTGTGCTTCTTGCTGGTGAATCTGGAGATTAAGTGTGATAATTGCTTCAATTTAACTGAACATTACAGTAATAACCGGTCGATCAAGTGAGAATAGTATGGCAAAACATGCACCTTTAATTAAAGTGAGGAGAAAAGATTTCCTATATCTTTTGTTGTTGATGTCCAAAATCATGTCTTAAACTACAGGATTCTGCTGCAAATTCATCTGCCATTTGGTAGAAGCTCATCAAATTAGACAGATGTCAATATGGACAGTTTGCGTGATGCTAGTGTTATTTTAGTATCATTAAGATCCTGTTATAGTTTTATTTATATTTTTCATTTTAAATTGAATTAACGTTTTAGTAATTTTGTTGTGTTGTTGTAATTTTTATTCTTTTTTTTTTTTAAATATATAGATATACACAACTTAAATTAAATGTATAATATATATTTTTTTTTAAATATTTTTTTATTAGTAATTAATTAAAATTAAATTAAATAAGTTAAAGTTTTTTTATATTGTATTTTGTTTCACTTAACATTTATTTTATTAGGCTATTTTATTCAAGTAAAACAATTTTTTTAGGGATGGTTCACCCAAAAATAAAACTCATTACTCATTAACAAACTCATTAAAAGTCATTACTCACCCTCAAGTTGTTTCGAAGTGTATGAGTCTCTTTGTTCTGTTTGTTCTGTTGAACTGTATGAACTATTTGTTCTGCTGAACACGGATGGAGATATTCTGAAAATTGTTGGTATAGACACCCATGACTTCAAGAGTTCAAGTTATTCTTGTCTAGCTACAGTCTCTTGATTCCTGATCATCCACCTGGGTGGGAACGGTTTGTGTCCTTCGGGAAATAAAGCGTGACCTGGCTATAGCTGCACTGGTCTGACGAAATAAAGGCCATGCTTCATACAGATGTCTTTTGTTGTTTATTTTTGTATCTCTCTCTCTTTTCAGTAGACACTGTGAAAACTACAAGAAATAAAAAACATATTCAAATTATGCATTTCTCAGTCCTTTACAAGTCTCTGGTGCCAATGTCCGATGATATGCAAGTGAATGTTGCAACAGAAATACAACAAATCCAATCAACATCATGAATAGCGCATCACATTGTGCACGTAAAGTAATATAAAACAACATTATAAATATTATGAAATATATAAAGGTAAATTACCATGTGCGCCTCTCAAACCATGCAGATTAGGCAATTCTTTTTCAGCTTTGATGTGAAAAAAAAAAACGATACGTATAACCTATATATAGCAACCGCATAGCAACACCATAGCAACCACCCAAAACACCTTACCAGCCACCCAGAACACCATAGCAACCACCCAGAATACCCTAGCAACCACCTAGCAACACCATACCAACCACCCAGAATTCCATAGCAACTACCCAGAACACCTTGGCAACCCACTAGAAATACCCTAGCAACCGAGTGCCGAGTTTTGCCACTGCAAGCACCATATTTTCATATTTTTCATATTTTCTTTAAAAAATAAAAAGAAAGAAAAAAAGTTTGTGATCTGACTGGTACCCTTATCAAACAAGGCCTGACTAGTAAGTCATTTGAATTTAAGGAGGTAAAGGTTGGTTTTGATACTCATATAATGGGCTTTGGGTGTTTGAAGGTGGACGAGGACGAGGAAGCTGGTTTGTGATTCTGGGATGCTGCGGGCTCCAAGCGGGACTGTGCGGTTGGTACGCCCGAGAAGGTCCCTCCCTGACCCAATACGTGGCCAGTTTGGAGGTGACCTATGTGCAAACTTTTCTGCGTTGCCCAGTGGAGCCCATGTTAAACTTCGGCTTGATGCTCGGTTTCAATGTTCTTCTGGCACTGATGTCATTTAAGTAGTTATAACCCTACGGCACCTGTCAAAATGATTGATGACTTCCGGTCCCGCCCCCAGATAAGACATCTGGTCACCGCCCTTCCGGTTGACCGTTGAGCTGTCCCGCCCTTTCTGGCGTGTATAGATATGGATATGGATTGTCATATTGACCGTTCGATCATGTGTTTTGACAGTTTTATCTACCGGTGTCTTTCCGGCATATGTTGTTGTTATGGTTTGCCCTATTGTCCTAGTTAGTCGTAGATCATGTGGTTTTGACAGAAAGTTTGAAGACTGTGTCACACAAGCATTATCTCTTGTGCACACGAGTTGGGTGTATTTTCTGTGTTTGTGTACTGGTCATTTTAGCAGTCCGTTTGACTTTACGATCTGTATTCGCTGAATCGGTCCTAAACACTGATATCTCTGCTACGCAGACATCCACCCTCACATTCCAGAGGTAACTGCAAAAGTGAGAAAAAGAGAGTTGTCCCTAATCATGTTTTATATTTCACACAAATGATATACAATAATATCTTAGCAAAAATCTACTGAAACCATTTAATTCAGTTTTAGAGAAACAAAAAGAATAAAAAATCATATTACATAAACATTCCATTCTTTAGGCCTATAAGTGTATAAAATAAAATAGCTATCTTGTTAATTTAACTAAAGTTGAAAACCATTCAGTTCTTTATAAAAGTATATAATGAAATGCTTATAAAATAAATATCTTATTGATCCAATTGTTTTTGATAAACAAAAGAATAAAAATCATATTACATAAAACATTCCGTTCTTTATATACATTAAAATGGTTATCTTGCTAATTTAACTAAAGTTGAAAAACATTCTGTTCTTTAAAAGTATATAAAAAATAAATAAAATAAAAAATCTACTGAAATTTCAGTTTTAGATAAAAAATAAAATTCATCTAAGTCTGCTGACTGAAGATTTCATGAAGCACCAGACAAATGGTATGTGTGTGTGTGTGTGTGTGTGTGTGTACGTGTGTCTGTGACAGGTTCCGGTAAATTAGCGTGCCGTCATCTTTCTGAATTTATTTCAAAACATAATCGTAAAAGTTTAAATATGATCTTTTAAAATTAAAAGACTGTTTAAATAAAATCTTTGAAGTTTGAATACATTCATATCTTCTATTTATCTTTTAGAAGATTACTGTAATGATTTTGTTTAACGGTGACCTAAAGTATAATTGTTATTAAACAATGTCTGTCTGTTCAAAAACTTTAGATTGTAGAAAAACTGTACTTTTTAGTCGTCTTAAATCTCATTTATATGAAAAGATTCAATCAGCATTTTTTTTGTCCATGCGGGGTTTCAATTTTTATGGTGGGGGCTTTCCATAGCTATAATGAATTTTGTACCGTACACCTAAACACAGAAAACTACATTTGTACATTTTCAAAATGAAATAAATAAACAAATCATTTAATATAATTTTGTGCACACACACGGTTCTAAAAAATGAACTAATCTCTATTTTAAATTAAATTATTATTAATAACATATGTTACTAAAATGTAAACAAAGTTTTAGCTAAATAAATATATAAACAAAAACACCTTACAGCCCCAGATCCTTCAGAGATAAACCACAGTGTGATCTGAAGCTTCAGGGTATCAGAGCAGATGAGTCTCGGGGGACAATGTCACAGTAAATCTTGTCTGCTAACGCCTTTCCAGAGTACATCCAGAGTTTATACTAAATTCATTTAAAAGCATAACCTTAAAAGTTTAAATCAAATCTTTAAAGTTTTATTAAAATCATATCTTATATTTATCTTCTAAGAAGACTTATGTATTATTTTTAATAAACAACGTCTGTTCAAAAACATTAGATTGTTGAAAAACTGTGCTTGGGCATCTTAGATCTTTTGTCCATACAACATGTTGTCAAAGTTTTGTTGTTGTGTTGTTTTTAAGAAATCCGAGGACTCCACATTGCTCTTATTTAGACTAAGTTGTATCATTTGCAAAATCACTGACACGGCATAAGTAAAGTTGGTCTTGAGCGAATGTTTAATTTTACTCGTCTTAATTCAAAGTATAAGATCATATCATTTTTACTTGCATCTCCCGAACTATCCTTAATCAGTGTGGAATCACACAGGGTGAAACCCTTTTCTGAGAATATCGGTTATCTACTCAAAATATATGTAGAAGTGTAAATCTGGTGTTTAAAATCTGTCTGGTGGCCGCATGAATAGACTTTGGGGAGAGCTGATGATACTATCTATAGCAGGAAGCATGCCCTTTGACCTCCTCGATTGTGGAGGCTTTTTTGTTTGTTTGTTTGTTTTTTTGTTAAAGACCCAACTACAAGTTAGTTCTCCCAAAAGAATTTCTCCCATCTAGTGGTTCTCCCATCTACTCGCTTTTTCAAATGCGTGTTGCAACTGCGGTAGCCGTAATGTGTCAAGAAGCTATGACAACATGGCTTCCAATAGCACATCATTGAGTTTAACGATACATGTTCTACTGTTATGGCAGCTATATAATGATTTACACAACCAAGCAATGAAAAAAGCTTGTAATTTAGACCATACCTTTGACTTACCTGTCGAGAAGAAATCAGGCAACTTCCCTTTCAAAGTCTTTCTCCTTCATTAGCTCTTTCCACATGGGGAAAAGCTATCCCGATATTTATTTACATACCGATAAATTAAGATTTAGCTTTTAGGCGATGAGGATTCCTTCTCCTGCATAACTATGATCCAGCATTATAATGTACTGTGCAGCCTTTTCAAATTTGTCTGGGGCAGTATCAACGTCTCTCATATGGTCTAGCGGTTAGGATTCCTGGTTTTCATCCAGGTGGCCCGGGTTTCGACTCCCGGTATGGGAAGACAATTTTTTTTTTTTTTTTTTTTTTTTTTTTACATTGTCAACAAAATTCAAGTTATTCAATAATCATTTTTAGTAATTCATAGTCTTAGAGGCCTACACGAACTGCAGAAACAAGCACAAGATATGTAAAAACTCATAAATGCTGTTTCAGTACTGAATCATTTTCACAAATACAATTATATAGAATTCAGAAAATTTCACTATGGAATATTTACTTTATCATTTAGTACATCATCATTTAAACTTTTCATCTCATAATTATGACGCATAGTCATAATTTTAATTTAAACTTTTTGTCATAATTATTACTTAATTCAGAATTACAATTTTTGTCAATTACGCCTTTTTAACGTAACACTATTTTGATGGTCCTTTTGAATGTGCTGTTGACTAGTGTTGATGATGAAACGTGTTGAGTTAGGCTAGCGCTTTTTGTCCCTCTCTGTTATTATAGTGTTTCAAGATGGCGGAACGACACGGAAGCCTCCTTGGACTTACCCGCCCCATGTAAATAAAGATAAGTAATGTTTCGCTTACGAGGATAAGTCAGATCATTGGCAGAGGTCATTTTACACCCATGAGGACATATTTTATGAATACAGACAATGATTTTAGCTAATAAAATACCATTTTTTTCAACGAGCGAATCTACACATGAGAGGCCTTCAGAAGTCATAACTTCAGGGGTCAACAGCTTAGGCCCGTTGGTTTAGGTATTTGTAAAAATCAAATACTGTATTACACTTTTCAAAGTTACAATAAAAAGACCTGTTGTGTTCTGACACAAGGCCATTAACTTGTTTTTATAAATGTATTTTGCTTATTTCTACAAATATCGGCCTGAAAAATGAAAATCAGGAAATAAGAAAAACAGTGTTTTAAAATACAACAAAACCATGATAATGTTTAGATGTGGATGATTAAGTTTTAGGCGTAGTGCAACCAGATTTCTCTAACATTGCGAGGTATCACGACACACAACGTTGTAAATAAACATTTTCAAAATGTAATCTAACCATATTTTATTAATATTATGTTAATTTAAAGTTTTTGTTATTAACAAATACCTTTTAACATCCGGCACAAAATTAAAGAGATCTCAGATCACAATCTACAGTTAGATATTCTCCTACTTAGTATCTTTGGGGTGTATTTTGTCACACCGTAGTGATGCAAAGTTCTACACTCTATGGACTAACTTATCAGACACTCACCACACTGATGTTAACATCACCATAAATTGTCTTTTCTACCATGATTGGAGCAACTATTGTCCCACCATTCTTTTGGTCAATTGTGAAGGTAAGCTGATTAGGGATCTGAATTAATAGCCGTCCGAATGATGTAGAATTATTATTATTATTAGTATTATTATGCTGTCGTTGTAGATGGTTGTTAGGCTGTTGGTTTGTCATGTTTCCAGAATGTGTTTGAATGCTCAGCGTCTGAACGTCACCATCTGTTAAAAAAAAAAAAAAACAATTAAATACACAACCAAAACCATGTAAACATTATAGTAAAGCTTATTGAAGATTGAGAAACATATTGATTACTAACAAAGTAAATTATACAACTTTTCCTACGTTTGATATTCTTTTTTCTGATTTTTTTCACTATGGACTTGATCCTTTTTAATGCTGTTTTCTCTCCATATTTATTCTGTAGTTCCTCTACTGTGTCTTCCAACCTCCCTGTTGTTCCTCTCCAGCTGTGTTAACCAAAGACAAACAGTTAGAAGAATAAAATGTATGTACAATAGCAAAAATAAAGTTAACATAAAATAAACACATTCATACACAAGTTCAAAGTCAATGAACAAGCTGATGCTGCAGTGTTAGAGCACATGATGGACGGTGAACAGACGCACAGCAGGTTAAACCAGAGCTAAAACAGTAGTCTATGTTAGGACAAAAGTATCTGATAATAGCTGATAACGGTCATAAAGTGCTAGATAAGGTGCAAGTAGCTAAACTAAACATTTCATATTTGACAAATGTTTTGAGAAATGTTAAACAACTACAAAAATAATCAACTTGTTTCTAATTTCTTTTTTTTTCTAAATTGTGATTTAATGTGAGAGGAGAAGAAACACATAACATGTGTGCATGAATGAATGTGTACAATTTAATAAACGTATTTACCTAACACCCATAAAGTAAATTAAGGCTAAGTTCCTTTTTGTGGACAAAGTGAACTTTGGAGTGCTTACGGGGTCAAAAATAAGTGCCATTTGGAACTCTTTTATCAAAAAAATATATGTTGATAATGATTAGTTATGCCAAATGATAGTTTGGCATGCATGGGATTGGTTGTCCATAGTGAGAGAGAAATACTTTTATTATAGAAATGGCTATTTTTTATTCTATTCTTTAATCCACAAATAAAATAGGTTTTTATACCTGCTCAAGTACTTCTTGATGAGTTTCTTCTGTATTAAACAGCGAATCTTCTCAGTCAGATCGTCGCAAGATCTCAGGAATCCTCTCACACTGCTCGTGTTCACGCGTTCCATCGCTGCACTTGTGTGTATGACTCGAACGATTCAAACTTCCATAAAGCGCACCAAAACAGCAGCGCGGAGATGTGACGTCATGTGTCGAGCGGGCGCTCGTAAAAAGCACATCTTTGCATTTCTTCTGAAACAACAATTTTTAACATCACTAGCGCAACACTTATCGTATTCCCGGGTGTGATTGTAATGTTTTGTATGGCGTTTTCTTTACACTCTCCCCGGATATCTGTTTCCTGCAGTTAGCTGTAATGTTAGTGAACTCTAGGTCTTCTCTTTGTTCATATACGACAGTATTCACATGAATTGGCTTGATTTGATAAAATTATGTTTTAAACCATCATCTTCACTTGAGACATTTACATTATACCGTCCTAGTTTTTAAATAGCGCTAAAATGTACATTTTAACCCTTTATGCGGATATGCCGCACAAGGTTCTCTGTTCTCTGGTTCTGTGTTTTTAAAAATAAAGACAAGGATACCTCTTTCTATAAGCGACCCTTAAAATCTGTGCATACAACAAAACACGTGTAGGTGTACGATGATTTATCAGAAAATTACTTTTGTTTGAAGAAATACTTAAATCAGCTGGTGCTTGATAACTATTGAAGTTATGATGCGATATTTATCACGTTTTCATTTTAACTCAATACTCTATGAACTTTAACATCTTGTTGGTCAAATTAACTTAAAGCCTGCGCAAAATGTTTGTTGCGAACAATTCACCTATGCTGAGGCGAGAGGCGGACCCCAGTCGTTGTCATGATAAATATTTCAGGACATCGCACGATCTAGCTCTACTAGCCACAGACTGAATTAAAAGACAAACCATTCATCGCCGCTAAGCTAGAAGAAATCAGGACGAGACTTCTGGACAAACCCTGTGAGGAAATAGTGCACGACGTCGTTGATCTCTGGGAAGGTCTCTCGATCGTGAATGGAGAGTGACCAAGACCCCACCAGTAGCCTATGGGTGCTGCCAGTAGCCTAACCAGCTGTATGCAATTCCTGTTTAAAGGACATTACAGACACCAGATGACCGAACTGATGAATAAGATTATTGCGGATGCATCCCACCCTGATACACCGTGTTATGAAACTGTGCGTGAGGCAAATCTCAAGAAAAATATGATACATATAAGAGGACTGGCTAATTCATGGGACGATTTGACGGACAAATGCGCTTATGGTACCGATCCGCCTGATGTAATGATAAAACAGGTTCTAGATATGATGTGTGAATCACAATCCCTACTAGGGATCACCGATGTGCTGTGTACTTGTACGTATGTGGCGGATGTCTGTACCGAGCTGGTAAAGAATTCAAAAGAATATGACTCCGATGATGAGGATGATGCTGTTCAAATTGTCGAAGTGATTAAAAACGTTGAAAAAATTATCGAAATGTATGTCGATTACATCCTAGATCGTAACATGATGGCCTGCCGTGACTTTCTTTTCTGGTTAGATTACCGTTGACTTCATTTTACTTAGACTATGCATGTAACATTGTTATATCCAATTGTATTATATTTTATGGTATAACCATTTTGTACTAACATCATTATATTCAATTTTACTTAGATTTTGTTGTACTAACATTATTATTATTATATCCATGTATATTGTATTATAATCATTTTTACTATCTTCTATTATATCCATTTTTACTTGTGTTATATTAACATCATTTATCCATGTTTACTTATATCATGTATCCTGTAACTTTTTTAATAAAAGATTGATTCAAACCACATGTACGCGTTATTCTTTTGCATCGGTTGAAACGGCAGCATGTCGGAGCTCATGAAAAAGGCTTATTATACACCCTCCAACCCCGGCTCTTTAGGGGGTAAAAAATTATTAAAGGACGCCGTCTTAAAAGAAAGTGGGGTCCGTTTAAGCGATAAAAAGGTTTCAGAATGGCTGGCTGGTGAGGATGCTTACACATTACACAAAACAGCCCCTATAAAATACAAACGAAATAGAGTGGTTGTGTACGGGGTCGATACGCAGTTCCAGGCCGATCTAGTCGACATGATCGCCTACACCTAGGATAACGACGGTAATAAATATCTACTGACGTGCATAGACGTATTTAGCAAGTACGCGTGGACTCGCGTACTCGCGTCACCTGGTCCCGAGGTCGCTAGAGCGTTCGAGTCTATCCTCGAAGAGGGCCGTGTGCCACAGAAATTGCAGACGGATCAGGGAAAGGAATTTTTTAACAAACAATTTCAAGATGTAATGAAAAAGCACGACATTAATCATTTCGCTACCGCCACCGATTTGAAAGCCAGCGTCGTGGAACGATTTAATAGAACGTTAAAGAGTCGTATGTGGAGATTTTTAACGGCTACAAATTCCCGACGATACATAGATGTTTTACAAGACATTATGCAGGGGTACAACACCAGCCATCACCGAAGTATCAGAATGAGACCCGGTTACATGGATATGTCTCACCAGCGCCCTCCGGCTTGTCACAATCTTGGCATGTGTCGGGAACAGGAACGCCTTGACACCTTTAAGAAATGGACTCCTGCTGCATTATCTCCGGCCGAGCTTGCCAAAGCTGGTTTCTACTACCTTGGCCAGGGCGACAGAGTGGCTTGCTTCAGTTGTGGAGGCCAGCTTAGCAACTGGGAACCGGGAGATCGTGCAGTATCAGAACACCAGAGGCATTACCCCAACTGCCGTTTCGTTCGAGGTGACTGTGCAGATAATGTACCTTTATCTAGCCCTTTCAATGTATCGGCAATGCAACGGTGTGAAGAAAGGTTGCTCACATTTGTCTACTGGCCCTCAAGAATAACTGTTCGACCAGACCAATTGGCTAAGGCTGGTTTTTACTATGTTGGTCGTAATGTTGACGTGAAGTGCTTTTGTTGCGATGGTGTACTCGGATGTTGGGAGTCTGGTGATGATCCATGGGTAGAACATGCCAAGTGGTTTCCAAGATGTGAATACCTCTTGCAAGAAAAGGGCCAAGAGTTTGTTCATCAGATTCAAGCAAGATTGCCAAGACTATTTGAGCAGCTATTGACTAATGGAGACAGCGACTCAAGAGAATTTGTGAGAGAACAAGAGAACAATCCTGTGGTGAAGTCTGCTTTAGAGATGGAATTTGAGTGTGGCCCGACGCCCCAGACAAATGAAGCTGCATCCCCTAGTCAAGATCTTTCAGACTTGCCTATGGAGGAACAGTTAAAAAGACTTCAAGAGGAGCGCACATGCAAAGTTTGCATGGATAAGGAAGTGAACATTGTCTTCATCCCCTGTGGTCACCTAGTTGTGTGCAAAGAATGTGCACCTTCTCTGCGCAAGTGCCCCATATGTAGAGGATTTGTCAAAGGCGCTGTCCGTACTTTCCTATCCTAAAGTTTTCCTATCATTTGCATTTAACTTAATAAATAATAAAAACAAAGGAGAAGTTTATTATTTTCACTCAGTCCAGTAACAAAATTTGTTTAAACATTACACGTTTAAAACATATGGCTAAATTGTTCACCATAAGTTCTGTTACACACATTTAGAAAGTAGCTAGGATGCGCAGGCTTTAAGTTAATTTGACCAACAAGATGTTAAAGTTCATAGAGTATTGAGTTAAAATGAAAACGTGATAAATATCGCATCATAACTTCAATAGTTATCAAGCACCAGCTGATTTAAGTATTTCTTCAAACAAAAGTAATTTTCTGATAAATCATCGTACACCTACACGTGTTTTGTTGTATGCACAGATTTTAAGGGTCGCTTATAGAAAGAGGTATCCTTGTCTTTATTTTTAAAAACACAGAACCAGAGAACAGAGAACCTTGTGCGGCATATCCGCATAAAGGGTTAAAATGTACATTTTAGCGCTATTTAAAAACTAGGACGGTATAATGTAAATGTCTCAAGTGAAGATGATGGTTTAAAACATAATTTTATCAAATCAAGCCAATTCATGTGAATACTGTCGTATATGAACAAAGAGAAGACCTAGAGTTCACTAACATTACAGCTAACTGCAGGAAACGGATATCCGGGGAGAGTGTAAAGAAAACGCCATACAAAACATTACAATCACACCCGGGAATACGATAAGTGTTGCGCTAGTGATGTTAAAAATTGTTGTTTCAGAAGAAATGCAAAGATGTGCTTTTTACGAGCGCCCGCTCGACACATGACGTCACATCTCCGCGCTGCTGTTTTGGTGCGCTTTATGGAAGTTTGAATCGTTCGAGTCATACACACAAGTGCAGCGATGGAACGCGTGAACACGAGCAGTGTGAGAGGATTCCTGAGATCTTGCGACGATCTGACTGAGAAGATTCGCTGTTTAATACAGAAGAAACTCATCAAGAAGTACTTGAGCAGGTATAAAAACCTATTTTATTTGTGGATTAAAGAATAGAATAAAAAATAGCCATTTCTATAATAAAAGTATTTCTCTCTCACTATGGACAACCAATCCCATGCATGCCAAACTATCATTTGGCATAACTAATCATTATCAACATATATTTTTTTGATAAAAGAGTTCCAAATGGCACTTATTTTTGACCCCGTAAGCACTCCAAAGTTCACTTTGTCCACAAAAAGGAACTTAGCCTTAATTTACTTTATGGGTGTTAGGTAAATACGTTTATTAAATTGTACACATTCATTCATGCACACATGTTATGTGTTTCTTCTCCTCTCACATTAAATCACAATTTAGAAAAAAAAAGAAATTAGAAACAAGTTGATTATTTTTGTAGTTGTTTAACATTTCTCAAAACATTTGTCAAATATGAAATGTTTAGTTTAGCTACTTGCACCTTATCTAGCACTTTATGACCGTTATCAGCTATTATCAGATACTTTTGTCCTAACATAGACTATTGTTTTAGCTCTGGTTTAACCTGCTGTGCGTCTGTTCACCGTCCATCATGTGCTCTAACACTGCAGCATCAGCTTGTTCATTGACTTTGAACTTGTGTATGAATGTGTTTATTTTATGTTAACTTTATTTTTGCTATTGTACATACATTTTATTCTTCTAACTGTTTGTCTTTGGTTAACACAGCTGGAGAGGAACAACAGGGAGGTTGGAAGACACAGTAGAGGAACTACAGAATAAATATGGAGAGAAAACAGCATTAAAAAGGATCAAGTCCATAGTGAAAAAAATCAGAAAAAAGAATATCAAATGTAGGAAAAGTTGTATAATTTACTTTGTTAGTAATCAATATGTTTCTCAATCTTCAATAAGCTTTACTATAATGTTTACATGGTTTTGGTTGTGTATTTAATTGTTAAAAATTTTTTAACAGATGGTGACGTTCAGACGCTGAGCATTCAAACACATTCTGGAAACATGACAAACCAACAGCCTAACAACCATCTACAACGACAGCATAATAATACTAATAATAATAATAATTCTACATCATTCGGACGGCTATTAATTCAGATCCCTAATCAGCTTACCTTCACAATTGACCAAAAGAATGGTGGGACAATAGTTGCTCCAATCATGGTAGAAAAGACAATTTATGGTGATGTTAACATCAGTGTGGTGAGTGTCTGATAAGTTAGTCCATAGAGTGTAGAACTTTGCATCACTACGGTGTGACAAAATACACCCCAAAGATACTAAGTAGGAGAATATCTAACTGTAGATTGTGATCTGAGATCTCTTTAATTTTGTGCCGGATGTTAAAAGGTATTTGTTAATAACAAAAACTTTAAATTAACATAATATTAATAAAATATGGTTAAATTACATTTTGAAAATGTTTATTTACAACGTTGTGTGTCGTGATACCTCGCAATGTTAGAGAAATCTGGTTGCACTACGCCTAAAACTTAATCATCCACATCTAAACATTATCATGGTTTTGTTGTATTTTAAAACACTGTTTTTCTTATTTCCTGATTTTCATTTTTCAGGCCGATATTTGTAGAAATAAGCAAAATACATTTATAAAAACAAGTTAATGGCCTTGTGTCAGAACACAACAGGTCTTTTTATTGTAACTTTGAAAAGTGTAATACAGTATTTGATTTTTACAAATACCTAAACCAACGGGCCTAAGCTGTTGACCCCTGGAGTTATGACTTCTGAAGGCCTCTCATGTGTAGATTCGCTCGTTGAAAAAAATGGTATTTTATTAGCTAAAATCATTGTCTGTATTCATAAAATATGTCCTCATGGGTGTAAAATGACCTCTGCCAATGATCTGACTTATCCTCGTAAGCGAAACATTACTTATCTTTATTTACATGGGGCGGGTAAGTCCAAGGAGGCTTCCGTGTCGTTCCGCCATCTTGAAACACTATAATAACAGAGAGGGACAAAAAGCGCTAGCCTAACTCAACACGTTTCATCATCAACACTACTATAGTCAACAGCACATTCAAAAGGACCATCAAAATAGTGTTACGTTAAAAAGGCGTAATTGACAAAAATTGTAATTCTGAATTAAGTAATAATTATGACAAAAAGTTTAAATTAAAATTATGACTATGCGTCATAATTATGAGATGAAAAGTTTAAATGATGATGTACTAAATGATAAAGTAAATATTCCATAGTGAAATTTTCTGAATTCTATATAATTGTATTTGTGAAAATGATTCAGTACTGAAACAGCATTTATGAGTTTTTACATATCTTGTGCTTGTTTCTGCAGTTCGTGTAGGCCTCTAAGACTATGAATTACTAAAAATGATTATTGAATAACTTGAATTTTGTTGACAATGTAAAAAAAAAAAAAAAAAAAAAAAAAAATTTGTCTTCCCATACCGGGAGTCGAAACCCGGGCCACCTGGATGAAAACCAGGAATCCTAACCGCTAGACCATATGAGAGACGTTGATACTGCCCCAGACAAATTTGAAAAGGCTGCACAGTACATTATAATGCTGGATCATAGTTATGCAGGAGAAGGAATCCTCATCGCCTAAAAGCTAAATCTTAATTTATCGGTATGTAAATAAATATCGGGATAGCTTTTCCCCATGTGGAAAGAGCTAATGAAGGAGAAAGACTTTGAAAGGGAAGTTGCCTGATTTCTTCTCGACAGGTAAGTCAAAGGTATGGTCTAAATTACAAGCTTTTTTCATTGCTTGGTTGTGTAAATCATTATATAGCTGCCATAACAGTAGAACATGTATCGTTAAACTCAATGATGTGCTATTGGAAGCCATGTTGTCATAGCTTCTTGACACATTACGGCTACCGCAGTTGCAACACGCATTTGAAAAAGCGAGTAGATGGGAGAACCACTAGATGGAAGAAATTCTTTTGGGAGAACTAACTTGTAGTTGGGTCTTTAACAAAAAACAAACAAACAAACAAAAAAGCCTCCACAATCGAGGAGGTCAAAGGGCATGCTTCGTATATTTTGAGTAGATAACCGATATTCTCAGAAAAGGGTTTCACCCTGTGTGATTCCACACTGATTAAGGATAGTTCGGGAGATGCAAGTAAAAATGATATGATCTTATACTTTGAATTAAGACGAGTAAAATTAAACATTCGCTCAAGACCAACTTTACTTATGCCGTGTCAGTGATTTTGCAAATGATACAACTTAGTCTAAATAAGAGCAATGTGGAGTCCTCGGATTTCTTAAAAACAACACAACAACAAAACTTTGACAACATGTTGTATGGACAAAAGATCTAAGATGCCCAAGCACAGTTTTTCAACAATCTAATGTTTTTGAACAGACGTTGTTTATTAAAAATAATACATAAGTCTTCTTAGAAGATAAATATAAGATATGATTTTAATAAAACTTTAAAGATTTGATTTAAACTTTTAAGGTTATGCTTTTAAATGAATTTAGTATAAACTCTGGATGTACTCTGGAAAGGCGTTAGCAGACTAGATTTACTGTGACATTGTCCCCCGAGACTCATCTGCTCTGATACCCTGTTTCTTGAAGCTTCAGTTCACACTGTGGTTTATCTCTGAAGGATCTGGGGCTGTAAGGTGTTTTTGTTTATATATTTATTTAGCTAAAACTTTGTTTACATTTTAGTAACATATGTTATTAATAATAATTTAATTTAAAATAGAGATTAGTTCATTTTTTAGAACCGTGTGTGTGCACAAAATTATATTAAATGATTTGTTTATTTATTTCATTTTGAAAATGTACAAATGTAGTTTTCTGTGTTTAGGTGTACGGTACAAAATTCATTATAGCTATGGAAAGCCCCCACCATAAAAATTGAAACCCCGCATGGACAAAAAAATGCTGATTGAATCTTTTCATATAAATGAGATTTAAGACGACTAAAAAGTACAGTTTTTCTACAATCTAAAGTTTTTGAACAGACAGACATTGTTTAATAACAATTATACTTTAGGTCACCGTTAAACAAAATCATTACAGTAATCTTCTAAAAGATAAATAGAAGATATGAATGTATTCAAACTTCAAAGATTTTATTTAAACAGTCTTTTAATTTTAAAAGATCATATTTAAACTTTTACGATTATGTTTTGAAATAAATTCAGAAAGATGACGGCACGCTAATTTACCGGAACCTGTCACAGACACACGTACACACACACACACACACACACACACACACACACATACCATTTGTCTGGTGCTTCATGAAATCTTCAGTCAGCAGACTTAGATGAATTTTATTTTTTATCTAAAACTGAAATTTCAGTAGATTTTTTTTTTTTTTTTTTTTTTTATATACTTTTAAAGAACAGAATGTTTTTCAACTTTAGTTAAATTAGCAAGATAACCATTTTAATGTATATAAAGAACGGAATGTTTTATGTAATATGATTTTTATTCTTTTGTTTATCAAAAACAATTGGATCAATAAGATATTTATTTTATAAGCATTTCATTATATACTTTTATAAAGAACTGAATGGTTTTCAACTTTAGTTAAATTAACAAGATAGCTATTTTATTTTATACACTTATAGGCCTAAAGAACGGAATGTTTATGTAATATGATTTTTTATTCTTTTTGTTTATCTAAAACTGAATTAAATGGTTTCAGTAGATTTTTGCTAAGATATTATTGTATATCATTTGTGTGAAATATAAAACATGATTAGGGACAACTCTCTTTTTTCTCACTTTTGCTGTTACCTCAGGAATGTGAGGGTGGACGTCTGTGTAGCAGAGATATCAGTGTTTATGTCCGATTCAGCGAATACAGATCGTAAAGTCAAACGGACTGCTAAAATGACCAGTACACAAACACAGAAAATACACCCAACTCGTGTGCACAAGAGATAATGCTTGTGTGACACAGTCTTCAAACTTTCTGTCAAAACCACATGATCTACGACTAACTAGGACAATAGGGCAAACCATAACAACAACATATGCCGGAAAGACACCGGTAGATAAAAACTGTCAAAACACATGATCGAACGGTCAATACGACAATCCATTTCCATATCTATACACGCCAGAAAGGGCGGGACAGCTCAACGGTCAACCGGAAGGGCGGTGACCAGATGTCATATCTAGGGGGCGGGACCGGAAGTCATCAATCATTTTGACAGGTGCCGTAGGGTTATAACTACTCATTTATGTCCACCTTCATGGCTCTAAAGCCGCCAGGACAGTATAACCTGGCCAGAGATATCACCATCTCCGCCTTGATTTACTGTGTAATGTGGGTGATGTTCATCCCCATCTACACAAGTCTAAATGATAAAGAGAAGTCTATTGCTCAAGTAGGAGTAAGTTTACTTAGTAACATTGGGCTGGTAGCGGCCTATTTCTTCCCTAAATGCCACCTGTTGGTCAAACACCCAGAACTCAACACAGATGATCACTTTCGTACATTTTTAGAAGGGGTCCCACCAACACCACCTGAAGAAAGCTAAAAACAATTGCTAAATTATTAATATTATTATTATTGGGCTCTATGGTATACCTGATTACGATTGGTCATTCGCTGTAGTTTGTGGTCAAATATTTTTGTATAATGATCCTTTCTTAGTTCTCACTTAAAAAATGTCAGCGTCATATATATATATATATATATAATATTGGACATTCAATTTTGCAATACAATGACTTTTAATAAAATAAATGGAAAATAATTATAGTCAAACAGTTCAGATTATTTGTTATTTCTTGTATGACTATTGATCCTTCCAAATGCTTCTTTTGAATTAAAAACAAAAAATAAATAAATCCGAAACAAAAGTCTCTTCCTTTCATTGGTCTCCTGTTTGTGAGAAACAGCGCCCCCTGTAGATCGTTTTTCCTTAGAGACAGTTGCTAACAACTTTGTCCAAAAAGGAGGAAGACGTGTCAAATAAATCCACCTGAAGAGTGATAACAGCACAAGGTAAAATAAGCCTTTATTTGCCTCAACATATTTTACTGTTTTCAGAGGCAGTGATCACTAATAAAATAAAGCTGTATGTCAAACCTATATATACATTATATGCAAAACATTGAGAATGTTTAAATGTTTAAACAAGTGAATGGAATGTTTTAAGAACGTTTTTCAAAATCTTAGAAAAACATTAAGAGAACGTTTATATAACGGGAGAATCGAACGTTCTAATAACGTTCTTATAACCAAGTAAGAACGTTAATACAATGTTTGTATAAAGGGAGAATTGAACGTTCTAATAACGTTCTTATAACCAAGTAAGAACGTTAATACAATGTTTGTATAAAGGGAGAATTGACCGTTCTAATAACGTTTTTAATAACAACGTTAATACAACGTCTAAAAAAATGGACGTTTTGAACGTTCCTAGAACATTCAGAAATAATGTTTTTATAACTTAATGGGAACGTTATGGAAACGTTCTTATAACCTAAAATTGTAAGTAGCATTATTTAAATGTATAATATATTTCTGATCAAAGCTTGACTAGTCGTTGGCTACGTTCTCTTCTTGATTAACGTTACATAGCATCATCATTGTGTCAGATTAATATAATTTTAATGAATACATAAATATAAATGTTATAACGGTGTTAAGGGGGGCAGTTTATGGTTGTCTGTGTAGGAACATTTATAGGTAACAAATACTGCGGTAAGTTACTAGTATGGAACGTAAATTATTGAGATAACATGGAACATGAATACGTTATACATTCTGGAACTGAATGATTATTCTATTCATATATGATATGGTATTTAAGGTACTTCAAGGTCCTCCAAAAAGTATAGGTATTACCAAAGTACAAGCCCAAAAGCATAATGATACTGGTAATTTCAGTTAGTGAACAACACAGCAGTATAAATAGTGTATACTTTTTATGCACTATTTATACTGTGTTGTGTTAGAAACGATGCATATCACTCACATAAGTATTGAGGGAAAATCAGACGTTCACCGTTGAATAGTCGTCTTTTTCGTTGTCCTCTTCTTCATCTTAGTTCAGGTATTCATCCATCCACTCTTCATTCGTTGTTAAAAAATATATATTTCCATATTTCATTTCTTGAAAGGCCTCTGGATTTGACGAATTGATTGCTACTACTCGCGCCAAAGAGGCTGTGCGCATGTCCGGATTATGACCCGTTGCTATCACGTTTTTGGGGCAAATTAAATAATTTTACAATTTATGTCAATGAATCAAATCTTTAATGTTCCAAACATGATGATAAATGTTTTACATGTACTTTTAACGTAATATATGCACCATATCCTCTGTATAATAAATAATTATACACATCATGTAATTTTCATGTAAATATTATACACCCAGTATTTTAAAGGGTTTTGGAGAGTTTAGTTGCTGGCAAAAATAAATAAATAATTTTTTTACAAATCATATAAGGAATTGGTGACCTTGGGGTTTTTCTGTTACTTAAGTTTTGTCTTTATTATTTATAATTCAAAGCTTTGTTTTGTTATGCTCTGTTAGCCCAGTGTTTTGTGACTATAGTCATCATCATCGTCATCATCATGCCTCGTGGAAGATCAGCAACCAGTGTCCTCTCTGACAGCAGTGACTTGGAATTTGATGGAATTGGTATGCAAATGAAACATTGTTATTGATAATTAAGATAATTATTAAGATAATTATGCAACCGGCTGTTTGTGTCCAGCTGAGACAGAGATTGAAAAACTGCAGAGACAGTTTCGTATAACGGAGGGGGATCGGCAGGCCTACAGCATCCAGTCACAGGAAAAAATTCGCAAACAGCGGTCAGTGCCATAAAACACCTTCAGGTTTTGGTTTATTAAGTCTATTGGGTTAACTGACAATGACAAAACTCATCATACATGAAGTAAATATTATATTTATTAAAAAAATTGTGAAAAAAAAAAAACCCTGCATTGTTTTTCTTTTAGGAGTAGGGTTAGGATTTGTCATTAGAAGCCTATCTAATGTGCTCATGATGTTTTACCCAGCAATGTTGCATTATGTGCATGTATTGCATTGTGTCTTGTATGGAATGTGTGTGTTTGAGCATATTTAGTTTGTTGTGTGTGCGTGTTTGTCCGCAGCCAGGAGATTTCTAAGCTGCGTGAGGAACAGGAGGAGTTGCTTCGTGTGCTCGAGTGCCAATCGCATAGAAAGAACGACAATCAGGACACTGAGAGTATCCAAACTCTGCTGGAGCAACGAAACACGCTGGACGATCAACTAGAGAATGAGAGACAGACCCAAACACAGATGGAACAGGAGGTGCATATGTGCCAAGTTATTAAACTTAGTCACATAAAACACACTGTTGGTGCTACGGATGTTTATTTGCATGCATTCTGTTTACAGATCATGAATATGGAGAAAAGGCTGGTGGAAGTGAGAAGAGGGGAGGTCACGGCTTCCCAGAGTCACACGTCTCAGGCCCGCCAGACTCAGAAGGCCACACGCACACTGGAGAACAAACTGGACCGGGTAAACAGAGACATTTCACAGCATGCAGTTTCACTGACCACACAGTTGTGGGCACTTAATCAGTGTAGATTTAAGTGGCTGTTTTTTTGGCCAAAATAAAGTGCAGATTGGACTGTGGCAAAACATTTGGCCTTACAAAACTGTTCATTTGTTCCTAGATAATGCTGAACTGGTGTGAGTAGCTACGTTTATATGAAACCAAGTAATGCCTCTGTAACAGGATTGATGACTCGATCGGACTGAAAAGCCTTAATTTAATCACATCAATCGATCCATTTAAAATTTGGATTGGATTGGAAGGGGTGGTAAAGACCTGAAATAATCCGATCAAATTTTTGGGGTGCTGAAGATGCTGAGATCATGTTGATAACATGAATATAATGCAGAATATTGATGGTCAAAAACATTGAAATGAAGAAATTTTAGGGAAAAAATCCTTAGTAATACAGTACAGGTCAAAAGTTTGGAAACATTACGATTTTTTTTTATATTTTTGAAAGAAGTCTCTAATGCTTATCAAGGCTGTGTTTATTTGATCATAAAAACAGAAAAAATGTGTGAAATATTATTACAACTTAAAATAATAGTTTTCTATTTGAATATACTTTAAAAAATAATTTATTCCTGTGATGCAAAGGTTAGCCTAGATGAATAAAAGGTTAAAAAGAACTGCATTTATTCAAAATAAAAAAATATTTTCTAATAATATAAATCTTCTTTACTATCACTTTTTATCAATTTAACACATCCTTGCTGAATAAAAGTATTGATTTATTTCAAAAAAAGAAAGCAAAAAAATTACTGACCCCAAATTACTGACCAGTAGTGTATATTGTTGTTACAAAAGATTTCTATTTTTAAAACATTTGCTTCCTTTTTTATTTTTTATTCATCAAAGTATCCTAAAAAAGTATCACAGGTTATGAAAAAATATTAAGCAGCAGAACTGTTTCCAACTTTGATAATGAATCATCATATTAGAATGATTTCTATAGGATCATGTGATAGACTGGAGTAATGATCCTGAAAATTCAGCTTTGCATCACAGAAATAAATGATCATTTTAAAGTATAATAAATTGAAAACCAAATATTTTAAATTGTAATAATATATCACAATATTACATTTTTTTTCTGTATTTTTGATCAAATAAAGGCAGGCTTGATGAGCAGAAGAAACTTCTTTCAAAAACATTAAAAATAGTAATGTTTCCAAACTTTTGACCTGTACTGTACGTCCATAGTAATATGTTTTGCATTTGACGTAAGTAGATTGAAACAGTGGCCAGAAATACACCTACTATATGCGAGTTCATCATTTTGGTGTATGTGAATAATGGCGGTAAAAATAACCACAATTCTTAGCAAATAATCAGAATAATGAAAATTGCAAATGAAAAGGGAAGAGGTTTGCTTGTGTCATGTAAAAATCTTACTGCGATTAAGTCCTTGCTCTAATGATTGGAAATAATCACATTATTGGTACATATATAAACATACAGTAGTCATAGACCTTAGTCAGGTGGACACCATATTGAATTTAACACAGATGAAAATGAGGCAGCGCAAATTACTGTCTGGTTCAAGACATACTTTTTTTGGGTGGTAAATAATGGCTCAAATATCAGTAAATATACGCGCAAACCTTATTAAATCACCTTGCATGATTCATTTAAATACTGTCCTCCCATAAATACTGCGTCTGAAAGGGAAACTCCTACAAATGCATATGCAAATATAACCCTGTCCACGCCTTTTCAGCGATCATTTTTCACTGCGTGTCTTTAGTATATCCTGACAGTAGTTTTTTAACGCCAAAAGAGGGTTTGCGCTGGCGAAAGCTGTTAGTAAATCTGGCCCCTAGTGTGTGCATGAACTTCTCCTTAAAAATGTTTCCCTTGTTGTCCCCGCAGGCTCTTATTCGCTTTAATGAACAGCTGAAGAAGAACAGCCAGCTCAGAGAAGAGCTCGAGACACTCCGCATGGAACGCGTCCGATTCCAGCAGCTGCATCGCAGACTGGAGAAGGTGAGGCATTCTGGGTGTTTAATGAGTGTGAGGGATGCAGTGATTGAGCACAGTTCAAACAAGTGCTGTTGTCTTTCTTTCAGGTATTGCAAGATGTTCGTAAGGATATTGGTGAAGTTATCGACATGTCAACCACAGCTTATGATGTGAGGTAAGAGAGATACTTTGAGATTTTAAGTTGCTTCGCTTATATACAAAGTTCCTAGCCTGGAAATCCAGACCTAAATCTGAAAGATTAATGGTCTGGCGTCGACTAATGAAAATCGGCCAGCTCGAGGGGCGGCACCAAGCATGCATTTGAAAATCTCACTGCACGCAATTGGATAACACTACGACCAATCACAACAATAAACCCCATACGCTTAGCTACCAGTGGAGCTAACTGGTAGATTATACTCTTGCCGTATCCGGTCGGAAAAACAACAAAAACGTCCTTCTTGCAAAGGAACGATTCGAGCGCCGTCTTCTGTTCCTCTTTTAGATAAAAAGCCAAGTCTAACTCGTTCATTGTAGCGGCCAAAGCCTGGTATTCATCTGGTATTCATCCATAGCCATGCAATGTTTACTAATGACTTCGACATCACAGCGCTGTCCTCATCTGTTTAGCTCGCCTCTGGCCCGCCTATATCAGATAACCCGATGTGATTGGTGCAGCTCAGATCGAGGGGCATATATAATGAGCATCATTACTCGACACCAGAGTAACTCGCTGAGCAAATTTAACTTGTGCTCTCGCGAGAACTCTGGATTACCAGGGTACAAAGTTCACAAAATCATGAAAAACTTGAAAAAATTATATTTTAGTTTTTTATTTATATCCAGTAATTGTTGTGCTTCTATTTAAATTTATAATGCAACATTTCTAATTATTTCAGCTTTTAAAAATTGTTTTAATAATTTTTGTTTAAGAATTGAACCAGCGATAATAACCCTGCCTCCAATATAATCATAAGTCATAAATTAAATATTACTGGTTAATATTATTCTTACCCTCTCTTAAATTATGCAAAAAGGTTTCCCAACCACTTTTAACACTGAAAAATTGCACACCTCAATTGTAATAGAGTTATTATTTTGTATGGGATTACACATTGCTCCACCCTCAATACGTGTTTTGAACATTTGTAGCCGGTTCTATTTATATGTGTGTATTTAAGAGAGGAGGCACAGACCAAAATTACCATGATGAAGGAGAAGGCGATAAAGGATTTTGCGCAGTACTCAGCTGAGATGAAGGAGCTGGAGAGAGTCATCGCTCATGAACGCCGACTCAAAGAGTTCATGACCACCAAGAGTAACGAGAGAACCGCCATGGATGACGGACAGGAAATGAGACGCAGACAAGGTCAGAGAGCAATATTTGTAACCCAAGAATTGTTGTTGGTTAAATTGTGTGCAGAAGTCTGGGATCAGTAAGATCAAAAATAAATATAAAGTTCTGTCATGAAACTCTAGATGGCGCCGGCTGATAGGTCCTTAACTTTTCGCAATCACATCATTATCTATTGGGCACAGCTGATTGGTTCCTGCTGTATCAGTAGCCAATGAGCTCGCTGCTCAGCCTTCAAATACTTGGTCAGCATTTGCTGTAGCAGTTGCAGTGCGCTTTCAGAAACCCCCCACCTTCCCCAGCTCCACCTGAACACATCAGCTACGGCTAATTAATGTATACTGTGTTGTACAGCAGCAGCAGCAGTATATCTGTCTTGCTCACAGTAGTGTGTTGTGTATGGATTGGCAGTAGCAAGTCCTGTACTTGCTCTGCAGCAGCAGCAGTGTAGCAGATCTATTCTGCCAAGACCAAACATATCAACATTGTCGTATCCATATCCATTTCCATGCCAAACACTCTGATATTTGTTATGAGATATTTTAATTTAATGCATCTTTGCTGATTAAAAATATAATTTACTTTTTAAAAAATCTTGCCGATCCCAAACTTTTGTATACTCTATAACAGACTGATTGATTAAAGGGGTCATATAGTGCCATTTTTGTACAAGCTAATATGATTCTTTAGGGTCTAAATGAAAAGTTTGTAATATACTTTAATAAAAAATTCTCATTAGTATTGTAAGAAAACACTCATTTGACCTGGTCAAAAACAGCTCTTGTTTTCAGCACGACGTTTAAGTGCATGTGTCTTTAAATGATAATGAGCTTTGCTCACCCCGCCCCTCTGTTCTGTGTGTACACCGTTTGTAATAATAACACAATAGCCATAACGCGTTGTTCATTATAAACGTGGGATTATGAATTATATTGAGAACGTCGTACATAGAAAACATGCCGTAATGTACAGTGAGTGTAAACCTTAGCCGCGTGGATTCATCGTGAAGCGTGCTAGCGATTTGCAAAGATTAATATAAAGATTAATATAAAGGTTAATAAAACGTTACACTCACTTCTTCTTCTGGAGGTGCAGCAGGAACACGAATAGTTGGTACCGATCCTTTTTTTCAGGAGCAGCTTCTTAGCAAAACCAGCTTTATACTGACCCTCGTTTGTAAAGCAGTCTGGTGTGTGAAATGATTCTCGCAAACATGAAAGCATTGACGTTGATCGTGGGGAATATTCCCTTCGAAAACAAAACTCAGCCACTGCGTCTTCAGCGGTTCGGATTTAGGAACATCAAAATGATGCTGTGTTCCTTATTACACCCAAGAACAGAACACCACAATCGCTTAGACGCCATTCTGCTCATAGACAGTGCTCCAGCGTATCAACAATGACCGCGCGGACTATGATGACAGCTCGCTCACGAGCGAGGGCGGGTCTGTGTTGAAACGCTGCTGTCAATCAACAATCGTGTGAGGGGCGTCCGACCGTGTGACGTCACGGCTTGATTTGAGACAGGGGAAAACATATAAGGAGATTAAAAAAAAAACACTGGATGGATTTTTATCATTATATGATGGTTGTGTACAGGCACTGCCAACACACATTTCAGTACGATCAACTTGTAAAAGTGCATGTACCTTTATATGGCCCCTTTAACTGATTATAAATCTAGCAATTGTATTGGCTGAAAAGTAACCAATGTGTGCTGATGGCAGAGATGAAGGAGCAGAGGAGGGCAGACGCCGGAGAGGAGACATTTGACAATCTGGAGGAGGTTTTCCAGCGGATCAAGAGATTGACTGGGGAAGATAATTTGAAGATGTTGGTTACAAATTTCATTCAGGGTGAGCTTTATGTTTTCTGTTTTGTGTCAACAAATGATTGCAATGTGTTATGCTACAACTCTTTATGTTTTTTTAACAGTTGAGGACAAGAACTTTGCTCTTTTCAACTTTGTGAATGAACAGAACATAGAAGCTGAGAGACTGAGAGAGCAAATCCATCAGGTCAGTGTGTGAATCACAGAACTAGTCAGATTAAGACCCAAAACATACATATTGTTCGCAAGTTGAACTGATCATTTCATATAAATACATGATTGAGGAAGGACAGTTTAGTCCCCTCCACTTTTTGTGAGATTATGATTTAAGTTTCATTAGGTTTATTTCGCTAAGCAGCTGTGCAAAGGCAAAAAAAAGTAGTTTTGTAAAATTACTTTTGTCATTTTAGTAGGGGTGAAACAATATATCGTGTCACAATATATCGCAATACAAAAATTTTATAGTGACAATATGTATCGTGGATAGTGACAATATGTATCGTGGATAGTGACAATATGTATCGTGTATAGTGACAATATGTATCGTTTATAGTGACAATATGTATCGTGGATAGTGACAATATGTATCGTTTATAGTGACAATATGTATCGTTTATAGTGACAATATGTATCGTTTATAGTGACAATATGTATCGTGGATAGTGACAATATGTATCGTTTATAGTGACAATATGTATCGTTTATAGTGACAATATGTATCGTTTATAGTGACAATATGTATCGTGGATAGTGACAATATGTATCGTTTATAGTGACAATATGTATCGTTTATAGTGACAATATGTATCGTTTATAGTGACAATATGTATCGTGTATAGTGACAATATGTATCGTTTATAGTGACAATATGTATCGTTTATAGTGACAATATGTATCGTGGATAGTGACAATATGTATCGTTTATAGTGACAATATGTATCGTTTATAGTGACAATATGTATCGTTTATAGTGACAATATGTATCGTGGATAGTTCACCCAAAACAAAAATTACCCTGAGATAAAATTAAAGTTTTCAGAGTCAGTACTACATTAAACTACAATATATTATGTTGAATATAATGTATAATAATGGGGGAATATTAGTGGGTCCTGATAATGCTTATGTTATAAGTCTTATGTTACCAGTAAAAAGTGGCCTACATTATTTTAAATATATCTAGCCAGTGAAAGAGTGCAAGCGTTTTCGTCTAAAATAATTCTGTATTTTCAGGTTCAGAATCATGAATATATTTATTCTGGTGTCACCATTGTCCAAGCCTATTCATTTACACCCACGATGTTATATCAAATTTAGCATTTAATCAACAGTACATTTTTTTCTTAACCTTTTATTATATGTCTTGGAGTATCGCAATAATATCGTATCGTGAGTTCAGTATCGTGATATGTATCGAATCGTGAAATTAAGGTATCGTTACACCCCTACATTTTAGTATTATTTATGTACTATTATAGTATTTATATTATGTAGTATAGTATTTATACTATAATATTCTATGGTTTAGTGACGTTTCTTATGTGATTTTGTCATTTTTATTATATTTAGTTTTTCTTCTGTTTAGCTTTATTTTCATTTTATAATTTTAGCAACTTCATTGTTCATTTAGCACAATTGTTAAAGCAACATTTAAGTTTTTTAAGGTTTAGTTTTTCGTCTAATATTTATTTTAACTAATTAACTTTAAGCTTTATTTTACTTAATGAAAACAATTTGAATATTTTTAGTTTTAGTAAATAAGAACAACACTAAAAACACTTAAAGACCAAACAAAAGCCTGTGCCAACCTGGGCTAAATGAACATGCAAAATGTTATTCATATTCATATTTTAATACAGACACAACAGTAGGAATCCATTTTTTGTGTTGATTCTGTTCCAGATTGGAGAAGAGATGAAGCAGTTGCACATGAAAGGTGTCCAAAAGGAACAGGAAAATCAGGTGGCGTTAAAAGAGTTGATGGATCTAAAGCAAGAGTGTGAGACACAAGCTCAACAGTATGAAGCCCAGGCCGATGACATCAGCAAGATCCTTCATCAGATCAAAACAGGTACTGGTAAAATCACCCAAACATGCGTTAACATAACCACGTGGATAAACCCTAGAAGAATCAAAAATGATAACATTGTCTTAGAAGAAGAATGATACTTACATTTTTATACACAAAAGCTTACGTTGATGTCATTCTAGGGACAGACAGTGTGTTCAATAAGATCGACTGCGACCGAACACTGGTGGCTGACATGCTGGGCTCTTCCTCTGGGATCAGAGACAGTAACATCATGACGTACCTCAGCCTGGTGGAGCAGAGGACCAGTGAACTGCTCACCATTCAAGCCTTCATTAATTCTAAGGTACAGAAAAGACCAGAATGTACCAACAGGTTATTTCATAGTGTCCGAAATCACCCCCTATAGCCTTAAATAGGGCACTATTTGAGTGGACATTTGGAGTGCACTCATTCAATCCCACAATGCACCGTGATAACGAGTGTACAACAGATGTGTGCTCATGGCTAGAGAATAGAATACCCATGATGCACTGTGAATTCCCGTGTCTGACCAGAAGATGGCGCAGCAACTAAATCATCCATCTCTCTATTTTCCAAACTGCTGGTCCAATGTGGATACAGAGTAATATCATACAGGTTTAAATTCCTTTTTAAATTATTATTAAATTAAAGGTTTATACATGACAGAGTTCTAGATAAATCTTTTCATCTTATTACTACAGCTGCCAGTTTGCTAAGTTTCAAATGACTATTAAACATTAAGCATAATTTCAACTTGTACCTCACTTTGTAAAAACAGTGTAGAATACTCTTAAAATTGTCTAAAGGGCATCCATTGTACTCTTAACTTGTATTTACGTCAGAGTATTATTATCAGGTATGATTGGTGCTTAATTATTAATACTGGTTCTTATTATTAATATCAATAATTGTTTTTCATGATTAATATTTTTGTAGAAACCACGATACATTGTTTTCAGGATTCTTTGATGAATAGAAGGATCAATGAAATGTAATGCATCATTGATCAATAAAAGTATTAATTTCTTCTTTATTTAATCTTACTTTTGACGGTTTCTACACAAATAGTATTATTTTCAACACTGAGAACAATCAGAAATGTTTCTTGAGCATCAAATCATCATATTAGAATGATTTCTGAAGGATCATGTGACACTGAAGACTGGAGTAATGATGCTGAAAATTCAGCTTTGATCACAGGAATAAATTACGTTTTAAAAATGTATTAAAATAGAAAACAGTGCTTTTAAATTGTAATCATATTTCACTGTTTTTACTGTATTTTTGATCAAATAAATGCATCGTTGATAAGTATAACAGACTTATTCGTACTTATTCTGAACTGCTGACCAGAAGTGTAACTGTAATGTAAATAAATAGGACCTGGAGAAGAGTTACGACCTGAGAGAGGTCGCTCAGTTCCTGCTGGGTCAGAAACCAGACGTGCTGAGACACGCAGAGATCGTTCAGCCGCCCATTACCAGGTGAGAGAAGCTTCTCATACGGTATGCTGAGCTATAGACACAGTCTATGGAGATCAAACAAAAGTACACAAAATATGTGGAAATAATGACTTTATTTTGTTAATATATGCGTCTTATTGTGCACGATTCAGGCATGATTATGAGGCCGAGGACTCTTCTCTCACAGATGAGGAGGATCGACCTTTGACCCACAAAGAACTCCATCAGCATGTTATGATGAGCAGTGTAAGGCACACAGAATAGCTCTTTCCCATTCTGATGTATTCATTAACTACGGTTTGCATTACAGTTACATGGTGTTTGTGGGTTTTCTGTCGCAGGTCGTGCGTAAAGACGAGTCTCTGCGTGCAGGAGGAGGCAAAGATGTGAAAACCCCTAAGAGCAGCACCATGTCTGGCAGCAGACAGCGTTCGCTGGAGCCTTAAAGCTACACTGTGTAATTTTTTAAGTTGATTCTTAGCAAAAATTATATGTGCTTATTAATGTGTAATTACTTCTACCAACTAATCAAGTATTCTCGTAGGCGTAGAATCTGCCATTTAGAATACATACGAGCGAGTCGCTCGAATGGCGGCAGCCATGTTGCGCCTCCATCTTGAAAATACATTAGCCAAAGATAGGGTGACCATATTTTAGTTTTCAGAAAAGAGGATGGGGGCATGGTTGATGGGCGGGGGCGTGGTTTGGGGAGGCGTGGTTGGGGGTGAATGCATCAAAAAATACTTGACAAATGCATTCACAACCTTGCAACTATGTTATTGTACTTTAATACATAAAGTAATACATCCTTTCCATTCAATGTTTGGCCCGCAACAATAGAATACAAAAAAAAAAAAAAGTTTCGCTTTTAACACCTTTTACATTACACTACTTCTTTTCATGGCCATAGGTTAAAAATCTACTACTAAAATAAAAAATCTACTACACTATTTCAGTGAATTTTTTTATTTTTATTAAATCCTCCTGATGTTCTCTTGTAGCCTATACTTTCTTTATGTGGGCTTCTAGGTCGCTAGCACCTTTATCTGACACTGACACGTACAGCTTTGTACGTGTTTGCAGTTCATGCATTCTGCTTCACGCGGATCCCGACCGAAACGAAAACACAGGAATTTTCTCTGTAAATCATCTGTGAATTTACATATGGGCTTTCTTTTTTTTTTTTTATGCTGTTAGCTACTTACATCTTATCTCGCACTTGACCGTAAACTGAAGCGTCGAGTCACGCTGCTAAAATTATGTGAACGTAAAGTCCGCCTACTACTTTGATTTGATTGGTCATTTCAAATATTCTGACATTGACGAGCAGTGACAGACCAATGAGGCTGAGATGAACACACACACACACACACACACAGGCCTCTGAATTCTGACGTGCTCTCTGCTTGCCGCTGCGGATTGAGGAACGCACTGATTATAACAAGACGGGGCGAAGCCGAAGCCAGTTTCATATGTTTTGTGTGCAAAGGCAAGCATGTATTTAAAGTACACGCTTAATGGCCCAATGAAAAATAATGAAAACCAGGACATTTTCATCACTTTATAAAATACAGCCAGGACGACCAGGACAGGACATGAAAACAGGACATGTCCTGGGAAAACAGGACGTTTGGTCACCCTAGCCAAAGAGGGACATACCTGGAAATTCAAGCTTCGCCTTTCGCGTTTTTAAACTCAGTGGCACCGTGACGAATGAGAGGCGGAGATTACTCGCGACTGCCGGTGTGGTGAACAATCGAGTCCGGTTGAAGAGATGAGTCCGAGCTTAGGACCCGAGCAATCCGATTGGTTCAAAGCACGTTTTATGGGTAATCGCTTTAGTGCCTGGTTACAAATAATACAAAATCACTTTATTATAGAAGTTTGTACCACGTTATAACGAGTCATTAATGTATTTTAACTTATATGTTTAATATACTAGTATTTAACCGAAGCTATAGATTGTGAAATTAAACATTTCTCGTTGTTTTTGTGTTTTTCATAATAAATAAACAACATATTTGAGCTTCAAACAACTACATTCTCGACTGAGGAACTCTTAAAACTACATTTCGTGACACAATAACAGTCGTATTTTTAAATTTCGCGGTCTTTCTCCTCTGCTATTGACGCAGCTCGGACTCATCTCTTCAACCGGACTGGATTGTTCACCACACCTGCAGATTTGAAATAATTAAGTTAAAACGAAAGTAATATTCAGTTGGTAGTCATAAACAATTTCACCGCTAGATGGAAGATAATCCTACACAGTGTAGCTTTAAGACACACTCTGGTCTTCTAATAAAAAAAGTTGAAAATGATATATAGGCTGTAATTCTTTTTCAGCTCCATTCAAACATGCTTATCTATCTAGCTAGATTATACCTAGATCATTTATTCTGTCATTATTTACTCATTAACCCGTATGCTGTTCTATGGAATAAATTTGGGTAACATGAGGGTGAGTAAATAATGACAGAATTGTCATTTGATGAACAGTTCCTAACAACAAACAGAAGAGGGCAGAGTTTAGCCAAGGTTAGTGAGTCAGTTAGATCATAGAACTCACACAATGCCCTCATGTCTGTCGTGTTTATGGTATATTTGAATAAATATAAATAATTTTTTTTCCCCTGTACTCAATTCTTTGTTTTGTTAAATAATGCATCAAGTGGTCACATGTTTTGGTGTTTCCCATGTGTCTATTTAAGAGTGACGGCAATAAAAGTTTGGCAAAACAACAATTTCCAGGTATTGTGTTTTAAACTTTTATCAGACATCAGATCATTTTAGCAAATCTATTTTGGAGACTTTTTATCTCAATTACTATATGATGACAGATTGGGCATTATTTCAGCAACAAGGAACTTGAGGTCATGTTATATTATGAATATAGTCAAAGGGTGCTTTTGGACACAACAACCAGGAGTTTTTAACCCTTTAAACCATAAAAGTACTTTGAAAGGAATGCTATTGACCAATCAGCATCAAAGACTGAAAATATGTGATTTGTAGTCTTTAACATTATAAATATTATAATTCTTTAATTCTTACTTCACATTTTAATCGTTAATTTTAGAAGCAGGGGATACTGCTGAATACTGGTATACATACACATACTATTTTATTATACATATTGTTGTGCTTATTCTCTACTAAATATTATGTTTTTAGTATTAATTCGATGGGGGATAAAAAGAAACCTTAACCCTTTAAGTATGTGTCTCTTTTGATGCCAGTGTGGCTTTAAATACGCTCTCTTCTTCATTCTGTGAAAACAAACTCACGCAGATAATGCATCAGACGCAACTCAAGATGGAAGTTTAGATGCTTTGAAATTCGACCCCTTTTTAACCCCCTCCATTTGCTGCAAAATGTTTTGTGCACACGGCCCACCGTGTAACCATGACAACCATGTAACCCCCCCCCATCACTTCCTCATACTAGCAACCATCTATGCTAGCAACGGCTCTCTCGCCCACACTGCAAAACAAGCAGCCAATCAGAGCGTGTACGCTGACACAAAGAGAAACACTGACTACTACCCGGGTTGCCAAGTCCTTTGTTTTCCCGCGAAAGTGAGCCACTTCTCAGAGTCTAAACTGTTGTCCCCCGGGGTTAATTTTAACATATTGCATACAGTATATTTGACTAAAATGCTTGTATTGAAATATGTCATATTTAACCAATGATAAAACTGTAAGATATTAAGTTTTGTGAAGTTTGGCCACTGGTAGATAGCCTTTGAGCTGTGTCTATGATGACCACTACTATAGTGGTTTTCATTTTGTATAACATTGACTGTAAAACAAGTATTTTATTTATGGGAATGGCATAATTAGAATTTATTTTTATTTTTTGGGAAATTTGGTAATTGGGATATTTTTGTAACGCAGACCTGGCAACCATGACTACTACAACTTAGCAATTTACTATCACTTCTTATCTCATCCTTCCTCTGCTCTTTTTTCTTCCCAGGATGTATTTATGTTCCTTCCTGTCTATCTTACGTATTAATGCATTTGTAGTGTTTGCAAATGCAAGTAAACTTTGCTACATAACTGGTCCTGCACTGCTTGTTTTACAGACATAAATTCTCAAATTGTGAAGCTTTTTGAGGAAATATTTTCCAAGTAATCAGACTAGAAGTGGGCAGCATAGTCTAAACCATGTTGTTTGTTTGTTTGTTTGTTTTTAATGTTTATATGTGATTTCTTGCTGACAGTGAATTTATTAATTGTCTTATTGGCTTGCTTTCAAACTATGTGCACTTTTATGGCCATACAAAAAGGTGTACTCAAACACACCAGACGCGTTCATTCACCGTTATCTTCACCACCCAAACTGGCCCATATCCTGTTCATTTTTCTCTGTCTATCTTGACTCTCCAGCCCTCGTAAACACATCCTGTTAGTCATTCAAACACTCCTTTTTATCAAAAGGTTTTTCATTCTTGTCTGGCTACATCTAGTTTTTGATATATCACGTGTTATTTTAAAGTGACATTCAAATGGTGGTCACTAATCTGCTTTGCATTGCTGTGCCGTTGCTAGGGTGTTGCTATGCAGATGCCAAGCTCTTCTAAATGGTTTTTAGTGTGTTGCTATTCCGTTGCTAGTGGGTTCTAAGTGGTTTCTAGAGTGTTGCTATGCAGATGCTAATCTCTTCTGAGTGGCTTTTCATGCGTTGCTACGTCGTTACTATATGTTGCTATACAGATGCCAGGCTCTTCTGAGTGTTTTTTAGTGTGGTGCTAGTCTGTTACTAGTGGGTTCTAAGTGTTGCTATGCAGATGTTAAGCTCTTCTGGGTGGTTTTTAGTCGTTGCTATATCATTGGTTTCTAAGTGGTTACTAGTGTATTGCTAAGCAGAATCTATGTTCTTCTGAGTTTTTTTTTCAGTTCTAAGCCATTGCTAGGGGGTTCTGGGTTGTTACTAGGCCGATGCTATGCATATGTTAAGCTATTCTGAGTGTTTTTATTGGATTGCTATGCCGTTGCTTGGAGTTTCCCCAGACAGCAACATAGTGTCGGCCCAGATCCGGCCCACATCTGGTACACATGGATCCCACGCATACCAGATGTGGGCCTGATCTGGGCCGACACTATGTTGCTGTCTGGGTCCAATCTAGGCGTTTGCTAGGATTTTGCTATATGCAAATGCTAAGCTCTTCTAAGTGGTTTTTAGTGCATTGCTATACTGTTGCTAGGGGTTTTTTGAGTGGTTGCTAAGGCGTTGTTTTGCAGAGGCAAAGTGACTTACTAGCCCAAGAGGGGAAAAAAATCAATCTGCAAGTTTCCAAAACTATGTTCACTTTTATGGACATACAAAAAGATGGATAAACAAAGTTTAACATTTTAAAAGATTTGAACCAACTAGAGAGACTCCAGGTTTTTGATTGAGTTCTAAACCTAAACCCATATTCACTGAATACACTAACGTTATAAACTTTATGAGGGTGCAATTATAGGTTACTTCCTTGTGGTATGTTCCTGAAGGCTGCCTTCTTTGCCGCCAGATCTTATGACTGATATTGTACTGTACTCTCTTTACACCTTTATAATGCCCCCCCCCCCCCCCCCCCCCCCTCTCTCTCTCTCTCTCTCTGTTTATTTTTCTTGGCAGAATTCCAAGTATTTTCTTCCTTCTCTCAATCCACAAATTGCATTCCCAGAGGCCCTCCCCCGATTCTGATTGTGTTGTTAGGCAACCTGAGATCTTGCGCTGACCTGACCAATCAGGAGCTTTGTTTGTTTTTAAATGTGAGTTTTTTCAATTTTTTTCATTCTAGTTCTAAAAAACGTTTGCTTTGCACCTATTTTTAGAACCTTTAGAACTGTGATGAAACATTAAATGCTCTCTTACAACGTGATTAAGGCAGAACTACTGTGATTATGTTAATGTGGTTATGCTCATAATTAGAGTAAACATAATCACAGTGGAGTGCGCATTTTACACACAAAGATACGGAGTAATCAGATTTTTCCCACTCTGACCAAAGTACACATGCGCTAATGATGGATGACGTGTTACATTCATGCGCAGGTTTGAAAACATGAAGATTTGAACAAAGCCTAATTTTAATAGGTTCCAGCTGTCACCATACATGAAAGCTCTGTTGCTAGCATGATCTAGCATGATCCCATATCATGTGAGATATCATGTTGGTTTCAAGGTCCTATGAGGAGAAAAAAGCATTGAATGCCGGTTTAATAAGTTCTCAACGAACAGGTTACATTTGTTTAATTTTGAATATGCCATCAGTTTCCTATCAATCACATGCCACTAGATGGTGATAATAACAGTCATGGGCAAAGAGTGTGGCGAGAACGAAAGCTGCTGTTGCTAGGTGATCCATCTGCATCTGCTCGTCATGTTACATGGCTGTTCATCACTAATGCTTGTGTGCGTTAATCTAGTAAATGACCACTTTTATTCTACAGTAATATTTGTACTGAAAGAGCTTGTTTGCTAGTTTATACCATTGAATATAGAGGTAGTACAGCGGTATATTTTTTAAAAGATTATCTATGATTTGTCTTGTATGCTACATGTTTGGAAAATATATCAGGAATAAGGAGTACAAGGAGTACAAACAACCCGAGTGCAAGGACGTGTGAATCATAACTGCAAAAGCACTCTAAAAAAAATGCTTGTTTCAACCCATGTTTGGGTCAAATATGAACAAACCCAATTGTTGGTTTAAAAATGTAATTAAAAAATTTAAACCAATGGTTGGGTTAGTCCGTATTTGGCCCAACAACCCAAATATGGGTTGAAACAACCCAGCATTTTTTAGAGTGAATATTTTTTTTTTTTTTTTTTTTGAATAATGAAGTTAATGATTAAAAATGAAGGTTATTTTATGATCTTTTTTCATTTTTAGGATTTTTAGCATTGTGGTATTTTACTCTCATTATATTCTACTAATTATATAGCCTACCTTTTAAACTGTACAGCATTTACTTAGTATTCTTTTATCCAGATTTAAAATAAATGTGTTAGAGAAATGGTAAGAATCACCATTGAAAATAATGGGAATGCATACAGTAATGAAAATGATTTAGCATGCAAAGGTCCTAAAAATCGGCTTCATTTGCTTTATAAAGCTTGAGTTGAGATTCTCATCAGCCTCAAGTTCTGACCTCTTTATGTTCTCAAAACAGCATCAATTCAAACTTCTTGTTGATTAGACCTTTAAAACAGCAAACCGTGCCATGCATCTCTCGACTTCTCGATCTTCACTTCTGCTTCTGCAGCTGTTAAATGTTTTATAGGTACAGTAACAAGCTTCTCAGATGTGGAGGATCCCATGTTAAAACTGCCCATGAAATGGTTAACCAGAACCCAGCCCCCGAGAGCTCTAATTACTCTCATCCAGTCCTGTAAGGAAGTGTGTTTGCGAAAGATTACAGGAGCCCTTCTTGACCGTGCATGTGAAGGGTTTCGTTCTGCGCCCTCATCTGAGAAACCATGGTCGGTTTATCAATCACCATGAAACACCTCAGTGCATGTTTAGATCCTGTTCCTTCTCGTCTGTCTTTGTTCTCTCCTCAGTCCCTGTTTCTACATCTCTGTCGATCTGCTGTCCCTCCCCCAGTCAGTCCGCCATGTTTCTGTCTCTTGTCTCATGCAGATGGTTCTTTGTTGAAGCCTCACAAAGGGGCTGAGGTCAGTGTGGCCTAAAACACACGCATAAACCCCATCACATCAACTTTAGCTGCTCCATGGCTCTCTGCTTGCACTGCCATTGATACTTTTGATGTTTGCTAAAGCTAGCGTCACTCAAGGTTTAAGCAAACTCTTGACCCTAACTAAACTTCGACGTGTAACTCGTTCTGCAGCGCTTGTGCTCAAAACATGTGTCTTGTTAAGGAGAGATGCGCTATTACTTTTCAAAATGCCCGGACTGACAATGAAGGCTTGTCGAATAATCAGTCTTTAAGCCTCTAAAAGGATCAACATGATAAAAACTTTGCTGAATCAGAACTGTTGAACACAATCTACTGTCGTCTGATTGATAGTTTATAGTAAGTAAAAGGCCTTTTGGTATAATTGTAAAAACGTCCACCTTCAGTTTGTGGTTCACATGCCTTTTTGCTGTGGAATCTTCATTGATATTTAGTAAACGTAAGAATAGCTTTAATATTATTAGTAATATTTCAAGATGAACACTTCCCGGACTGAAGCTACTTTGAAAAATCATGTAATAAAGCAATTTTTCTACTTAAAAAAAAAAACAAAAAAAAACTGTTAATGTATTAAAATATCATCAGGCATTGTATTCACTGCATGATATGTTTTGCCTCCCACAATAAAAAGCTTTGATTATAAAACCAAGCATTTAAATATTAATATATAATCATATTTATATGAATTTTATGTGAAAATCTAGCCTGTTGTTACATTACAAGCTTTCAATTTCATCTTACTTTTGGCATATTTTTGCTCAGTTTGAGTGTTTTCCTCCTCGAGTAAGAGCTCCACATTCTCATATATCATAGTATATGAGCAATAAAGCCTGATTCATAAAATATGATTAGCAAAAAAACACATAGGCAAGCTAAAAAAAATAAAAAAAAAATCTTTTATTTTATATGTCAGGTTAAAAGACCTGTTTCATAAATAGTTTCATGTTCATCTGACCCCAATCAGACACATTTAGACACTATAATATATAAGACATTGAAACTGATATTTTAAAGATTATAAGAGACTTTTCTTGCGGTCAAACTTGCCATGGATTCTCGATTGCCATGCAACAGACTATAGTTTTTGTTTTGTTTTTTAAAGATGGGCTATTTATATCTTGATATGCTTTCTTAAAAACACAGATGGAAGCTAAAAAAAAAACCAGTGACGTCTGGATGAATAAGAGGATTTTCTGTGAACATGTTACCATGCAAAAATAGGGACAACTGACTAGTGAGGTTAGGCAAACAAACACCATTTACATATTTCTTCAGAAAATGTAAACATCTAGTTTATCCGTTGTAGCAAAGGGTGATGTAGTATGGATTGATGAAATGATTTGATATTGTATGTACAGTATAGTGATGTTTGCACACGAGGCAATAACTTCTGAGCGGCTCTGACTGTGTATAAAGACTTCTTTGTCCTCAAAAAACGAATGTGTATATGGCAGCTCTTTAGGATTAGCTCAACACTGCGTCTGCCAGTGTTTCTCTGGAAAACTACATGTTTCAGTGAGCAAATCCTGCAGTTTGCAGATAATTTAATTGGTAAAGTACGGTTGTCTCTTTGTGTGTTTGAACTTGCATCCGTCCCAAATCAAATCCAATGGGGAAAATGTCAGCTGCAGCTTGAAGAAGGAAATGCTAATTTGCCATCTGGATTATTGGCCATTTGTTTAATTCCCTTGTGCAAGATCATCTGCTGCAAAAGAAACAGATCTGCAAGGATGAAACCTCACTGGTTACTTCTCGAATAATGACACTGAAGGATGCAGAAATTGGACTAATAAGCGTTTAACATACATTAGGCATCCACATCATGTAGGAACATGACGACTTGGTTCCAGACCGCCTTCATTTTGACTACGACCTGCTGAGACCTGCCGACCGCTGGAAACATGTCTAGCGAGGAGTGGCTTCGCTGATGAGATCATCCTCCTGAAGCTGGGTGAAGCTCAGCCTCATCTAAGTGATCATCACAGGTAAGGAGGAATTAGATGGGAGGGATTTGCTTGGAAGACCCTCCCTGTGCCGAAAGAACGGAAATTTCCACTATAGAGCAAGTAATCAAGTCTTGACCGTAGGTTATTATGCAGCAGAACTGGTAAAACTGCATCTTTCATTCAGATTGAAATCAATTACTTAAACGCTATTGGTCAAAAGTTTTTGAAAAAAGTATCTTCTCCTCACCAAGTCTGAATTTATTGAATTGAAAATACAGTAAAAGTAGTAATATTGTGAAATATATATATATAAATCTGTCTGAATATATTTTAAAATGTAATTTATCAGCATCATTACTCCAGTCTTCAGTGTCACATGATCCTTCAGAAATCATTGCTGATATGCTAATTTGCTGCTCGAGAAATATTTCTGATTGTTATTATCAATGTTGAAAAGAGTTTTGCTGTTTCATGTTTTTGTGGAACATTTTTTCTGGATTTTTTTTGATGAATAGAAAGTTTAAAAGAACTAGCATTTATTTGAAA
The DNA here is from genome assembly GCF_951802725.1 of Rutilus rutilus. Taxonomy (NCBI): domain Eukaryota; kingdom Metazoa; phylum Chordata; class Actinopteri; order Cypriniformes; family Leuciscidae; genus Rutilus; species Rutilus rutilus. The sequence goes on along the minus strand of NC_140227.1, from coordinate 29,565,136 downwards.
TAGATTTTTTTTTTTAACATTATAAATGTCTGTATTTTCACTTTTGATCAATTCAATGCATCCTTGTTAAATAAAAGTAAAAATGATCTTGTTAAATAACCTTTCTAATCTTACCCCAGTTCCAAATTTTAGTTTATCACAGTTTACACAAAAATATTAAGCATGAAAAAAACTTCAACTTTGATTATATTAATAAATATTTTAATAAACCAGCAATGATTTCTGGAGAAAAATCATGTGACACTGAAGACTGGAGTAATGATGCTGAAAATTCAGCTTTGATCACGGGAATAAATTACATTTTAAAATGATATTCTATATTAAATTCTAATAATATTTCACTGCTACTTGTACGTTTCAAACATTTTTCAGCCTTGGTGAGCAGAAGAGACTAATTTCTATTAAAAAAAAATCTTTATTAATCCAACGGTTTAGTCATTTGAACAGCACCGAAACCCATTTATCATGCAACTCATATTGTGCACTGCATGAATGATTCCATGTAGGTTCGTGTAATTATATTCAGACTATGATTTAGCCTACCAGGCAATAAAATGTGCACTCAAAAAAAACACACACACACACACAAAAAAAACATTACCTTAACTGCCCTTGCTCTGTAATTCATTCATCTACATCTTGTAGTCTTTGTTATGTTAACTGCCAGACCAGTGGACACACTTACTGGAGTACCCAGCATGCCTCATTGAGTGTCACTATTCAGGACGGGGGGCAAATTGGCCACATTCCACAGCATCATGCCCTCTTAAAGCCCGTGCTTGGATAGAGCACACAAAGGACTGACCCTGGAGTTTTACTGTGTGCACACAGAGGCTGAGCGAGAGACGCAAATAAAATGTGCTGGAAAAAAGTTATTGTAATTGATTTATGCAGATTATTTGATTCATTAATAGTATGTGCTGAAACGTTTTGTTTCCAACAAACTTGTCAATGTTCAAATATCTGCATACTGAAAAAAATGCATTGGTTTGTATTGTTCACATGCACATGCAAAACTGACCACAATGCTCTTTTGGTCCTTTGGGGTTTGCTGATTTTCATCAGGTACGCGCACAGGCATGAGAAAGCATTTCAGAGTGTTAAGGGTTACCGCCGTTCAAGACAAAAGCGCACAGTTGGAGCACCGAGCCCTCCCTTGGATTCTTCCAATTACGGTGACCTTTTCTTCCCTAATCCTGACCCCTGATCTTTGACAAACCCCTCCTCAAACATCCCCAAAGTCCTGAAATTCCAAGGGTCAGGTTGCAAGCCTTTTGTCTCGAAAAAATTCAGGTGCATCTGCAAATTACTTCCCTCGCTGACCTAAAGGGGAAGTCATGAACTCAGAGTTTAAAGACAGGAACCACAGACAAATGGGGTTTTCTGAGGTTACTGAACCTGGAGTTTGATCATGTGCAACTGTCATTTCTGACTCCGGATAATTTGCTAACAACTAATCGCTGTGAAAGTCGGTACTTAAAAGTTGATATTTAAAATCATCAAAACAAACACGGCCCTATATCCAAAAGGATCACTTAGTAATAGTAGTGCATCAGATAATTAAAATGCCATTCGCAATCCATATTATATCTAACATAGTGAAAAGGGATATGCAAATAAATAAAATGGAGGCAGGACTTGATTTTATTCATTTGGAATCAATTGTATTGTGAAAAGTGGGCAATGGCAGAAGGTTTCAGAGCGGTTGAGACGTAAGAGAGGTTTGTGACGTCATCTAAAGGAAAGTCGTTTCAGAGGCGGAGCTTTTTTAAAAATTATTTTTAATTACATGCACTGATTAAATGTGCAATAAGATCAGAAACATGCTTTAAGATAGGGTGGATTTTGATTTCAACATGGATTTGACTAAAAAAAAGAGAACTGCATAAGAAAGAAAGAAAGTTACCAAAGTAACCATTCACACTGCATGAAAGAAAATGTGAGGATTAGAGGAACATGTTGGCTCTTTTCTTCTTCTTCCCATCTCTGGTTATTCCGAGGCTTTCCTTCATCAAAGCGCGCACTAAAAACCAGCAGGCAATCATTGGAATTGTTCCAGTATCCATGGAAACAAATCTAGCTCGTGGGCAGGCTGTGGGTATTCTAGAAGGAGGGGAAAAAAACTACAGGAAATGACCTAACAAAGACTCTCTCCTCTCCGATTGCTCCCATTTTCCAGTTAGGGAATGAGTAATGCTTGGACAAGAAATGTTTTCTTAAAAAAAAAAAAAAAAAAAAAAAAAAGGGAAAATCGTCTGTTACTTGTCTGGATTTGTACGGCAGACACACCGTGGGCTTCCAGCAGCAGACGGCTGTTTCGGTGTGTGCTATACATATGGTCTTCATTTCCCCAATGAAAGAGCCTCTCTGTGCATGTGTTCCACTGAGCTTACGTCCAAGCGCAAACGAGGCCTTTATGAGATTGAATTAATTTTCTGTCCATCTTAAGAGTCTCCACCCACTCTGATAAACTGCCAAAATCCAAATCAATCCAAACACAAGCCCTTAAAACCCTCCTCAGATTAAAAATGCATGTAAGACTTTCATCTCTAGGGGCTAATTACATCTACCTCTCATTGGCAAGACTTTTGATAGTTGTACAGGCTCAGGATTAATGTTCTGAGAGGCATTGCAGTTATAATAAAAATGTTTATTTCATATATGCATGCAGATGGGATTATGATCTGGGATATGTGCTTTTATTTCATTTTATTTTTTCTACTTCACCGAGTGCAACATGGATCAACATGATTGTTGATCCTGCAACAACATTCCAATCAACCAATCAGATTTGAGGGACAAGTTTATGTAAATTTAAGGCTTACAACCAGGGTTACGTGCTTCTACATCCGTGTTATTCACCATCATTTCTTCTCTGATTTTAGAGATAAGTTGTAGGTAGGGTTAGATTTAGGGGAAAGGATAGGGACTACATTTTTGGACAGGAATATTGTTCCAGGATCAACAAAATTTGGTGATCCAGGATCATGTCTTACTGAACTTTGCTTTGCTTGCACCAAGATCTGCTCAACCAATGGCATGAGTTTGTGGCAGGACTATCATAATTTCTGACCAATTGCATGGAGAGTGGTGCATCAAATGAAATTATTGATATTTTTACATTTTCAATTTACTTTAGAATCTTTTTTTTAAAAGATTTCCACACAACATGAAAATAAGTATTCAACAAATTTCAAAATCAATGAGAAGTATTTTGAAAATGTTATATCAGCAAAATATTTAAGGTTAGTTTTCATTGAAGAAAAGCAGTATACTTTGTGTATTTTTTGTGTGTGCCAAAGTTGTAAAAATAAAATATGTTCTGATATAGTAAAATCACAAAGTTTACTTCTGCAAAACCTCACCTCCTTATTGGAAAGCCACTCTGAATGAAGCAGTCTCCGATTAAATGACTGTTTTCAGCTTCTCATTTACATTGGAGCCAAAGCTGAGGTTTAAATCAGTGGTCTAGTGCATAATACTCCATCTGATAAAACAAAGACTACATGCTGACCCCTCACACAGCACACCATAGGCCCACACCATCTGTGACCACCAAGTGGGCTTTGTTACCACGGTACGGCAGATCTGATGAGATTCGAATGGGGAGGGGGTCTTTATCTCTGTGTGTTCAAAAGAAAACCCTGATAAAAGTTCTGCCTCTATGGACATTTTCAACTTAAACTGTCTGAAGAAAGAGAAAAATATGATTTCTAGCTCAGTATACTTACTCCTTTTGAGGAATTACAGATGTGAGGCCGGGTTTGACTCGTTTGACCCCTTGAAAGGGGAACGTTATTAACCACAACCGAAATCTGTTCCTTGTGCAACAGGTACTTTTCCTGTAACGGAGAAGCAAGATGACTGTGTGGCTTATCTGTTAAGCAATATCAGTTGGTTATCTGTGCTGAGATGTTTGATGGTGTGGAATAGTCATGTTAGCATCTTAGTGTGACTTCTCATTATGAATGAAACAGCTGCCTGGTGCGTCTCCATCTGGGACACAATGGCCTCTGAATACAACATGCTAATGAAACTGTGGCTGTAAACAAAGCCCCCAAAGAAGCTTGAATTCATCTATGCAAGCTTGAAGGCAGGTTCCAACCACACAAAACAACTATCAAGAGATGACGTCGAAAGAAAGGTCAAGGAAAATAGAAACAGATTTTGCGCAGTTTGCAAAGAGAATGGGAATTAATGACAAACCAACACAAAATATAACTTCAAAATACACCATAGGAAGAAAAAGGTTAATTAACTTACAAATTAATTAGGCCTATATTATTGATAAACTTTTTTTTTTGTTGTTGTTTACTAACTGCATGAACACTTTGCACTCCCTTCAAATGTATATAGAGAATGAGCCCCTAAAATAAGGAACCAAAACAACGATGGTGCCAGAAATAGCTTGAATTGATCCTGACCTCGCACTCATTTCAGTTAAAATATATCTGTTGTCTGTTACTATAAACGTACAACTATAATCCAATGACTTACATTGTTATTTTTGGGGAGAAATTGTATTTATTTATAGGCCTATGCAAATGCAGCCTATACTATAGAGTATTTTTCTCATTTCTTAATTGAAATTGACGCATTTCTTATAACTCTGGGCTGGTCAAAAAAACAAGAAAAGAATGAATATGAAATATGTTTTTTTGTTTTGTTTTTAGTAATGCCACTGGTGCATGATCTTTTCCTCTGTATGTGTTTATAATGTTAAATTCTCTCTCTCTCTCTCTCTCTCTCTCTCTCTCTCTCTCTCTCTCTCTCTCTCTCTCTCTCTCTCTCTCTCTCTCTCTCTTATTTTATTTGTGAACCAACCTTTACAAGGCGATTTAATGTAATTTCATTCCTGTAGAGGTCTGTCTTTTCTAGCTGTTTATTGTTTGATACATTATAACAATAATAAAAAGTCAATTTCGACACTTAAAACAGTATTTTTAAAAGACCGGGTAAAGGGTAAAATTAAATATTCCACCAATAAGACAAGACGGGCGCATTACAAGAAGTACGAACGAAGGGGCGGGACTTTAAGAAACAATTGACAGTGGCTGATCCAATCAAATCGAAGAAAGGATTTACGTTGCTACGCCTCTGTCCAATCAGATGTCAGTTATGTTGCCGCTGCGCTCGACGCGCCTTTCAGTTCTCAGGTTCTGGCAGTTTTGATTCACTCTTCCTCCTCACGTCTGACCGTCTCCTACCTCATCCCACCACTTCTAACGCTTTTTTTCGGACATTTTCTTTAAAACATCTCTATAAACCACCATGGCTGATACCGCTGTTGACACGACCACCACCACCGAGGTCACCGCAAAGGTAAGTTACCTGAAAAACCGATGTATTTGAGAAAAGTGGGTTTGAATGGAAATTTAAACAGAAAAGGGCTAAAAACCTCGGGGTTTTATCAGCGGCAAATGTTGTTCTCAATGAGAAAATGTTAAATAAGTATAATTAGAACACCAGCATCATATTTTCCGTTCATTCGTGTTTCGCGCGGAGTCGTGTTTAAATGAACGGTTAAAAAAAGAACCACTACGAACGTTTAATTCAAGTCGTAGCAAATAAGGCAAACCTCTATGAGGGAAAATTTCGACATATATTCCCATATGTAATCATATCCAATTAACGTTAAGTGTGGGGTTTCGGGGGGGGTGTGGGGTGAATTTGTGAGCCATCTGCCAGATTTTTTTTTCTTTCTTTCTTTGAAATGTTGGTGTGTGTGCAAAGTCAAGTCTCTTGATCTCTGCCGCGCGAATAGGCGGGAATATCGCCGCCGCGTGCTGTAAAACGCTCGCGCCTCCCGCCCCCAGTCTCTCGAGCACGTTGTCTTGGCGCGCGCTCTGCCTCCTTTTGTTTCCAGCTCGGCGCGTGTGCGCGCATGCGCGTGCACGACAGTTACCGGGAAATAAAGGGGGCAATGGGGCAAGACGGCGCGAAATAACCTCAAGTGACCTCGACATGTGTGTCCAAACAATAGATTTAATTCACGAAGGCATGAACTTAAACTGATTGTCTTTAATATAATAGACCTATTGTGGTGTCGTTTTCAGAGAAAGAACACAGACAATGTTACAAAAAAATAATTCCCCCACTTTCTGTAGTTCACGTTGAGTTTCCGTTATGACAATGTGGTATATGTGTTAAATTAAAATAAATGAGAGATACGTCATATAAAATGATGGCATAGTTTCTAAAAGTGTATTTAAAACCAAAAACCCGAGGTGGTTTTCATGACCCTGGTGTTGGTTTGCCATTTAATGTATTTTAACAGGCAGTCAGCCAGCTGGTGTGTGTGGTCTGTGCCTCATCTGTGTGTGTGGGTGGGGAAGTAACTCACGGAAAACAAACTTTCCCCTTTACAACCATGAGAAACGCGTATGCTATCACTGTGAAATAAGCACACGCTGCATTGTTTATGTAGTCTGAGGGGGGTTTATTTATTAACAGATAAACTTCTGCTTTATTTCAGGACCTGAAAGAAAAAAAAGAGGTGGTTGAAGAGGCGGCGGAGGCTGCGAAGGAAAACGGCAGTGAAGACGCACCTGCCAATGGAAATGGAACAGTAAGCGTTGAGTATTTCCCAGCAGGCCTTGTGGCTTTTGTCCCCTAGTACCCGCTCGCCGCGCAGGTGTTGAAGGGCCCCCTCCCCCTCGTTCATCACACTGCTCTTTGTTTAGGGTTCGAGAACTGTCACACATGCATCTTATGAGAAAACAGCTTTGAGGCTGGTTATTCACTTAACTGGCCTTCCCACAAACGTTTGGAAATTATCGTAATGATACTTAATCGTTGACTTTGTTCATAAATCCCCAAGTCATCTAGGTCACATAACAAACTTGGTATCGGTTTCACTCACGGTGTTTTCTCTCTTTAGACTACTAATGGTGCTTCACATAAAGAAGAGGAAACCCATGAGGACGGAGAGGGTGGAGACGATGAGGAGGGTGAGTTTGACTTATAAACTGTGTGCGGTTTTTTTTTTTTTGACTGAATTTACTAGTGCAAACACTGATGAATGACACACTTTTTGTGGTTGTCAACAGCAGGAGAGGCAGAGGAGGAGGAGGAGGAGGAAGAGAACGGTGCTGAGAAAGAGGCAGACGAACATCCCGTGAAACGTCCAGCAGAAGAGGAGGTGGGTTCGAGTTTCAATCCACACATTGGTCACAAACCCTCATGTTTCCAGCACGTCTAATCACTGCTTTTCTGCTTTTTTCAGGAGGCAGTGGAAACAAAGAAACAGAAGACAGAGGAGAACGGCGGCTCCACAGAGGCTGAAGTCAAAGCTTAAAGTTCTCGCTGCCCTTCAGTAGCTCTGTCTGTATGGTCAGTTCGACCTAGTAGAGTTTGTGCTTTTTTGTATATTTCACAGACATTCCTTTGCCGCTACAAGATCTTATTTTTTTTTTTTTGCACTGAGGCCCATAACATCATGACCCTGTCCCCTTTTTGTAAGACCTTATTTATTGGCGTAGGACCAACATTAGGAAAACCTGTACTAAAATAAGCGATGGACAGTTTACTTTAGCACACGTTTAACAAGCACACATTCTACTCTGTTATTTGACCAGCGGATGCACACGCAAGCAACTGAAAGCATGAGGTTCTTGTCATTTTCATGGGTGACATTTTTTCTGATCCACTAAAGACCAAAGATGAGTTTTAAGCGGGGGCTAATAGACAATGTTTAACCTGGTTGTGCTGCTAGAAGTTAATCCCTCGCTTTGGCAGATCAGTTAACATAACAGATGGCTCACGTGAATGAGAGGGTTCCCCTTAGTCAACGCATCGCCCGTCCCGCCCCCCCTTTTCTGAACGGCGTCTATAACATGTTAATTAACCCCTTTTTAAATCTTGAAGGTCTTTTGTTCCATATGCATTTAAAAGGATTATATCTTTCTATCCTTATGTACAGTTTTGGGGGGGTTTTGTTTTTTCATTGTGTTTTATATGGGAAGTGCAGAATGAAAACAATCTATAACAGAACTGTATGCTGGTACTGGTGTTCTTTCAGTCCTTCAAGCAAAACCTTTTTTTATTATTGTGTTTTGGTTGCTTTTTTTTTTTGACCACTGCTTTGTATAGTTTGGTTCAGGATTATAAATAAATAAAAAAAACAGTCTTGTCTTTTTAAAAAAAAAAAAAAACGAGTGCCTCTTGGGTCTTTTTTGGCGTTGCAAAACATTTCGCGAGTCGCTTAAAACGAGATTGAACACACACCAAGTATTTGAAAGAGGATTGACTCTGACTGCTGAAATCTAAAAGTCACACAAAGAAGACTAAATACTAGGATTTTCATTGGTTCGAGCTGGTTTGATCCTGCAGCGCCCCCTGCTGGTTAAAGCCTTAAACATGTTTTTACTAGAAACTACACCAGACATCTGCAGCACAAAACCTTCGTCCTGTGACAGTTTTAATTCTCAGAGCATTTACCTGTACAGTGCCACTTATTTACATCATTTCGTTAAAGGAAGAGACCATATTCTGTACATGCTTGTGTAGATTAGGCAAAAAAAAAATGTCATCTCGTTCAGTTCTTTATTCGTCGCTTCTTGATTTGCTTGCTACCTGGTGAACATGAGTTTCTTTCTTTTTTTTAAGTGTCGCGTGTATTGCAAAGCAAAACAGACAAAACATTAAAAAGATGCTTGGCAATACAGGCGCACATCTCCGAGCGCTCTGGTGGAGAGAGTCCGGATTTGTTGTAGTCACCAAACAATACATTTGTCTTGTTCTTCCACACAGGGCCTGTTTCCGATCACTCACGCCTCGGCCTCAACGTCCGCTCTGCCTGATAATGACAAGAACGACGGTCATTACAACGATCACGCCAGACCACAGGAAAGCAGGCATGAGAGCGTGCGTTCCATGACATGGCTCAGTAGGGGGAACCATAAATACGTCATTTATGTTTTTCTTATAAATATGTCATTGGAGCGTCCACCAGTGTCAAGCTACGAGCCATGTTACAGTATGGCGAACATGCGAAAGGAATATTGCTACTCATAACACGTGTGTAAGGATGCGTGTAGTAGGTAGCCTAAATGATGAGCCTAATCACTTTAAAAACAGTATATGCAAACCAATAACCAATAGACACACACATTCTCTGTTTTACTGTCGTACAGTTCGAAACAGAGGCCTACAGTAAGGCATCAATGCGGCTTTACATGCAAACAAACCGAACATCTTCAAAGTTCATGTGGACAGGATACATTTGCTTTGGACATGTGAGAGGGGTTTACTTTTATTAAAAGCAATGAGCTTTAACAATTAGCTGACCAAAAACAATATAAAGAGAGCTTTGGCTTCCTCCTTTATAAAAAAACAAACAAACATTTGATATATGTACAAGCCAGATGAAAGTAGTCAGGCATCACATGTTCACAAACACACTTTCTCTCATACACACACACTACTCAAGCTCGCCGTCATGCAGTCACCGTCGCAGCATGCTTGCGTTAAGAGATCTGAGTGAGATGCATAGTCAAAATCGCTCTTTTTTTCCCCTCTCTCACATCTCCAGCACTGCGTTCGTGAGGCGTAAAGTGAGCAAGCGCAAAGAGTCTGAGCTGTTCGTTTGTGTCGACGGGGTCCAAAATTAACTTTTTACCATGTTTGCCAACGGCTGTTGACCACTTCTGCACAATGTATATACAACAGTGGGTCCAAAAGTCCAAAAATCTTTTCTAATTTAAAACAGTTAGCTAAATTTGAGTGATATTTACTTGAAATATTTCTCTCAGTAAACTTTGGTTTGGTTTATTTGCATGACATCAGCGCTTTAGATTATTTCATGGAAGCCCATTTACGCCACATAAGAAAAAAAAAAAAAATCATGCTTTGGTAAATTATAATAATAATGAGATGAAAAGTCGAAATTTTGACATACTAAATCGAAGTTATGACATAAAAAGTCAAAATTGTGGCATGTAATAATTACGATTTTTTTAAGTCATAATTTCGACTCGGTATGTATTTTTTTCCCCTTTTTGTCATAATTTTTACTTTTTGTCACAATTTCAACTTTACTGATAATGTCATAATTTCGACTGGCAATTTTGTAAAATTTTTTATCCTAATTACGACGACACTTTTGTTCAGTATGTCGGTATGATTTCGACTGTTTATGTCATAATTTCGACTTTTTAAGTCATCATTGTGACTTTTCATCACATAATTTCGACTGTTTTGTCGAAATGATGTCATAATTTTGACTTTTTATGTCATCATTTAATTTTTTTTATCTCAACTGATTTACCAGACAGAGCATTACTTTATTTTCTTATGTGGCGGTAATGGACTTCCATATGATTTGAAACAAAACCAGATGATCATATTTTTCAAAATAATTTGAACACCTAGAAATTAGAAATATTCAATAATACTTATTCTTTATTTTTATGTGAGAAAAAACAACAACTTCAATGTGATCTCAGACTGAAGGACCCTAATGTATGTATATTTTTTGTACTTAAAAAAAAAAAAGAAAAAGATTATCCCTTACATATTTGTGTCATATATGAAAATTGTTACAAAAACACCATGGTTCTGTTTGTTTTGGTGAAATTTGTAGGTTTGTCAATAAAGAAAAAACCTTTGGCTTCCTATAAACATCTGTCGAAGTTTTCCACGTTTACCCTAAAAGTCGTTTGAAGATCCACAACAGCCCTTGATCTTTTATTTAGAGGAGCTGCTAGAATTTCTTTGCTTTGATTCTTGGATATCAAAGAGCGTTCTTACATCATGATTTACGTTATGTTGCAAATCAAGAGAGCTGGTAACTCGTGTGGTGCTGATGGGAGTGTTAATTTTGGACCCGGTGTGAGAGAGCGGATCTAAATGTGCACCAGGAGTGGCTGGGTCTCACTCTGGGGAGGCTCACCCTCGGGTGCTGGCAGATGGTACACCACACACAGTGAGGAGTACAGGCACCCCACAAATGACATCAGACTCGAAAAGTACATCACGCCCTGGGCCCCGCCCACCAGTGATGTCAGAGGGCCCATCGCCACGGAAACCAGGATTTGAGCCAGGAAGTACTGGCAGCTGAGCAGGGAGATGTCCACCCCCATACCTCGCCTGGTCCCGTCCTCGGATGAGCCACAGAACTGCGAGAACAACACGTGAGATCGATCACAACTGAAGTCACACTGTCTGCACTCACACAGATGAAAACATTTAGTACTGCAACTTTGAGAAGTTTAATACAAGGTAAACTCCACATTAAAGTCGTCATGAAATCAAAATTGACCCTTTTTACTTTGTTAGCGCATATTGTCTTGCAGTGCACAATGAATCCGTGCAAGTTAATACACAGAAAAAAAATTGTCGTGGTAATCTTTAATCAAAATCTGAACAGTTACTTGACGTAAGTTTGACAGCTTGGGTTGAAAACGCTTAACCACTCCCCTCAAACCTCAAACTTTAACTTTGGGTCCCTCGATTAGTGAAAACAAAGAAAAAAAAAGCATCTTCTGTATTGTACTTACAATGGAGTCTATGGGGCGAAAGATTACAGAGAGTAGAAATGTGTGTTAAAGCACTTACAATAACTCTCCCATGAGCTGTAAAGTTGTATCAAATCTTCGTTTTATGTGTTGAAAACATATTATTACAAATAGTTATGTTATATCCCTAGTATTTATAGTCGTGAAAGAAATCTAACGATTCTATATCGGTTTGCACAAACAAGGTTAGTAAGCAATTTGGTCACTAGTCTCATGTTAACACAAATAATGCGTCATCTTGATGCTGTACTTTTGAAATCGTGTGTATTTTAATGTTTATACTGATAAGGCTCTCACGGTATTTCTTACGTGTGCTGTTTGAGCTGTACAGATGTATAACATTTTTAATTTCATATGTTGCCAAAATATTACTGCAAATAGTTGAGTTATATCCCTATTTTCCCTATTATATCACTATTTGGTATCCTTGTGCATATTGTCTAAAAGTTACACTTTTAATAAGATTCTATATAATTTTGCACAGACAGCAATTTTGTCACTAGTCTCATAATGTTGCAACTTGATGCTATACTTTCAAAATAATGCGTATTTCAATTTTATACTGATACCGTTCACCATAGACTTCAATTGCAAATGCATTCCCATAAACACAATTTTGGTTGCACAAACGAGGCTTAACAGCCAGACTTAAATGCATGTTTGAGCTGTTTTAACTGAAGGCAACTTGCACTCTTATATCTTAAAATTTGTCACTGCCATTGTTTTGTCTCATGATTGTGATGTCTCATTAAATGCACGTTTATAAAAGCTACTTAATATCCTAATTTAACTAAAACCTAATCCTGGCTTAATCTAAAACCAGTCTGTGAAACCAGTTGCATAAACTTCTTAGACTAGTCTTACAAGTTAGTCACACTTTTTTCTTCAAGACTGGTTCTTCAACTTTTGGTTACACTTTATTTTAAGGTCCTTACTCTAATAAGAACTGATGGTAACACTTTATTTTACAGTGTCCTTGTTACATATGTACTTACCATAGTAATAACAGTAAATTATGCATAAATAACCCTCAACCAAATCATAATCCGACCCTAACCCTATAGTAAGTACATGTAGTTGCCTAATATTACTCAGTACTTAAATGTATAATTACACTGTAACAATGACACCTTAAAAATAAAGTGTAACCGAACTGAGTAATATTAATTAACTGCATGTAATTACTATAGAGTTACTGTTAGAGTCAGGGTTTGGTTTAGTGTTAGGTACTTGTGTGATTATGAATAATTTACTGTTATTACTATAGTAAGTACATGTATAACTACATCACCTTAAAATAAAGTGTCACTTTGGTCTAATTTGAAACTGAAAAGACTGATTAGCCTCTAGTTGGTCAGACTAGTTCTTAAGACACAGTTTTAACTTAGCGGCTATGTTTATGCTACTGGCCCCAGGCCTTTGTGTGTGTTTTTTAAACATCTAATTAAAGCAACACTACGGAACTTTTCCTCTGCGGTCCCCCTACAGGTTGGAAGCAGAATTGTCCATTACCGCTGTCGTAATTCATTTAGCCTACTGTCAAACGCACGCCCGCTGTTTATCCAGCACCGGCTTTGGAATGAACGATGTCCACAGACAAGGTAGAGTATGTTGCATGATTTTATGAAAGTATGATGTATTGTGACATCAGAAACGAAGAAAAACAAAATAATGACTATTGTAACGCTTGCCGTAAAGCTAGTCAAATTTGTAGTTTTCTTATGTCTCATTAGAACTACAGAAACGCGACCCGATCTGGCAATCTTACATAGTGTGGTTATAGCAGATATAGGGCTGCAAAGCGGAGGCAGAAGTGCCTTTCACCCTGTTACGACTTGAACCACTGAAACGATTTTGGAAACATTATTTTAAAGGATAGTTCCGGTATTTAGCACTTTGAGTCTCTTTTCTGGTTTGTTTTGGATGAGCTAGAGTGGTGGACACAGAAATGTTGACGATGGGTCCTGTCTCGACTTTCTGACTCGTTTAGAATCGCCTTTGACCGCTTCAGAGTGGCTGGCTATGGGCATGCACGAACATGTCCTTAAAACAACCCTTAACGTTCGTTTTTAAAACTGTGCAACTCACCGAGTGGTTAGTGGTGTTCGTTGATGATTAAAAACAAATATATCGGCGCAATGTATGATTTCAATCCGTGTTATTTGCTATAGTGGAACTATTTTTTCAGATACCTCACAACCGCGTATAAACTTCCGCTCGATATTTGAGTCTGAAGCGCAGTAATATCAACGAGCAATGAGTCCTCCAACAGAAATCAATGGGATTTTACAAAATGCCAAATAAAACACGACAGAAACTGTATTTCGCTAGGCTACTTGTTTTGGAACATCAACGAACACCACTAACCACTCGGTGAGTTGCACAGTTTTGAAAACGAACGTTAAGGGTTGTTTTAAGGACATGTTCGTGCATGCCCGTAGCCAGCCGCTCTGAAGCGGTCAAAGGCGATTCTAAACCAGTCAAAAAGTCGAGACAGGACCCATCGTCAACATTTCTGTGTCCACCACTCTAGCTCATCCAAAACAAACCAGAAAAGAGACTCAAAGTGCTAAATACCGGAATTATCCTTTAAGGTAAAATTTTTTACATAGTGTTGCTTTAAAGTGTGTTTCTGTGTCGCAGATGAACTTCCTCTCACCTGCGGGCTCTGGTAATATTCACAGAGCAGAGAGTAAGGCAGCGTACAGAGAGAAGAGAAGAGCACTCCGTAGGTGACGCAGAGAGACAGCAGCACGTACAGGTTCGTGGAGAGCGTGGCCAGTCCTGTGCCCAAACCAAAGGCCAGATAGGCAAAGAAATACAGCGAACGCAGTGAGAAGCGCTCCTCCAGCTTCTCCAGAATGGCTGCAAGAGGAAAAGAGGAAAAAAGAAAGGGATGCTAATACACACTAGTCTTTGTGCATGGTCAAGTTGTACAGAATCACTCTCACTTTCACCAACCTGAATAAAAAGCAGCACTGAATGCATAGATGCACATCCCCCAGCAGCCCATGGTGACGCCAGAGTTGTAGCGCTTGTACTCCTCTGAATCGTGGTGCGCCTTTGGGTCTCCGCCAAACACAACCTCCCCCATGAAGTCAGTGTAGAAGAGCAGCATCCCCTCAAACGACAGCCAACCTAAGGATCATGTTTTAGTCCAGGTTGATGATGGAAGATGAAATAGTTGCACATGAACACTTTTAAAAACACTCAAAAAAACCTCACAAAGTCCTGGGGCCTTTGTGTTTTTAAAATGATTACCTATAAATGTATAGCACTCCCAGATCCATTTATTACATCTAACCATATTGAAATCCATTCCCTAAAATCAGTGTTATTTTAGCATTTTTTATCCACTCTAACTAGCCTGGGTTTCCCCATACTGCCTTGCTCAGCGCGATTCTATTCACGCTGCTATGGCAGTCTGGACACCATGGGACAATTTTTCCCCTGAAAAAGGGAACCAATCACAGAACGGGGAGGGAGCAGCAAGATGATGACGACACCGAAGCAGTTTGTTTATATCAGACTCGACGTTACCTTCTACCCTCATGTTTATCTTGCACAAACTGTAATATTCGCTAAACGCCATCGTGTACAAATAAATCTTTGACCCATCGTCTTTTTCCTCGTCGAATTTCTCTCACTCTACATACGTCATCTGGTATAATTGAAGCGATTGGCTATGAGCTACATACAGGCGCATTTGATAGACATTCATAGCGCCCAATAAACGGCTCTGGGCATTCGTAAACCACGCCTCAAATACGAGAAAATGCGCACGTAGTTCCCAGACCAAGTCTCAATGAGACTTGGTCTGACATTAGCCAGGCTACACTCTAACAGTATTTATTGATAATTTTGCATTATATATATATATTATTTTTTAAATAAATATATTATATTAAATAAAAAGATATACTTTATATTTACATTTATTTTAATTTATTAATTTATTATTAGTCTTTTTATTTATTAGTTTTTTGTTGAAATATTTATATTTCACTTTAATCCATTTTTATTTCAGTTTTAGGTTTAGTAGTTTTAGTACTTTAACTTAAACTTGTTTTTTTTTTTCAAGGAAATATTGCTTTTTTTTTTAATCTAATTGCAAGGTTTTTCATCATATATTTAAATTTCATTTCAGCTTTATTTCAATTAACTTTTATTGTACATCAAAAAATATTTTATTTATTTTTTTATTTCACAGTGTCATTTATTACTAATATTTTAGTTTTTAATTAACAATTGCAAAGCTAAATTCAGCAGATTTCCCTCCCAAATCAGTGCAAAAAAATTCCAATATTTAATCAGCTATAGGTCTGTGCTAACACTTTAGTCTGTTATCAAAATCTTAAAGTCAATGCTAATTATATATATATAAAAAAATGCATATAAAATATGAGCCTCAGACATATTTAATAATGGCTAATGAGATTCAAAACCCATAGTACCCAGGAAATGGTTGGTGCACAGGCTTCGTAAACATGGAGGCATCCTGCAGATGGCGGTACAGAGCAGCAGGATTGACATCTCAGAGTCTGCTCCTTCATGGCTGCCACTGAGGTCACTGTCATAGCGCATGCCATTCAGCAGTATATTCGCCACCTTGGGAAAAGATAAACATGCAAAAGTTCAATGCCAAGTTGCATACATGCAATATGCACAGTCAAACCACTGACCTGTTGACTGAAAGTGACCGTGCGTCTACGACCGTTGTCCAAGCCACCGCTTTGAGTCATGATCGGGTCCTCTATTAAGGCCAGACTCTGAGGACGCTTCAGTATCCCTGAGGAACTGCCTCTCTGTGACCCCGACGCCTCATTGGGCTCCGCGGGTTCAATGGCTTGATTTGGCTCATTCGCTTGCAACGCTTCACTCGCCTGCAACTCTCCGTTAGGCTGTGAGTGTGTGTTTTGCTGTGAAACTTCATTTGCACCCGGTGTCTCACTCTGCCCTTGAGGAGGGGGCGTTTCTCCCGGCGGCTCTGGCTCTAATGGCTGAGGTGTCTGCTGTCCCGTGTAGCATTCGATCAATACTCGGTCTATGTAGGAGGTGCCTAAGGAGGACGCGAACTCATTAATGCCCGTGAGCGAGTTGTCCCGACTGATGAAGCTGCCGTATTTGGGGGTCAGAGGACTGAGAGGGGAGATGGGGCTGGTGAGGCCTGCGTAGAGGCGTGCGTTAGCGCTGTTCGAGCGACCCAGTGGATCCTGGTAGCGGTAATTGGAGAACTGGCTGTTATACAGGGCTTCTTCTTCGTCCTCTTCGTCCTGCTCGACAGCAGCTCCAGGAGGAGGCGGGGGGGAGGGCGGAAGAGGGAGGTTGGGGCTCTTCAGGTTTTGGCCGCTTCTGGTTTGAGGCTGGGATTTGGGGAGAGTTCGCTCAGGAATACTCGTGAGGGTCATGGCCGTGGTGGCGGCGAGGGTGATGCTGGTGAACAGGTATATGACCCGGAGCTGGCCACCTATTGACCTTCCGAACTCAGTCTTGTCCCAGTTAATGCCTCCCACAATGTAACCAAAGCCGCCTCCAAGGCCTGAGGTAAATGAAAGATGCAATAGTTATGTGATTCAGTGCTGTTATTGTTAAATAAAACTAAAACTGTGCAAATCATTTTGTGTAATTGAAATGAAGCTAAAATAAAATGTAACACAAATGTAAATTATGCATAATTACATGCAACTAACCCTCAACCAAATCCTAATCCTACCCTATATACGGTATGTATAAGTATATGCTAAGTATATGCTAATTAATATGACTCAATACTTAAATATATAATTACACTGTAACAATGACACCTTAAAATAAAGTGTAACCAAAAATTATATAAATGTTAGATGAAAAACTTAAACAAACATGAGAAATGTTGCCTTCACAACTTACTGAAATAAGTTTTAAACAAACTAAACTAAATAAAACTAAATAAAACTTATAAAAATGACAAAAGCACATAACAAAATGACGACTTAAACTAAAATTAAAAATATAAAAA
The DNA here is from genome assembly GCF_951802725.1 of Rutilus rutilus. Lineage (NCBI taxonomy): Eukaryota > Metazoa > Chordata > Actinopteri > Cypriniformes > Leuciscidae > Rutilus > Rutilus rutilus. Next base: position 29,547,622 of record NC_140227.1, on the reverse strand, counting down.
TAAAAGGAAATTCACGATATTAAATACTATAGTATGAGACTGAGAGAATTATATTTTATAAGTAACTGAAACCATAATAAAAATGAACTAAGTGAAGTAATAAATAAGTTATGGTTGAAGTACTAAAATTACAAAAAATAAATTATTGGTATAAAAATAAATTAAAGCTAAATAGAAGTATTTAAAAAACTAATAAAATGACAAAAACACATATCAAAGTTACTAAAAATAAAACTACAATTAAACTGAACATAAAAGCTAATTCACAATATTAATAAACACTATATTAATATTTAAATAGTACAGATTTTCAAGGAAATTATTTAAATTATGGGACCATGTGTTAAATGAACCTGGGAGAACTATACTTTTACAGGTAAATGAAAACATAGTCAAATTAGCCAAAATAAACAAGGCATATACAACTTTGTTAAAAATGACAAAAGCACATAATACAATTACTAAGACTTAAACTACAATTAAAATATAAATGTAAAAATATCAAGCCAAAAATAAAAATAAATGCCATAAATACTATAGCAGTATATAAATATGACTAATTATATTGGTTTGAGAAAAAGAGAAAAAAATGCTTTAAATGAATAATTCGCCATAATCTCAACGTTTTCCTCTAACCTGCCAGAAGAGCGTGTATATTTAGGCCTCGGTCTTGGTCCTCTGGGCTACACACATCCATCATGTACGCATGACTGGGGTTGTCAGCTGAGTCCGCGCTGAAGTCCATCAGAACCACACCACACACCGTCAGCACGATGCCCCACTTGTGATCCAGGGTTGTGTCCGCCAGCGCTGAGCCGATGTCCCGTCCATTCAGCACCAGTGTTAGACCCAGCAGAGCCCCTACAAACACAACCACAGAACAACATTACGACCAACTTCTCTAAATAAGAATGCAAGTTCACCCAAAAACTGTAGTTTCATTGCCACATATTAAAATGCAAAGGGTTCTAAACAGAAAAAGAGAGAAATAGATGCTTGATTTGAGCAATTAGTGAAGTTTGCAATAGCTAAATTCAGACCTGCTTACCTATCGCCAGGGCAAAAATAAAAGGTCTCCTGCGGCCAAAGCGAGACGTACATCGGTCACTCCAAGCTCCAAGAATTGGTTGCAGTAGGAATCCTGACAATCATAAAAGACAATCAAAAAAACTGGTATAGCTATATGTAACAGAGGCCAGTTAATAAGAGCTGGGGGTTAGGTGTCTTGCTCAAGGGCACCTCAGTCATAAAAATGTATATGCTAAATATTTATGTTGCAATATAAATATATGAAAAACGGAAAAGAAATGTTGCCTTGGCAAACTAACTGAAATATTTACTGAAGCTGAAATAAAAATATAAGTTGAAGTAATAAAATTACAAAGATTAGAAAGCTCATAATAAAATTAGGAAAATTAAATTTAAATGAAAACCTGAAAATATAAAAATAAACACAAATATTAATAAATACTATAATAATATATCAATAATACTAAATGTTGGCTGCAATTGCAACACAGAAGCAGCAAAAAATAAAATAAAAAATATGTTGCATGTTAAATATATATGTTGCAATATAAATATGAAATGAAAAACTTAAACTTATTTTTTTATTTTTGTTGAACAAATACTATGATATAGTAAAAATAAAAATATGCCTTGGCATGCTAACTGAAATAAATATTTACTGAAGCTGAAATTATTTTTTAAATCAAATAAAAAAACTAAACTAAAAATAAATTAAAGCTAACATAATTATTTTTAACAATGACAAAAGCACATAAGAAAAAACTACACATATAAAAATAAAAGACAATTTAAACTCTTAATAAATACTATAATACTATGTAGATAATACTAAATGGTGGCTGCAACTGCAATAGAAGTGGCTAAAAAAATAGGCCTATGTTGCATGTTAAATATATATTTTCCTTTTCAGGATTTCCAGCTCATTCTTTTCAATATAATGAAAGTGAATGCTTTAACAAAGTAATCCATGTGCTCTTCTAAAGGCATATAATCGCTTTGTGCGACGAACAGACCCGAAAACTTGGCGTCTGCTCTAGCTTGTGTACGTTCAGGAGAAAAGTATAGATTTCTGAGTCTGATTTGTGAACGAAGTAGTAGAATATTCTCTATGAATGATTCATTCACAGATCTGACTGATCCAGTATTTGAAAGAACCTCAATGATCTGAGACTGCTTGCACAAGCATAGATTTAAAGTTAGACGTTAGTCGTTTAATTTTTTATTTAAGATCGCACATAAATAAAAGTAGACTGATTACCCCTCGATTAGTTTTAAACACAGTGGCTGTTTATGCAACTGGACTTAAATTTCTGTCTGTTTTTTTTAATACAAAGATATCACATGGCTTCAGAGGCCTTTGAATATGAATATTTGAATTTAATATACTACTTTTATGTACATTTATGCATTTAGCAGATGCTTTTTTTTAACCAGTGACTAATTTATACATTTGTGGGAATGGAACCCATGACACCTGGTGTTGTTCGCAGCATGATCTACTGTTTAATCTACAGGAACATTCATCATTTGCCTTATTTTTTAAGCTTTACAGCCGAAAGTCTGCGAGGACATTCAAAAATGTCTCCTTTTATATTCCGCAGCAGAATCATTTGTTTGAATTCATCATTTAAAGGCCCACTGAAGTGCCTTGGAGCGCGCAGCTTTGTACGATGCGTTGACGTAATTTCCACTGAAACAGGAAGCTAAGGCGGGACATATTGAATGGCTCCTCCCCCTTTTCAAATAGCCAATAGCGAGCGCTGATGATCCGTTGGATTCAATAATAGAGGTTTGAATAAATTCCATTTCATTATTAACCAACGTTCAGTTGGAAAACGAAATAAAACTCGAGCGGTCGCTTTGGCCAGGTGGTATTTACAGCATAGGGGGCGGAGCTTTAGATTCTAGAGAGCATTTGATTGGACAGAAGCTGAAGTCCGCTATGATGTCATACAAATCCGTTATCCATTTTAGCGGAAGTGAGAGACTGTAAGTTTTGAATGCTTATATCTCCTAAATGTGAATTTTGTCATTGTTTTGGAACAAACCAGCTTATTCATAGCATTAAGGCTAACATATTCATACTAAAAGCTAAAAAACTTACATTCTGATGATTTCAGGGGGCCTTTAATATCTACTTACCTAAGATTGGACTGATGAACCACACAAGACTGTAGAACTGGTCGGGCAGCCCCATCTGAAGTAGCACAGGAGTAACATACGCCGTTTCCATCGCGTAGCTGAACTCGATACCAAACAAGATGGATCCATTGAAGAGAAGCTCGGGGAAAGTGCGTCTCGGAGGCAGTTCGCTGAGGTCGAGCTGTTCCAGGGGACACGGGGTGTTCGGCGGCGGAGGAGGAGACGGTCTGATCAGTTTCCGGCGCTTCGGGTGCCTCTGGAAGTTATTGGCTCTGTGACTGAGGTGCCGTGTGGTGGACGCTGGGAAGCTGGACGTCTTGGACAGAGTGGGTCTCCATGTGCCATCCTGGGCAGTCCCGAACTTCCCCCCCACAGGACTGGACAACAGGGGGTCGCTCGAGGTGCCCATTCCAGGAGATGACATTCTGCTCACACTGCAAGGGGGAAAAAATAGAAGCGTTGATGCAAATTTCAAAAGACATGGAAAAGCAATCCATCACCGCTCTCAGATGCACAGAGCGCTCTTAGGTCATGGTGACATTGAGGTAGGACAAGATAAACAGCACAATTACATAAAGCCATGGCGGAAAGCATCACAACAGGGGGTTCGTGCATCAAATCAGCAGAAAAGTATTGTGATGAATGAAGCGCCATTGCTTCAAGGTGGTCAGTGATATAGATATGACACTTCCCTCGTGCACACGACGCACTGCAACCAATGCGCAGATCCAGAGTGTGAAGATGCGCAGTGCACATGTGGTCTCTTCATAGCTGAGGAAGCAAAACGCGTAACGGCAGCCTTCTGAGAAGCGCACCAGGCGTGACTAAAAAGAGCACGTGATCTTCGATTAATAGAAATGTTTAATAGGCTAATGGATGACAAAGAGGATGCTTGGAGCTGCACTTAAGTGGTGCACTATTAATCACTCCAATCATTTGATTTCAAGGTAAAGATTATACAATCGACTCCTCCACTCGTTTGTTCTTTGTGAGAGAGGCGTGCACATGGAGATATTACCTTTATCCGGGATGCTCTTCATGCATTACTGGTGGTTTGCAAACAGCAGACGGAACGGCAAATCATGTTGAAGCTGCTGTTTAACGTTTCTTCCTCTTTCGTCCTTTCTGGCGCAGTCATTTCTCTGCTTTTATCGTGCTCCTCCGGTCTTCCCCTGTTCTCTCATCTCTCCTCGGCTGAGGCTCGGCTCTCCCCCGTGACGTCACGGCATCGCCCCTCCCGCGCAAATCTGCAGCATCAGCATCAACTGAAAACTGACACCTGTCTAAAACACTTCAAACTCTTAAAGGGACTTCACCCAAAAATGAAAATTCTGCCACCATCTACTCACTTTCAAGTTGTTTCAAGTTGCTGAGCAGGGTAACGCGGGGCTAGTTGTAACACACTTGTTTTAAATACTTCCACACATGCTAGCATGACGAAACTTGGTGTATTTACTAGTAGTTGCCGCCAAAAAAAAGATATCCATAGACATTTATTAAACCATAGCAAAAAAGTACATTTCTTACTTAAGTAAATTTTTCATCTCTATTTTTTGTGTTTATTTAAAATTAGACAAATCTGATATTATTTTAATATCCAATATGTTATTTAACAGTTGAGATAGTTCTTTAATCTAACACTAGCCGGGTTTAAATCCCAGTTGTGCAGGTGGGGCATGTTGTCACAATGCGTTACAATGTGACAACTATTAGAAATATGCTATTATATTCTATACTTTTATTAATTCTATTGAGAAAACATGAGAAAAAGGTGAATAAAGACTGAGAGTCAATGTTCAGAAATTACTAATTATTTATTTGTTTTGAACTATGTTGTATAGCTGTGTTTCCCTGTGTTCGTAGTCAAAACTCAAAAATGAGTTTATATTTAATTATTAAAAAATGCCATTATTTTATATGAAAAAGTTAATAATTGTATTTTATTTAGAAAATATTTTAGTTTGTCTTGTTTTTTTTTTTATTAGATCAGATAACATTTTAAGCTGTCATTATGGTCATGTTACAATGTGCCCCTCACATGTTACAAAGTACCCCACCTTTGGGGCATGTTGTCACATTTCACTTCCATTCTTTAGGGGTATATCAAGAAAAAAGTATATACTGTATTAATAAAACAAAACCACATAATTGTACTAGACATGTGGGAAATTTATGTAAAATGAACCATAAGTAGATTTACACAAACTGAGAAAGTAAAAAAGCGTTACTTTGTGCCCCGCTCTCCCCCACAAAAGAAGATATTTTAAAGAATGTCAGTACTCAAACAGTTGATGGGCCCCATTGACTTCCATAGTATTTTTTTTCTATACTATGGAATTCAATGGGTGCTGTCAACTGTTTGGTCACACATATTGTTTAAAATATCTTCTTGTGTGTTCAGCAGAGAAAATAAATTCATATAGGTTTGGAACAACTTGAGGGTGAGTAAAGGATGACTGAATTTTCATTTTGGGGTGAACTATCCCTTTAACTGTTACCGTCCCACATTTATCGCCTTTTTCATATTACATATATTAGTAATCATCATGTATTAGGTATCATTCGAAAGCTTACAAACTCAAAATTCATCCTGTGTAAGCCATTTTGAAATTGGACGTTATGTTACCATGGAAACAATACTCTAATTTCTTTTAGCAGGCTCATCCACGGCAGGTTTCATATTACAAAATTAATTTTTAACTACTTTATAATCAAAACCTTTTCTAATCTTGACAAAACACATATCATCTGAAAGGTCTGAGTCTCAAGGTTCCATATTTTGTATAGAAGTGATATTTGGACATAAATGTATTCATTTATTATAAGAGAATGCATTAACAAATTCATTGGAATGTGGGTGATACCTGGTGGCTATTTTTATGGTACAGTGCCTAAACTAAATCCATAGGAACTTAAAGGGGTGGTATAATACCCTTTTCACAAGATGTAAAGTCTTTGATGTCCCCAGAGTGTGTATGTGAAGTTTTAGCTCAAAATACCCCACAGATATTTTTATATAGCATGTTAAAATTGTCAATTTTTGAGGGTGAGCAAAAACGCACCGTTTTGTGTCTGTTCCTTTAAATGCAAATGAGCTGCTGCTCCCGGCACAGGGGGCGGAGCTTCAACAGCTTGCACTCACACAGACATGCACTGAAAATTTCAAAAACTTTTAGCCTTTTATGTTCAAACCGGATTCAGACAATGATGGAGAGACTCAAGAAGAAGTGACAACATGTAGAAGCAACAGGACGTTTCTGAATGGTTAGTTGATGAATTTATGTAGCTTATGTGTATTTATTTTCTAGTCATTGATTAGCATATTCTGTCATGATAATCTATAAATCGTGGTCCGGGGGCGGGGTTTATGTAAATTTTAGGGTTGGTGATGTCACTAACCCGGGAGGAATGTCGTGTAGTCTCTACCAGCCGTTTGTTGTAGTCCTTATAAAAGCAATTTCTTTAAAAGCAAATATCTCCCTTTGCTTTGAACTTTGAGCATTGTAACTTTGCAGATGTTGTTTATGCTCAAACAGCAACATTACACACTAACTAAAGTTAGAAAAGTGAAATCATAATCAACCACCCCTTTAAATTTTTGTGAAATCAACTTCAAATTTGGAACACAACTTGGATGGACATATGGCTTTGATTTTATCGTAATTTTAGAGCGAACATTTTGTAAAACACATATTTTATATAGAATAAAAAATATTTAGTTCAGTACATTTAATTTAGAGTAAATTTAAACTAAAATAGCATTCCATAATATTCCAACCCAGCTAGCAAAATGTCTATTAGACGTTGAATAGACGTAAATTTTCAACGTCTAATTACGACTTTTCAACGTTGAAAACAGGTCGATCTTCAACGTCTTGATGGAATATGTAAAACTCGTTAAATTTATTTGAGATAATAATGAACATGGTTTGGTAGTTTGTTTTTCTCCGTTATTTTAGCATATAACAGACTTATCCTGTATTAGATTATCAGTTGAATACATGTGGTATCTTAGATGATCAGTTGAAAACACGTAGTCAAACAGTCCTGCCAAAACTACTTAGTTGAAATCACGTCGTAAACCAGTCCAAGGCGTATTTTCAACCATATCTCAACGTTGAAAGGTTGAATTACAACCATTTAAGTTTGGATAGTGCATTTTTCACATCTATTCTCAAAAAGAGGGGTGACAGTTAAGGCCTGTTCACACCAAAGACAATAGCTATAAATATAACAATAAAGATATAGTCCTAAAAATCTTTCTCAATATTAAAGAATAGCTGAGTTCACACCACAGCTATAACGATAACGATAATGGAATGATTTTATCCAGCTGATGAACGATAAAAACATTGACAGCCAATCAGAATCTATCTTCTTGTTTGGAGCTCGAGCATTTAAAGTGACAGACACGCTTAGAATAAACAGAACAATATGGTCCGCTGGTGTGGATGCTATTGTTATCTTTATAGTTATCTTTATAGTTGTCTTTATTTATCTTTATAGTTATCATTGTTGGTGTGGATGGGCTTTTAAGGGGTTAAAAGCCACATGGACCTTCAAGATGTCAAGATTGACATCATAGTTGGGTAAACTTCAATAGCGGTGAATGAGAGACAACATTAAAAAAAATTGTGTTCCCATTTGCTCAAATAACAAAAGAAAAACTCCACAATGATGTGTTTTCACAACTTTAAAAAGAGGAAAAGAATAGAGAGAGAGATTGATAAAGGCAGTCAGAAGAGAGAAAGATTAACTTAACTGAAGTAAACTTTACTGTCAGCTGTAGCCAATTAGAAACACCCTCACAGCAGCGTTAACTAGTTACTTGTTTCAAAGGTAATATAATACAAAGTATAGTGTTATAAATGTAGCCTACATACATAAAAAAAAAGACAAATATACAACATTTTGCAGGATTTACGATGTTGATGATGCGCCAAAAGGCGTCATCACAGTCTGTGTCCATTAAGGAGTGCTAGCAAACCAACACCTTTCTGAAGTTAATGATTTACTATACACCGATGTTGAGTACAATATTTATTTATTTTTCTCTTGGTCTGTATTGATTATTTAATGTAAATCATTAATTTACAACGTTCTAATTGAGGAAGACAGACTTAAGTTACTGACCTTTGATGTACTAAACCACACCCTCAATTATCTTATAGAATATGTTAGCCTTTATTTTGGCCTCAAAATATATATATTGTAGACTAGAGAGATTCATATAGCAGCCATTTACATTTACAAGTACTGAGTTTACGGGAAAAAATAATTTCGGCAAGTGATTAAATAACTAACAGATAATAGTTGCCATTGTCATATTTATGTAATATGCCCCGCCCCTCGAGCGCATGGTTTGAATTCCCGAAGCTGTGATTGGCCTATACGAGTGTCACTCACGTCATGTCTTACACAAGTGGGCGTGTGTATATAACAGCGGCGAGTTTGTGTGCTTGTGTAATGTGAAGTGTAAAGAACCGCAGAAGGAACAAGGAGACAATTTTCACACCTAAAGGCCAAAAATAAACTGTAAGAAAATGTCGTCTGTGAATTTGACCAGCCTTGGAGCCAACCAACTAAAAAACACCACGTCTGGAGAGGTAATAATTCAACTACAATGTTCCTATAAGTTAGCATTCAACTAACGTTAGGCAGACTACAGTGATGTTCTGAATCATTTCCAAACCTTAAATGAGTGCTAAAGAGTGCTAAATAACAAGAAATACAGTACTGCGTTATATTAAAATCATTTAAATTACAATTTCAAAGTGTAGTCATGAAAAACACTTCCTGGTTTGAGTTTTCACATTGTGACAACAATAATTTGCAGGTGTCAAATGCACTGATAATAACACATTATGAGTCTTTATAATCTAATGCAACAAAACCATACTTTAAACCTATGCAGTTATGAGATTCTTTTGAGATTTTCTTCTTCTAGTTGGGTGTATTGATATTTAAAGTAATATATGTAATGTTATTTGCCTTCTAAGTTATATTTAAAATTTCTAAATATATATATATTTTTTGAAGTTTTAAGTCTTTGAATGCATATTTTTCAAACCATTTAAAACATGCATGTGACTCAATTTATTTTAAATCCCTAAAAGTGAAATTACTTGAATACCTAAATACTTGAAAGTTAAAGTTTATTGAAATAAATAATTCTCACTCAGTAAGTCACATGATAAATTACCATGAACATTCCATTCATTCTTTTCAGAATCAGGAATTCAGGTTTTTGTCACACATTAACATTTTAAATATGTAGTCTCTTAATTATGAGCTCATAAAAACGGCATGTGTAATAATTTTAAATGAATTAGAAATTTGAACTCTAGCATGTCATGGCTTCATATGCAGTGTCAACCACCCAAAAATGTAAAAAAAATAAAGTTGGTATCATCCATATGCGTGCTATTCCAGATTAGCTGGAACTAATGAATGAAAATGTGATTTGTCTGTTGATCTGTTAGTCTCTTGTCTTGTTCATTAGATGGTGGAGGTTGGTTCTCTGTGGCGGGAGCAGACGGTCATTCTCTTCTTCTTGCGGAGGTTTGGTTGTCAGGTGTGCCGGTGGATGGCAGCGGAGGTCAGTAAACTGGAGAAAGACCTGAAAGCAAATGGCATCGCTCTGATTGGCGTCGGACCGGAAGAGATGGGAGTGAAGGAGTTCAAGGATGGGGGATTCTTCAAGGGCGGTGAGGATTTGACACTTGGCATTATGTTGTTTAATAATGTTCCTAATTTCTTAGTTTTACACTGTTTCTCAAATATGCAGTGGGTTATTAAAGTCTGAGACCACAGTGAAAGATCTAGTAGTGTTATATGAAGGCCTGTTCAGACCAAAGACAATATCTATAGCGATAATGATAAAGATAAGAGTTCTAAATATAAATGAATAGCAGAGTGCAAAACACAAATGCAATGTAACGATAATGACACAGAGAAACAGTATCATTGAAATCACTTTTAGATTTACTGACGAGACGACGTGCAAATTAATGAACAAACGCAGCCGGATCATTTCCACAATAACCAACGCAATCTGCCAAGAGAAGCGCAAATTAGCATCTGGTTTAAGACATGCTTTTTATGGGCGGTTAATAATGGCACAAATACCAGTAAATTGACTTGCACAAACCTTAGTGAATCACTTTGCATGATTCATTTGAATACTCTCTTCCCATAAGTTTTGTGTCTAAAAGGGAAACTCCTGCAAATAATATCAGCCGCAAAGATAACCCTGTTCACGCCTTTTCAGCGATTATTTTACACTGTGTGTCTTTAGTAAATCCTGACAGTAGTTTTTCAACACCGAAAGAAAGTTTGCGCTTGTTATCTTTATAGTTATCTATATTGGTGTGAACGGGCCTTGACTCATAATGCATTTGGGTTTGTTTTGACCCAGAAGAGATGCATAAAAAATTCTTTAAAAATGCGTAGGTTTTAGTATAGGAACCAAACTTTGGAAATGTGTCAAGACTATGAAAAACATATAATTTTTTTTTTTTTTACAAATATATATAAAAAAAAGAGATTTAAACATTTAAACCTGGAAATGAAAGAAACTGTAAAATAATGCATGACATAACATAACACACTAAGTGTTTGATCAAATGCATGTAACTGAGTGACACTGATCATTTTCTTGCTTCAATTGAAGCACAAGATGCTCAACTTCTCCTTGTGCTGGATTCGGGTTTTCTTCGAGCGTCTCCAAGGCAGGAAATAACAAATTATCAAATGCAAAATGCAGATTTCACAAGTGCACTCTTGGACCCCATTGAGTTAAAGAATGATTTCAATACTGCATTCTTTCTTCTGAAATAAGTGATAACCTCAGGTTAAGCTCATTGTGTGGGTTTTGAATTTATTAGTGATAAAACACGTGTTTTTTTACTGTCTTTTGTACCTGTTACTGTGCTAGCCATGCCTGTGTTTACCTTGGGTTTGCCACTGATAAAAGGTGTCAGGCGTTTTCCTGATCCTGTGAATATTTAACTTTTTCTTTGTTCTAGACATCTACATTGACGAGAAGAAACAGTGTTACAAAGATTTAGGCTTTAAAAGGTATGAGGTTCAACTTAAGGAAAAGTTAAAGGAATAGTTCAGCCAAGAATAAAAAAATTCTCTCTCAAAATGTACTCACCCTCAAATTGTTATAAACATGTTGTATTGAACACAAAAGAAGATATTTTGAAGTATGTTGGTAACCAGACAGTTTATGGACCCCATTGACTTCAATAGTATGAAAAAAAGTCAATGGGGTCCATTAATGGTCTGGTTACCGATATTCTTCATGCAATCTTCCTTTGTGTTCAGCAGAAGAAAGAAATTCATAAAGGTTTAGAAGGTGAGTAAATGATGACAGAATTTTTATTTTTGGGTGAACGAATGCGTGATGTTGGACCATGACACAAGCATGACAAAAATCCTCTGGTTTCCAATCTCAGGTACAATGCCATGAATGTGGTTCCAGCTGCCATGGGAAAGAAAGTACGAGAAATTGCCTCAAAGGTATGTACATTGCCTTTAATAGTCATTTTTTAATTCAAATTGTGATTCTGGCCTAATGATAATTAGTGACTAATGAGATGTCTTAATTGTAAACAGTTTTAATAATGACCAAATCCAAGGTGTTAAATAAATAATAGCTTCTGATTCATGTTTTTTCACCCTGTCTTGAAGGCAAGTGCAGAAGGAATTCAAGGAAACTTTAGTGGAGATCTTCTGCAGAGTGGAGGCATGCTCATCGTCGCAAAAGGTAAAAAAGTTTCTGAGTCAGATGTCATATTTTCATCATTTTCACTAGGAAAATGTATTGGTCCAGTCTTTTATCGTTTTTTATAGTGATTATCTTGTTCTTCCTCTGTGCACTGATAAATGTGTCATAGAGGAGAACCGAAACTTGTAATCTAAGCAGTCTGCATTATTGTCACTAGAGGGCAGCATGGCTTCGTATTTAAAAAATGTAGCACATGCAAATCTGTTCTGTGCCATGAGAAATAATGTGAAGAAATCTGTTTGTAGCTGAGATTAACATTTTACAATAATACCTTGATGTGTCTGTGAACTGTTTCTGGGTCTCAGGGTGCCACCAGTATGGCTTGCACTTATTCAGAAATACAACTAAACATGTTTTCCTAGTACTTGAACTCTCATTAACTCTCATTACTTGAATGCAACTGGATGTTGAAGTTTGTTTGTAATTCTCATTAATCTCATGATGGTTCTCATTAGATTCTCATTGCTGTAACAGAGTGATGAGAATATTTGTCCAGACGCAATTGTTTTTCTAATTAAAATAGATTCATTTAAAGTGGTGGTTGAATATGATTTCACTTTTCTAACTTTAGTTAGTGTGTAATGTTGCTGTTTGAGCATAAAGAACATCCTGCAAAGTTACAATGCTCAAAGTTCAGAGCAAAGGGAGATATTTGCTTTTAAAGAAATCGCTTTTTAAGGACTACAACAAACGTCTGGTAGAGACTACACGACATTCCTCCCGGGTTAGTGACATCACTAACCCTAAAATTTACATAAACCCCGCCCCCTGAACACGATTTATAGATTATCAAGACAGAATATGCTAATCAATGACTAAAAGATAACTACACATAAGCTACATACATTTACCAACTAAACATTCAGAAATGTTGTCTACATGTTGTCACTTCTTCCTGAGTCTCTCCATCTTTCTGACTCCGGTTTGAACATAAAAGGCTAAAAGTTTTTGACATTTTCAGTGCATGTGTGTGTGAGGTAAAAGAACACAAGCTCTTGAAGCTCCGCCCACTGTGCCGTGAGCTGCAGCTCATTTGCATTTAAAGGGACAGACACAAAAACGGTGCGTTTTTGCTCACCCTCAAAAAGTGACGGTTTTAACATGCTATATAAAAATATCTGTGGGGTATTTTGAGCTAAAACTTCACATACACACTCTGGGGACATCAGAGACTTATTTTACATCTTGTGAAAAGGGCATTATACCACCCCTTTAATGTTTAAACAGTACCACCATAACGTTTCATGAAATATCACAATGCTAAATGTGTCACTCTGTTCAGGTGGAGAAAAGGTTTTGCTGCATTTTGTCCAGAAAACGCCTGCAGACAACGCATCTCTGGAGGACATCACCAAAGCTCTCGGGATCTCGGCGAACGTCCAGGCCGGTGAAAAGCCACAGGTAAAACAGGAAGCATTTGTAAGGTCGAACCTCTTTGGCCCGGTTTACACCTGGTATTGAGATGCATTTTGGTCGATAGGTTCACAAGTAGACACATTCCCGTTTACACCTGTTTTTTTATCCATCTCTTTTGTCCACTTTCGCCCACTTCTGTCCTGATTTCTTCGAGGGGTGGGTAAATGTATGGGCTTTAGATCTTTCGATCTAATGGATGAAAGAAGCTCACGCAATTTATATATGAACGTGACCGGAGACGACGTAAAAACATACAGAGAGCATCAGCTTTAGTTTCTGCTCTGACCGCTTTAAGACCACACCGATATCAGAAATGGTGACAGAACATTGTGCTTTGGGACGTTTTTCATCTTCAAACCAAACCTGGGTCTTAATACCGACAAAGTCCCGTCTGGCTATCGCACTTTTCATAATGTTTGTGCTTTAGGTCTGTAGGCCGAGAGTGGGCGTCTTTAGTGGCTGTTCAAACGCATTTGAACACAGGAGCGTTTACACTATGAGAGCAATCCGGTCTAATGCATTTTACCTTTTGTAAGTGGTTGAAAGTGGACAAGCTCAAAACGTTTTCGACCCCGTTTACATCTGTATTTAGTGTCGTCCACTTGTGATCCAATCGACCAAAATGCATCTTAACACCAGATGTAAACAGGGCCTTTCATACTGGAGTATAGTCAGATGTCACATGTAAAGTTAGTGGTTGTGATTGTTATTGGGTAAACCAGTCAGGAGTTCTTCCTCTAAATTGTTTCTGGATATTTTATGGTAATAGGAACAACATTGCAATAAATAATGAAATCCATTAATCCAACCACACAAAACAAGCATTAAAATCAGTTAAAACAGCCAAAAATCTTTAGTAAAAGTGAGTAAAAAATATTCTTAAATCTCGTTATCCTTAATCCTTAGCCAGTAAATAATGAACAACTGGTAAATTCATGGGTTAAAATGAGTGGACATTCAGCTCTTAAAAGTTCTTTACAAAAATCGATTCAAATTAATTAAATATATATTTTAAATAGACTACAGCATTTAACATGCCTAAGACTTTTGCATGCACAGTAACATGCACAATACTGTGTGTATATATATATATACAAGAGATTGGCATGGTTTTATTTCAGTTAGCCTAATAGCTAGTTTGATTTGCATTGAGAGATGATCTTATGGAAAGTACCCCATGCCAATCTCTAGGTATGGTGAAGGCTATGTGATGATGTGGGGCTATTTTAATTCCAAAGGCCAAGGGAACTTTATCAGGATGCATAGTATCCTAAAAAATAAAAATAAAAATACTTAAAAATAAAAATCTGCCTGCCTCTATGGGAATTTAACATAGGGGTGTCCAAACTTATGCACCCTGTATTTTAAGGAAGAACATTTATTTATTTACGATACATTATTCATTAAAAAAAACAACTGGTGTCCTTAAAGGTTGGATTTTTCCTAATTTTTTAAATTAAGGCATTAAGTTCAGTTTCCAAAAGAAGATTTTTTTATTCCTCTTTTTAGTCAACTTTAGCATGGGTGTCTAAACTTATGCATAGCACTGTACATAGGATTTAAGTCATACTGCCCACCTCTAATAACTATCTGAAGTGTTTTAAATGGCTCAGATTGAAGTTTTTTGTTTTTTAAAATGACTATATTCTTTCAAACAAGTTGTTTCAGTATTGTACTCATGTTGATGCTTGATATTGTATTACTTATGAACAAGTGATTCTTCTCCACAAACTGTCTAACATTACCCTCTAGTATATGTTTCTACTTTAATTGACTCAAAAATATGTGACCACACTATTGCAATAACGTATTTTTAAGGCCAGTCTAAATACTCTTTTTGTGTATTGTGTTGGGTTACTTCACATTACAAGGACAATTTCACTGTGGCTTTTACTGCAGTAAAGAGTTTATAGAGTGTAAGATTTTAAGTTGCATTGATCCATGCAACCACACAAGAACGTTTAAATTGCATCCACGGTGAAACCAGGACACCAGAGACATCCTTACCTTGTTTTGCTCAATTTCGTTGGAATAATATCTTGTATTTTTTTTTACCTCAGTGACTTAAATAGACCAGAATATGAGGAAAAGCACAATTAAACCCTTAAAGGCCTCCACAAGACATGCTAAAGAATCCGTGTTCTGCCGCAGCGTGACCTAATTCATGTCAACGAGCAACTTCACCAATCGCTGTTCTAGAGAGAAAGGCTTGAATCTCTCTGATGTTAGAGCACAGATGCTTTGGCTTACGTAAGTGGATGTTTGAACAAGTGAAGTGATTGTGGGGTAGAACAGAGTCTTGTTGTGAGGCTCATCTCTTGGTTTAGTGTGATCTTAACCACCCTGAGGTCCCATGATGCACCTGGGCGTGAGATTACAGTGGAGCTCCTCTAACGACAAAACCCACTAAAACCAGCAGATGCCATTTTTACTGCTTTTTTTCTTACATAGACGTACAACTCCTAAAGTCACACACGGTGTGAATTAAGGACTTTACCGTGGTATCCTGCAGGAAATGGCACTTTTTGCCTTTCTTTTCCTTGTCAAGCTCAAGATGAGGTGAAGTAGACACGCACTCTTTGTATGTCCAGTCGAGGAAGCAAAAACTTTCTCCATAGAGAATCCCCAGAGAAACAGAAGAAATAGAGCAACTGATTGTTAGAATAATCTTGTAAAGCCTAACATATGACATTATTATTATTTTTTTTAAGTTTATTGAACCTTTTAGACAAAATCTTAAAAATGTAATTAAGAATTTTAAATGAGTACAAATAAAACAAGCTTAATAAAACATTTTGTATACATTTCTTAATTCATAATAACTCAATTTGATAGAATATTACTATTAATTGAAATGTGTAAATCTTGAAAAAAGGATTTTTTTATTTTATTTTTAGCTCAAAAAGCACCTAAATCTTATTCAAACTGAGCAAAAATATGCAATTTGGTGCAGTTGCTGATATTTTAATGGCTGAAAAGATTCTCATCACTTGTAGTATAGATCTTTGTAACAGTTTAACAGATACTTATCATAATTATCATATTAATAATATCACTCTATATGTGACCCTGGACCAGAAAACCAGTCACATGGGTCAATTTCTTGAAATTGAGATTTATACATCATCTGAAAGCTGAATAAATAAGCTTTCCACTGATGTATGGTTTGTTAGGATAGAACAATATTTGGTCGAGATACAACTATTAGAAAATCTGGAATCTGAGGGTGTAAAAAAATGTAAACATTGAGAAAATCTCCTTTAAAGTTGTGCATTTATGTTCACGATTGTGCTGCACTCACTCACACAAATAAATGTTTTATATATTTACGGTAGGAAATTTACTAAATATCTTCATGGAACATTTTCTTTACTTAATATCCTAATGATTTTCGGCATAAAAGAAAAATGGATAATTTTGACCCATACAATGTATTGTTGGCTATTGCACACATGCGACTTATGACTGGTTTTGTGATCGAGGGTCACATATCTGCCAATACTATGTCTTAGTAAGATATTTAAATGCTTAGTTTAATGATCAAAGCTCTGTAGTTTTTATTGTGAGGACAAACATATAATGTTATGCAATACAATGCCGATTACCATTTCTCAAAAGCCTGATGGATCATATTTGATACTCATGATTAAAATAAAATAAAAAAATAAACGTGTGTTGAGATTGATAATCTAGTAAAGCTAAGTTGCTTCAGTCTAGTTAATGTTCATCCTGAAATATTAATAACAATACAAAAGTTAATCTTAGGTTTACTAAAAATCAGTAAAGATTTCACAGCAAAAAGACACGTGAACCACGAGCCGAAGAGGGACGCTTTTACAATTACACTAAAACACTTAAAAAGTTAATAAGCTTAAAAGTATAATCTATCAATCAGATGACAGAAGGCATGTAGTAGATTGTGTGCAACAGGTCATTCATCAAAGTTGATCATTTAGAGGCCTTTTGCATATCAAACGGTATAGAAATCTTCTGGTTTAACTGTTTTAGCCTCTATAAAAGCTTAGTAACTCTGTGTGTGTAGATGTGTGTGTCTTCAGAGGACTTTGAATATAGTGCACAAGCACAAGTCAAACGGACTGCTTTGATTATGCTTTTATGATGCTTTGTTGTCATTTTGGGAGCTCAACTGTCCCAGTACTTCTTCAGTTTCATCATACTGATTGCATGCAAGACAGAAAAACATGTGCGAGTAAATAATGACAGAATTTAGATTTGGATTTCCAGCACAATCCAGTTCCAACTGAGATTTTCGTTGCTTAACCTTTATTTCCCAGTACAGTCAAGAAGTATAGAAGTACACGGACACACAAAATTGTATAAAAGTCTTTGCATTTATAACATGTATTCCCTTATATTTCTGGCCTTATTAATACATGTCTTGCTGCAATTCGGAGAATACACCGCTGAATTGTTGTTCTTGTGATTTTAATGAGGTGAATAAACCAGTCAGAAAGCCTACAGATGTTCTGACACACGTTTGTTCTCATTTGGACAAAACGTTTAAAGTCAAAATAACAAAAATGTGCTATTCTTTCATTAAATGGTTAGTCGTTCTTAACCCTCTGATGGTTTACGGGGTCTTTTTGACCCCAAATGACATTTGCTCAAATTAAAAAAAATGTTCCCTTTGTCCAAATGGTATGAAACCTTCTACGGCTCTCAACACTTTCTAGATCTACAAAAAAAAAAACATTTAAAATGATCCATGTTATCCCCATGAATGAAAGTTAGAAATCTGGGTCTTTTATAAAGTGAATTTTACATCAAATGCTGTTTTTTTGTAAAAAGCTTATTTAAATAAATATTTATTTATTTATTTATAGAAATTTAAAATATATCATAAATTCTCCAAAAACTGCACAAATGTTGAGTAAAAACATTAACAAACAGAATAAAATTACATTTGTAAAAAAAAAAAAAAAAAACTATTATCTTGTTACAAAATTAAATGTTATTGTCTGGGGTCCCAAAGACCACGAGTGTAGACAAAAATAAAGACCATCAGAGGGTTAATAAATCTAATTAATCACATTGATATTATGAGCACTTATAAGGAATTAATCACCAGATTTGCAAAAGTTTGGAGCTTGTGATCAGTGAGAAATATAAAATGAGTTTAGTTTGCATACATTACCAGTCAAAAGTTTGGAATAAGACTTTTTTTTTTTGTCATTAAGTCAGAAAAATTTTTTCTTTTTTTTTGTCATTTATAAAAAAAAATAGTCAAAAATACAGTGATAACTCTAATATTGTGAAATATTATTACAATTTAAAATAACATATTTTAAATTGTAATTTATTCCTTTAATCAAAGCTGAATTTCCAGCACCATTACTCCAGCACGCGATCCTTCAGAAATCATTCTAATATGCCGTCAATTGGTGCTCATTAAATAATGGTTCTTATTATTAATGTTGAAAACTGTTTTCGCTGCTTAATCAGCCATTCTGATTGCAAGGGACATTCATTTCATCAGTTTTCTTCCGAGCAAAAGTTTTGTGAAGTGGCACTCCATATTTTTAGAAGGCTTTATTCTGAGCTATTATTGTGGCCTCGTTTGTTTTACTTCTTGCCGAAGTCAAAAGTCTGGCTACTCGAGAAGAATCCATTGTGTCGTACCACACCCTCAGCTCTACCAGAAGACCTTTAGTCCATCTGAAGAATAAACATGTGTCATTCAGCAGCATATCTCAGCGCAGATCGGCCCCGAAGGTCTTGCAGGAAGGAAGGGCCCAACAGACGCAGTCGAGAGCCCAAACCCAGTGTCGTCACTGGAGGACATGGGAGAGTCTCAAGGGAAATCGATTCGACCAATAAATTGTATGCATTCAATAATAGATCTGTCAAGGGCGTGGTTATGGTTTTGAGAAGACGTTCATAACCTGCAGATAACGTCCTCACATTTGCTTTTAGTTGTTGTTGTCTTCAACCATTAGATGATGCTCCGAATAAACACATTTGTTCGGCAGACGTGCATGAATAACGGCGACTGATTTATTTCTATTAATATGACGAAGCACCACAGCTGCTCTGTATTAAACAGTTACTTTTGGAGTAGCCGACGTTGCTTTGAAGTTCAATAACAGGACGTGTCGCAGGTCTTGTCTACCCATTAAAGACTGCCGGTGTCTGTTGTCGTTTTTTGAGCCACCGATGCCATTTCCTCCGTGGGATTGTGGGGTGCGATCGGTTACTTTCACACGACTGTAAATCCAATGACAGACTGACCTGTGCGTCCGAGTTCTCCTTTGATTTTTATCTTGAAAGATCGACTTTCTTTTATTAAAGGCAGAGTTCATCCGAAAAAAATGTAAATTCGGTTACACTTTATTTTAAGGTGTCATTGTTTCAGAGTAATAATATTTTTAAGTAACAAGTATGTGCTTACTATAGGGTTAGGATAGGATTAGGGTTTGATTTGAGGGTTAGTTGCATGTAATTATGCATAATTTTTCAGTAACTAGTAACCACATGTAACATGGGAAACAAGGACACTGTAAAATAATGTGTTACCATCAACTCTGTCATCATTTACTCACCGTCAAACTCAGATATTTTAAAAATGTGTCAGTGTTTTCTCTTTTCCGTACAGTAAATGAGGTCCAATGTTATACTCAAGTTCTCATTATTCATTTTTACATTTAATATTTCTGTGTCTTTTACAGTGCAGTGAAGATGTCTGCACGAGATAGAGGATTCAATGTTCTTCAGGGATGAATGGACTGTGATTCCTGGTTATCCAGTGTTAAATTCCCCCTAATCTGATTCAAATCATCTTTTACATGTATGTGATACTTTGGTTTAGATGCTAAAATATAATGCACTGATCATACATTTACAATGAGCATTTTTGATGCATTCTGTCTGTTGTTGAAGAGTAATTAACAGTAACTCACAGTAGTTGTGTGAATAAACACTAATGCTGCTTTGATCCTCAAATCCTCAAAGTGTGTTTTGTCATACGATACTCCATTTAATGAGATTCTTTTATAAACCTGAATTTATAGATTGTTTTTTTCTAAGCACTTCTGACCAAATGTGACTTTGTTAATTTAAGAATGTGAATGACATTTTTATAAGATGTACATATTAAAACTCTAACCAAAGTATATTTGTGTTTTTTTCCGTGTGAATGTGAAAGAAACACATACATTTGTTGCTTTATATAAGTTTATTTTTGATGCTTACATATTTTCTCTTATATATATCATACAATATCTCAGTAAGTTTAAGGTAGCTAAATAACATTTTTAAGCCAAATATGTTTGCTTGAACAATCGATATAGGCAGAACAATATAATTACAAAGCATTCACTTGGAAAGTCGTTAAAACATATAATGGTCTCGATCAAACGTGGACCCCATTTAATATCAAGAGCATTTATGTCAGTACGTATTAACTGAGATATTTCAACAGTCAACTAGTCTATGAACAGAACAAGCCCCAGACATATATTCATATAGCAGCATCTGTGGTCATGTGGCATGTCTTAACATAAGGGTGAATCTCACAAAACCTGGAAAGAATATATATGTAACGCTGGGTTATTTCAACCAATGCTTGGGTCAAATATGGACATAACGGCTGACCTAAACATGGGTTGAAACAACCCAGCATTATTGTATTTATTTTTTGAGTATATATATATATGCCAACTACCCCTAGTTTTTAATTTTAAGTTTGCAATGAAATGTTTTCATGAGATTCATCCTTGGACTGAAAAACAAAAAATAACAGAATCTGTAAAATGGAATTGTTGAGTCTGACAAGTTCTTGGCATTGTCCCTATATAATGCATTGAAAAAGAGACTTCATATTTAATCATCATAAGCTTATTTCTAATTAAACACCTTCAGAACCAACGACACTAAAATGCACACAAATTATGTTTTACAATTCACACTTGGCAAAGTATTTGATAGATTACATGTAGTTATTCTTCCTTCAGTTCAGGTTTCTTCAAAGCAGCCGTATAAACAATCACAGAGGGTGATTTAGTGTTTCACAGATACAAAATAGCAATTTTAAAATGCGATTTTCTCAAAAGCAATCAGCAATCCTTGGCACAGAGAAGTCGCTCTTTAATGCGGTATAAAGAACAGGTAGTTCACATCACACCTCATTTGATTTGTTCTCAATAGTCATAATATTAAAAGCCTTAAGGCAGAAAAAAAAAAAAAGCACAAATAGGCGTCTGGCTGATGAATGCGTGCTATCAGGGAATTGATAATGTTGTGTATATGCATATGTAACATTTTGCCATAATGCACCTGACGTGATTGGCAAGTAAATCAACCCAAACATTGTTAAATACTGTACATAAAACCAATATGCACATTCTCCTCCCTGACCATATTAAAACATTACAATACTGCACATTTAGATAGAGTATGTGTCGCATTATTGGGTCTACTATTGTTTCTAAACCATCGGATTCTATCCGGCACTTTTAAAGCTCAAATCGTTATGTATCCAGTTTTATTGAAAGCCAGAGAGCTGCATTTCTTGTCTGGCAGGTCTTGCATTGGAAAATGCATGCACTAATAAGTCAGGGATTATGTTTTATTTGGCATTTCATCACTTTAAAACCCTTCCCGCCGCTGGCAGAATCCGAAAGTTATAATATTTAATTTGTTCTGAAGTTGCTTGCGTTCAATACATCGCTCATCTCCCGTGCATCAAACAGTACGTGCCATTAAGAGTGGTGTCGAGGTTTAGATTGGCTAGCAATGAAGGCAGATATGAACATTCAAATGATCAAAGTCTCTGTCGTGAGAGATAACAGTCATAATCAATAACCCAAGGCGACCCAAAATCGACGCCGCTGTAAGCTTTCCAAGAACTCGACAATTTTTCTGTCTGACGTCCGTTTGATCTTTTCCATTCTATCATTTCTCCTGCGTCCTGTTCGGCTCTTTAGTTCTGCTGTCATTACGGCTTAATCACGACGGAAATAACAGTCCCCGGCCTTGACCGGGTCTCTAATGAGAGGGCCGGCTCCCGAAAGTGTCCATTCGAGAGACGACTGTCGGCTGTCGCTCCGGATAACACATGAACCCCTGCTGCCCCATTATCCTCCGTCTCAGATCAGTGTATGAAATCAACTTCCTTCAAATCACAAACCCACTGGCTTACGGATCCTTGAGCGAGACCTTTGCTTAACGATTCCTCCTGTCCGGTAATGGTTTGGTGTTACATGCCACCTTTTATGAATAAAATTACATATTCCCTGCTGGAAAATCATGAGATTTTATAGGTGGTCCAGATAGAATTTGACCTGGGGCCAGTTGCATAGACACATTGATCGGTATCAAATCAGAGCAATCTACGTTTTCATGTAACTG
Source organism: Rutilus rutilus (assembly GCF_951802725.1). Classification (NCBI taxonomy): domain Eukaryota; kingdom Metazoa; phylum Chordata; class Actinopteri; order Cypriniformes; family Leuciscidae; genus Rutilus; species Rutilus rutilus. The sequence goes on along the minus strand of NC_140227.1, from coordinate 29,524,875 downwards.
ACTTAAAAAAGTTTTGAAACATTTGATGACTAACTTGTAAGACTAGTCTTTATGCAACCGGCCCCTGGTAGACCAAGCTGGATAGAGTTAGAGTCGACCAGCAATTTAAATGAATTTTCCACGTCGTAAATAAAACAAAGATTAATAGTGTATATGCTTTACAAAAAAAATACTACATGTTTAATTTAATGTTACTTGCCATTTCTTGAACCGTTTCTTGATAATCTTGAGCAGTAAATCACCATAATAGACTGGAGTAATGATGCTGAAAACTCAGCTTTGATCACAGGAACAAATTGTGACATTTACTAGGAATTTCCAACTTGACCACTTTAATTTGTTGTTTTTATGTGACATGAACATTTCCACCAATGATCAAATGCTTGTGAAGTATTAAAACGAAGCTAATTCAAAATATGCTGCTTAAGAAAGTAACCTTGATGTACTAAAAAAACACAATTTCTCTGTTCATTTGCAGAAGTCGATGCTTTTTACTAAGAGAACCGAATTAAACAGGAGGACCCCCTCTTATCCCTAAACATGCTAAAACATCCATAGGTAAGTGTTAACAATAGCAACGTACAGAAGAAGCGCTCCCTGGCAGAACACACAGCTTGTATGAAACAAAATGTACAGTCTTGTTGTAACTATTTCGTTCCTGTATTGCCATTATCTGCCGGCTTTAACAGAAGTTAAATTACAAGGCAAGGCCATGAATAGGATCTATTAATGGACAAAAACACATGAAGCTTTAAGCGATATGGTTTTAACAGTCTTAAGGTTGTCAATTGTCAACGCGGGCCCGTTTACGTAACGCTAAGCCCTCGCTTTCAAAGAAATACGGATTCTTCTGTGAAACGCACATCACGTTAGGATTTTTTTGGGGGGAAAACAGCGCTCAATACTCTGGCTTTTGCCTCTCACCACTGCGTGCTTTAGAAAATAATGCCTTACACCATAATCAAAATATTTCAAGGCTGCTTATTATGAAACGAAACATGATGCCTCGACTGGGTTCTATTCAAACCACAATCTCGCTCGGCTTCCAAGCCTCCAGTTGTTGGCTGATTTTAGGATCGCTCAAGCACAACGGATGTCTTCTTGGAGAGCCGACAGAATCCAAAGCCAACCGAGGGGTTTATCCGTTTACATAATCTGGAAAAATAATCTGATGTCAATAAAACCCTCCCCCCCTCTCGTTAATGTGAAACTATTTCGTTTACATGTGTTTTCCGATGCCAAAACCTAATAACGTGTCAAAAGAAACAAGCGGACAGGACGAAATCTTGCTTAAAAGTCTCTGAACAGACGATGAAAAAGCATGCCTCTTTTTCAGAAAAACAACACCCTCACTGCGCACGTTCACGACGCCTGCACTTGTTGGTTATATGTGCGCTTTTGAAAGTTCACAGTAGACATCTACGCAGTCACACATGTAGGTGTCTACGCCGCGGTCGCGAGTCTGTCACGTCAGACTAACAGACGGGCAGCAATAACAGCACAACAAGCTCTCCTAACCGCTGCCTTTCTTCCTAAAATATACACTGGCTCCAGGAACTCCGACGGCAGGTTACCACACTCGACACTTCTCCTCGGGGTTCATGGGAGTTCCTCGTTCGCAATGAAACGCTTCGGAAAAAGCCTCGAAGTTCTGAAGGGAACCGAGAACCCTGTTAAAACACAAAACAACATGGCACTCAGTCCTTTATACAACACCTACAGTTTCCCTATAAAATGTGTTTTAATCACACTTAAAAATGCCTTATTATTTGATTTTATACAGTTTAGTGTTTACAGGGACAATAATAAACATTTATTAACCAGTTTAGCCAACTTGGCTAATTTTCAACTGTAGTCCCTGGGCAGGTGTAATGTCAGATAAAATACATTAAAACAAATCAACAATACTTATACATACAGTAGACCACATTTCATAAGAATAAATAAAGTGCATTAAAACAAGGACAGCAAAACATAAACGTTGCATTAAACTGCAAAATCGCTGCAGGATCTTTTCTCTTCGCTAAGGCACTTTTCTTCAATTCAATTCATGTTTTTTGTATAGCACTTTTCACAATACATATTGTTTCAAAGCAGCTTCACATGTGTCTTCACATGATTTTTAGTGGATGTATGAAGTCAGTTTGCTCAGGTTTTAAATATCTATTAAAAATATAGCAAACTGTGGTAAGGAAATATAAAGTTGCTTCATATATATATCATACACTACTGTTCAAAAGTTTGGGGTCAGTAAGATTTTTAGAAAACTTTTATTCAACAAGGACACATTCAATTTATAAGAAGAATTGGACATTTATAGGGTTGCAAAAGATTTCTATTTTAAAGAAATGCTGTTGTTATGAATTTTCTAATAATCAAAGAATCCTGAAAAAATGTATCATTGTTTCCACAAAAATAAACTGTTTTCAACATTGATAATAATCAGAAATGTTTCTTGAGCAGCAAATCATCATATTAGAATGATTTCTGAAGGATCATGTGACACTGAAGACTGAAGTAATGATGATGCTGAAAATTCAGCTTTGATCACAGGAATAAATTATATGTTAAAATAGAAAACAGTTATTTTAAATTGTAATAATATTTCTCAATATGACTTTTTAAAATAAACCATGAGAAACTTCTTTCAAAAACATCTTACCGACTCCAAACTTTTGAAGGGTATACTGTATGTTTGTAAAAACTTAGATTTTTAAGATCCATTCAAAGTTTTAGTGGGTAGAAATTTATGTTAGTTTCAAAAATTCTTGCGAACTAATGCTTATTCTTTTTGCTTGCATTTAACTCTTTCGCCGCCATTGAAGGAAATTTCCGGTTTTCCGTGTTTTTACTGTTATACGGTAGGGGGCGCTATTACGCATCTTCTGAAAGAGTACAGAATCTCCGGATCATAGGCGAAGGAGAAGCACAAACAAGTGATAGCATATTTAAACTATGCATATGTGAAATAACGCGATCATCAACATTAAAAAGCATATAAATTAAAACTGCCTAATGTTACTGAATGACATGTTGACTGTGGGTTGTTGATGGACTCGATCTACTCCATCTGTGTTTTGATCATCATTCTGAATCTGATCCCGACGAAGTCTTATAAAAAACACGATTTTCTCAGCTTTTTGCTCAAAATGTTGCTTTTTTAGGAAACTTACCCACATTCAAGTGTTGATAAAAAAAGAATGCATGAAGCAAGAATAAAGCAGGTTTTCTTCTTTAGAAGTTGAGGGTCTTTCTTTCTTTTGATACATTGCATGTTCAGATATTCATACAACAAAATATTCTAGGGACCATGAAACTTTTGTGAAAAATGATCAAAACAGCTGGGGGATGCTGGCAACTTAAAAATAATAATAAAATGAACTGGCGGGGAAAGAGTTAATAGCATGTGCTATCTGTAACCTAATCGAAAGACATTTTTAAGTGTGACTTGGATACGTTTTTTCATCTTTAATAAAAAGATCTTGCCTGTATTCCAGAGGGCTGTGTGGGTCTGTTTTGATGGACTGAATGGCGTACTCAGGGCGACAGGCGCCACACCAGACCTAAAGAACGCACACACGGTTTTACAATCAATACAATAAACCCAGTCATATTAAAGTCAGCTGGACAGATGAACACATGGATTTCAAACATTATTTTTGACCTAACATGCACTTTATGCTTGAATGACATTTGTAGGATTCTGCAAAACAGATCAGTTGTGTATTTTAACACACATTTTGACATGTGGCTGTCCAAATAATGACTGTTCAAATCCCAGTCCTTTAAAGCAGTACTCATCCCAGTGGATGACATGATTCAGCCACGGATTTCATGCCTTAAAGGAATAGTTCACCTAAAAAGTAGAGTAAATGATGGGATAGTTTTCATTTTTGGGTGAACTATACCTTTAAAGGGATGGTTTGGAGTAATTTCAACCTAGGGTCCTTTGCACCATGACCTCGAGCCAAACACCCCCCCCCCCAGAAGCCTTTTTTCCCCTTGGTCAAACATTATTAAAGTTAGAGCTTATTTAGAGACATCAGCCGAACGGCTTAGTGTAGGCGCTAATGGATCCAAGGTTGTATCTGGTAAATTACCCCACTAATAATGCCCAGAATGGTACCAAACTTCTACAGTAGTACAAATAGGTTCTGTACTCATAAAATGAGGCATTGGAAAGTTTGTAAGTACATCAGGAGTTTATTTAAATAACACTTGCCTGATGGCTAATGCTACCGCTAACCCGGACACCGAGGTCACTTCCGTGATTTGGGAAAAGCCCGTAAACGTCCTTTGCAAAACTCACAAGTGTAAGGGAAAAGCCCGTAAAAGTCCTTTGCAAAAGTGTTAGGGAAAAGCTAGTGAATTTAACACTCTATAGAAAAAAAAAAATTCCGAAGTGTTGACAACTTAGTGTTAACTAATAATTGTTGCAAACTGGTACTACCAACAAAATATTAGTGCATTCCAGGAACTGGGCGTCGTTACACTACATCCTTATGCATCGCTTTCTGCCAGGACTTTTACGGGCTTTTCCCTAATCACGGTAGTGACCTCGATGTCCGAGTTAGCGGTAGCATTAGCCATCAGGCAAGTGTTATTTAAATAAACTCCTGATGTACTTACAAACTTTCCAATGCCTCGTTTTATGAGTACAGAACCTATTTGTACTACTGTAGAAGTTTGGTACCATTCTGGGCATTATTAGTGGGGTAATTTACCAGATACAACCTTGGATCCATTAGCGCCTGCACTAAACCGTTCGGCTGATATCTCTAAATAAGCTCTAACTTTAATAATATTCGACCAAGGGGAAAAAAGGCTTCTGGGGAGGGTGTTTGGCTCAAGGTCATGGTGCAAAGGACCCCAGGTTGAAATTACTCCGAACCATCCCTTTAAGCATATATTAGACAGCTGGTAGTCGTTTATTTTCCAGAGGTTTAGCAGCACCTGTATCTTATAAGTAATGTCAGTTTAATTTGATGCAGTCTATGCGAAACTGACCTCACATGCGCATCAAGGTGAACACATGCAGGAGTTTTAAAGTGTATGTAATTCATGGTCACATACCTGGGCAAAGTTCAGAAAGAAGAGCTGTTTATGATCCATATCCAGTCCGGGAAGATGGGGCTCCTCGCCCTCCCTCTCCAACCACTTTATATACGCCTAATATCACACACACAAAACTAATTCACATAAACAGATTTTTACAAGGAAATGTGAAAAGATGCTATGGTGTTTACATTTAGCGGACGCTTTAATCCAAAGCCACTTACAAATTAGCAACACGACTATGTGGTTGCTAAGGTGTTGAGTAGTTTTTATCAGGTTACTAATTGGTTGTTTAAAGGGAATTGATCACACAAACCTTATATGCTTGGCGAACTCCACCGTTATCAGCAATATTCTCTCCTAATGTTGTGATGCCACTGACCTGCAACAACATGAATGTAACATTGTTTAGTGTTATTAAATGATCACATGTGGTATTATAGTAATTATTCATATTTTGAATTAGCTTTTAATTTTACACTTTCATTGTTCATTTTAATTTTAGGTTCTTTTGTCATTTTTATATTTAAATTTAGCTTTTAATTTTAGTACTTCAACTTATTTTATATAAATAGTAATTTGGCAACATTACTACTTTTTTGTTTTTTTGTTTTGTTTAAGCATTTCATCCAGTATTTATATTTTCTTTTATTTCAGCTTCATTTCGATTAATAAAAAACTATTTTAATAGCTTAATTTTAAGTTTTAGCTTAGAATAACAACACTGTGTAACATATATAAATCACATCCAAAGTTTGACTCAAGTATCAAGTTTGGAATGTTTGAGTTTATATTAAAATCCTTTAATTACAGACTTTGATGTCGTGACAAGATTGTCTATTAAACATTTGACAAAGAAATACGATCTTTTCAAACACAATATAATTACAACTGTCGTACAATCATTCATATTATCACAGAAGTATTGGGACAGAAGTTTACAGTTCAGATATGAACACTGATTTCTATGGTAGCGATCAAAATCACAGTAAATAACCTTTTGTAAGTAGCTTGACGCTTCTAATAACAATTGAGTCATTTACATCGTTACACCAGTAGGTGGCAACAAGTGACTGTTAAAATGTTTCATTTGTTATTGAATTATTCATTCCAGAGATTCGTTAAAATACGCTGATTCATTCAGTAATGAAACAAATGAAGTCTTTAAGAGTGAGTCATTGAATTTTTTTAATCAAACTGTTTTATTTATTATAATTAAATTAAATTGCATAAATTTAAGCGTAGCGCGTCTGTGTTGCACGTCACCACGTAGGCTCACTATTGGGCGACGCTGGTCATGTGTGTGATGCGTGGTGACGTGCAACACAGACGCGCTACGCTTAAACACTACGTAAACTAACTCGAGGCACAGAGAGAGAATGAAATGAATAGTGGAATAAAGTCGTTTTTTTTTTTTTTTTTTCGCACAAAAAGTATTCTCGTCGCTTTATAAACTTAAGACTGAGCCACTGGAGTCACTTGGACTATATTAACGATGTCTTTAATACATTTTCTGGGCCAGCAAGTTATAGTGTCTTAGAAGCCTATGGAGGAGTGATCCAGCACTCAGATTTCATCAAAAATATCTTAATTTGTGTTCCGAAGATGAAAGAAAGTCTTACGGGGTTGGAACAACATTAGGGTGAGTAATTACTGACAGAATTTTCATTTTTGGGTGGACTAACCCTTTAAAATGAAATAAAAAGGATATATTTTTAAATAGACGGCAGCAATTAACATTTTGTCAGAATCCCTATTAAATTATGCTATTTTGTTTAGTTGTCCGTTCAGAATCGTGGGAGAATCATGATCTCCTTTATTAAACCAAAAACTTAAATTCAACTCAGTTTATCTAGAATTGTGCAGCTCTATTTGCCGGTATCTTCTGAAAGTCAATAACAATGTTTAGAAGAAGCAAAATGTCCATAACAAGTTTTCAGAGAATGCACTGAATACAGTGCATCTTATTTACTGTAATAAAAAAAATCTTGCAAATAAATAAATGCCCCTCTTAAAACAAAACACAAATAAATATTGTAAAAAAAAAAATGCCAATGGGGTGCTAACTTGAGTACACTAAATCTTTGTAAAAAGTTAAACTCATTAATCTAGTTCTGTCTAGAAATCCATTCATTTTTAGTGGCTAGGTATTTATTTGAGTTTTAAGTTATTTTCAATTGCCCAACCAGCAGATTTGACATTTGGCTTTTTTTTTGTTTTTCAGGGCAGTGGAAATGCTTGGATGGGACCCAAAGCAAGCACATTCTACAAGTACTGTAAGCATAAACCTAATATCAGTTTTAATTGTTTGTTTTCTGAAGTTCATATTATTTCCATTGTACTGAACCGAGATTCAACTCACATTTTGTCCTCCTGCAAGTTTCCAGCTGAACTGGCCGTACTGTTCCACCATGCATTTAGATTGATCCTCAAACTGCTCGGCAGAGTAGTTGCTCCACCAGTTGTTCATGTTCCCGTCCTTGTCGAAATTCCGGCCTATGAAAATAAATATTTAATTTTGTGGAACAAAGTTATATTTTTAAACAGACAAGCATTGTGGCATGCTGGTTTGGTCCGATGGAGGAATGTATCCGTGATATTTAAAACCCGTCATTTAGCACAGAGTTTGATAATCAGCAAATCCACAAAGTTTATTCATCCACAGCTAACTGATAATTAGTACAATCCATCAGATGAAACCCATATTACCGTGATCATCAAATCCATGAGTGATTTCATGTCCTATAACCATCCCGATTCCACCGAAGTTTAGAGCTTGCAGCTGTTTCTCACTGAAGAACGGAGGCTGGAGGATGCCAGCAGGAAACACTGAAGGAAAGAAAGATGAATGCATAGAAAGAGATAGAATTCAGCATAATGCATGGATAATTGACCAGGAAATGCGTTTTTGAGATACTAATTGAGTCAAACAGCTCATTTTAATACTAGTAGAGTGTTAACTTTGGAAACTTTTATGTCCCAGAGGTTGATTTGTTTTTTATTAAAACTAACAGATTTCAGCTTTTTTCTAAAACCATTTTTTTTTTTGGAAGGTCAAATTAACAAATTTATATTAAATTGTATTTTATGACATTGTAACCTGTATGTATTTCTAACGTACTGTATTTATTTTAGCCCTACTTCCCTTTCCCTAAGTGGTTACTCCACTTGTCAGGCCGCCATTGTAAATAAGAACTTGTTATTAATGACTTGCCTGTAAAAAATAAAAGGTAAAATTACATTTAAATGTAAAAATTAAATTACCAACACTAGTTTTACTATTGTCCCAGACTCTGACTTTCAAAATATTATATTTGATGTTTACAAATATATATATATACACATTTCATGTTCTAAAGTATTATAATTTAGCATATTTATATTATTTATTATATTTAAAATATGATATTTGAGAACAGTTTGAGTAAAAGTCAGTAAAAATATTTTAAATGTCTTAAAAGAAGGCTTATTTTCAGAGAATGCATGGAATATAGTGTTTTAAAGTATGATCATTTAATATAATATATTTAAATTATTACTTAAATTTAAAGTTTGATCATTTTATATTAACATATTTCTATTTTTGCATATACACGTTTCAATATTTATTGTGTATAAATTATTTATATGATGCCACGGTGCTTATTTGTGACATCAATCAACAATTTTCCCAAATAATGTTTGAAGGAGTCCATTATTCCACAAATGTTTAAAATGTCATTTCCATCACAGCATGCATGGGGATTTGAGATTTGGTGGATGACATCTGTTAGTTCCAGAAGAAATGTCAATGGACATCGTGTTAGTGGACAAATTACATAAATGAGAGTGTGGAAAGTGCTTTTTAAGAGACTCTAGAAGTGCTCGTTTGAAAGAATGTGATGGTAATATACCATCACCAGTGATATTGGAAGGACAGAAAGATCTCTACTGTGTACCGTCCTCCAGCTATAGAATACAGGGCTCAAAATGCCATCGTGCCGCAGTTACAGCTGCCGCTCTTGTCTCTAAAATGGCAATTCAGCTCGAAGTGTTTCCCAGTTTGTCCAGGAACATTAAAATGTGCAATCTAAGAGTAATTATGTGGAAATTTCTCCCGCTGAAAATCTGCATAATCACTTGGCTTTTTGTAATCTGTGTATTAACCAGCGCTTGGCGTCCGCAGCCCATCTCTGGAAGCACAAGCTTTGTGGGCACTGGAGCCTGAAACTAGCTTTGTTTAATCTACAAGAAAAAAGCACTACAGGCATTAGAGCCATTATGACAATGGGCTGAGAAAGCGTTTGTATTGAGAGCCCTCAAAAGCTTAGGAGAAATCTGACCAGAACAAATACTTCACAAAAGACCCGCGTTTGGACAATGCTGCTTTTTTTTTAGTTTGCGGTTGTGGAAAGATCAGGGGTGCGTTTCCCGAACAATGATGTAACTCGCTGCTTAACTACCATATACGATGCATCGTTGAAGTAATCAACTAGCTAGTCACGACTGTTTCCCCAAACCGCATCGTCGCAAATTTGCCGTTCAACCACGTTTGTTAATGTCGTCACGCAGGTGCTGGAGGAATAATGTCTTTTAATGAATCCTTTTGCGATAGAATTAATGCTAGATTTTTTTGCTATAAATAATGAACATTGTATCTGAGGACTAATTCTCTTTTTTTTCTCAGTTATTTTGCTTTATTTCCAAATTCAATCATAGGCTTGTTCTTATAGAGCACGTACGCACATGTGCACTCTTCAGAAACATACTTTAAAGGGGTGGTATAATGCCCTTGATGTCCCCAGAGTGTGTGTGTGAAGTTTTAGCTGAAAATACCCCACAGATATTTTTATATAGCATGTTAAAGTTTGTTATTCACTTTTTGAGGGTGAGCAAAAACGCACCGTTTTTGTGTCTGTTCCTTTAAATGCAAATGAGCTGCTGCTCCCGGCACAGTGGGCGGAGCTTCAAGAGCTCGTGTCCTTTTACCTCACACACACACACATGCACTGAAAATTTCAAAAACGTTTAGCCTTTTATGTTCAAACCGAAGTCAGACAATGATGGAGAGACTCTAGAAGAAGTGACAACATGTAGAAGCAACAGGACATTTCTGAATGATTAGTTGATGAATTTATGTACCTTATGTGTAGTTATCTTCTAGTTATTGATTAGCATATTCTGTCATGATAATCTATAAATCGTGTTCCGGGGGCGGGGTTTATGTACATTTTAGGGTTAGTGATGTCACTAACCCGGGAGATGTGTGGATGTGGTGTAGTCTCTACCAGCCGTTTGTTGTAGTCCTTAAAAAAGCGATTTCTTTAAAAGCAAATATCTCCCTTTGCTTTGAACTTTGAGCGTCGTAACTTTGCAGATGTTGTTTATGCTCAAACAGCAACATTACACACTAACTAAAGTTAGAAAAGTGAAATCATATTCAACCACCCCTTTAAATCTCCTGACAAACTAAAAGACGTAAATGACATTTGTATGTATTAGAAATAAAAGATATAGATTGTCCTGAATGTCAGCTTGCTTATTTTGCTCAAGATAAGTATTTACTGAGTCAACGTCATGCAAACAAGAAACTCTGCGATGCTGTTTGCAAATGTTCATTGGAATGGTTTGGGAAACACCGACTTGTTGAACTATATGCTGATAATGACGGAACATAGTTGGCTAACAATGCTTTCGGGAAACACACCCCTGTTTAGGCCACCGTGAATCTGGACTTGACTGGTTTGTGCTGGTCTAGCTGGTGGACTTTTTGCTTTAAATAGACTGGACGGATTGTAAAGTGCATTCAGCCATTTTGTTTGTTGGTAACACATTACAGTAAGGTCTAATTTGTTAACATTAGTTAATGCATTAGCTAACATGAATTAACAATGCCTATGTTTGGATATATTTCTAACTATATGAACTTACCAATCTGGTTTCTGTTGTGCGAGTAGAATGCATTGACCACAGCTGCACCGATAATCCACCTAAAACATTCATAGAGACAAAGAGAATAAGCAATGACTCAGTGACGGGTCAAGAAAGCAAAATGTCTTTTCAAGCATATCTTTATGTGTCTCGTACATGTCAGGATCCACGGGCTCCCTCAGCTTTTTATGACCTTTCTGAGCTGATGCTGCCAGGTTTTCCAGAATGTTCTCAAAGTAGTTCTCCTCACTGAAATTAAGCTGTGAACAGAAACATAATAGCACATTATCATATATGTATCATTCTTGTATTTATGTAATCAGATACAAGTTGCTTTGAATGGTATTTTATTTTGAGCTCAAGGTTCTCTGAGTTGCCATACATGTGTGTATTCCTCGTCTAGCTTCTTATTTTCCTCCTCAAGGATGTGGTCGGGATAACCGATCTGTTCCGATATCGCCATGGCCTGCAAAACAGGAGGTTGGAAAGCGAGAATAGCTCAGAGCAAATATAATAATGTTAATAATAAACCTTATTTGCAGCACATTTCGTACAATAAATGCAGCTAAAAAAAAAATTGTATATAAAAATTTATATAAGCATAATTATTATAAAGTAAGATTAAAGATCAAACCCACTTAATAATGATACATAAAATGCATAACAAAAATGGAAATTATAAGCCAAGTAATGTTGATATACCACTGTTATTGAAATTGTGCTTAAAATTAGTTGGAATATTATGCAATTAATTTGATTAAAATGTTTAATTTATTAACAAAGCTAATTGTGTATAGGATAAAGTGGGGTTTTCCAAACTGGGATTTGTGAGGGAACGGCAAAGGTTTGTGAGTTGATGAAAAGCTACTAATTAATTAAATTATAAAAATATAGAATTTAAATAAAAAAATATATATAAAAAGTATCTTTTTTTTTTCATTTGTTTACCTGCATGTCATGTGACCATTAACCGACATTAGAGAACCATAAACATGCAAATGTGTCAATATTTTAGTTTAAAGGGGTTCAGCTAAAGTTTGGGAATCCCTGGGATTAAGGAATGAACTCCAGAAATACATTTTTTTTTATTTTGTTGTGGCCATTAAAACCATCTTACCTTCTCTCTGGCCTTCTCCTTGGATTTTTCATCCATCCAGCTCAATTCTTCCAATGTTTCCACATAAGCTTCCTGAATCTTTTTGATCAGTTCACCCACCTGAACAACAGCGGAGAGACGCATTTCAAGTAAACATGAAATCCTTTTTCAAATAGCAGAAATAGCTATTATAGTCGGCATATCATTCAATTAATCTAATTAAAATGTATAATTTAAAAACTAATTATTTTATAAATACATTAAATCAAATTTATAATAAAAATATTATTATTATTATTATTATTATTATTAAAAAATTTAATAAATATTATTAAAAAAAAATCAGCTTAAAACTGATTTAAAACACTAATTGTTACAATTTTCTTTTTAGAAGGCCTATGTCATGTCAGCCAAAAAGGAAAAGTCGTTTTCCATCATTTTGATGAAAGATGATGAAGTAATTAAGATTAATTTTGACTTCATGCTGACTTTAAAATGAATAAAGACTTAGAATAGACTGTCCTAGAAACACTACATAAAGCCACATGCATCTTTATATTCAATGCAGAGTTACATAAAATCAAAATAAACTTAATAAACTGAGATGACTAACAGTCAAATCACTGAACCCATCGTTGGAACAGTCTAAACAATCCATTTGTGTGATTGTTCTGATTGTGTAAAGCATTGAAAGAGGATGTTCCTGTTATGTCTAGCTGTGTGTTTTTAGGTCAGAGTTGGTGTTTTAGTGTTACCATGCGTTTGCTGTTTCCAGAGAAGGTTTCCCGGACGTACAGGGCTCCGACGGCGTTCTCCATGTTGCCCTGGACGTAGCGGACACAGTCTCTCCACCTCGCCTCCTCTACTGTAGTGCCATGCAAAGCCTGAGTGAACACACACACACACACACACACACACACACACAATGCAATGAAGAAAAATGGGGCCAAAATAAGGTTGAGAACACCATGTTAAATAAGGGATAACGTACATCCAGCCGGTTGTTATCGCAGAATAAACCCTGACAGGATGATCAGGACAGTCTTGCTTTAGCCTGAAGGGGTTTATTCTGAGATAACAAACGGCTGGATGTACATTATCCTGCTTATTACACGGCTACTTGGCACATAAGTAAATAAAGACATGAAAAATGGTCGAATTATTAGATCTTTAAACACAAAGTTTCCGCGGAGAGAGCAGATGCAGCACGGCAAGGTCAAACAAGACGGACATTTAAGGGATACGGTACAGTCACACCACTTATTACACAGCATTTCGCCATGGAGATATTGATATTGATTTAAAATCATACCTGTTTGCTATCTTATAACTCAACAGAGTACAAAACAATCGTTGCAAAACGGCAGCAGCTTCGTTGGTATAAAACAAAAAAGAGCGAGTCCACGATACTGGATGACATAATTAAATAACTGTACACAAAATATTGATTTGAATGAGTTTTAATATTTTATTAGCTCACCAAACGCAAAACTTCCACAAAGAAAAAACGTTCTTTGAAAGCGTATAGCGCTGACGTCAGTTACCCGGATGAGCCTGTGTTAACAGGTTTTACCGGTTGTTATTGGGGAATAACATACCGCTGGATGGCGCGATTGACCAATCAGAATCAAGTATTCAAGAGAGCCGTGTAATATCAGGGAATAACACAACTTGGAATGTTGCGACTGACCAATCAGAATCAAGTATTCCAGAGAGCCGTGTAATATCAGGGAATAACACAACTTGGAATGTTGCGACTGACCAATCAGAATCAAGTATTCCAGAGAGCCGTGTAATCTCAGGGAATAACACAACTTGGAATGTTGCGACTGACCAATCAGAATCAAGTATTCCAGAGAGCCGTGTAATATCAGGGAATAACACAACTTGGAATGTTGCGACTGACCAATCAGAATCAAGTATTCCAGAGAGCCGTGTAATATCAGGGAATAACACAACTTGGAATGTTGCGACTGACCAATCAGAATCAAGTATTCCAGAGAGCCGTGTAATATCAGGGAATAACACAACTTGGAATGTTGCGACTGACCAATCAGAATCAAGTATTCCAGAGAGCCGTGTAATATCAGGGAATAACACAACTTGGAATGTTGCGACTGACCAATCAGAATCAAGTATTCCAGAGAGCCGTGTAATATCAGGGAATAACACAACTTGGAATGTTGCGACTGACCAATCAGAATCAAGTATTCCAGAGAGCCGTGTAATATCAGGGAATAACACAACTTGGAATGTTGCGACTGACCAATCAGAATCAAGTATTCCAGAGAGCCGTGTAACATCAGGGAATAACACAACTTGGAATGTTGCGACTGACCAATCAGAATCAAGTATTCCAGAGAGCCGTGTAACATCAGGGAATAACACAACTTGGAATGTTGCGACTGACCAATCAGAATCAAGTATTCCAGAGAGCCGTGTAACATCAGGGAATAACACAACTTGGAATGTTGCGACTGACCAATCAGAATCAAGTATTCCAGAGAGCCGTGTAATATCAGGGAATAACACAACTTGGAATGTTGCGACTGACCAATCAGAATCAAGTATTCCAGAGAGCCGTGTAATATCAGGGAATAACACAACTTGGAATGTTGCGACTGACCAATCAGAATCAAGTATTCCAGAGAGCCGTGTAACATCAGGGAATAACACAACTTGGAATGTTGCGACTGACCAATCAGAATCAAGTATTCCAGAGAGCCGTGTAATATCAGGGAATAACACAACTTGGAATGTTCTGTGTAATATCAGGGAATAACACAACTTGGAATGTTGCGACTGACCAATCAGAATCAAGTATTCCAGAGAGCCGTGTAACATCAGGGAATAACACAACTTGGAATGTTGCGACTGACCAATCAGAATCAAGTATTCCAGAGAGCTGTGTAATATCAGGGAATAACACAACTTGGAATGTTGCGACTGACCAATCAGAATCAAGTATTCCAGAGAGCCGTGTAATATCAGGGAATAACACAACTTGGAATGTTCTGTGTAATATCAGGGAATAACACAACTTGGAATGTTGCGACTGACCAATCAGAATCAAGTATTCCAGAGAGCCGTGTAACATCAGGGAATAACACAACTTGGAATGTTGCGACTGACCAATCAGAATCAAGTATTCCAGAGAGCTGTGTAATATCAGGGAATAACACAACTTGGAATGTTCTGTGTAATATCAGGGAATAACACAACTTGGAATGTTGCGACTGACCAATCAGAATCAAGTATTCCAGAGAGCCGTGTAACATCAGGGAATAACACAACTTGGAATGTTGCGACTGACCAATCAGAATCAAGTATTACAGAGAGCTGTGTAATATCAGGGAATAACACAACTTGGAATGTTGCGACTGACCAATCAGAATCAAGTATTCCAGAGAGCTGTGTAACATCAGGGAACAACACAACTTGGAATGTTGCGACTGACCAATCAGAATCAAGTATTCCAGAGAGCTGTGTAATATCAGGGAATAACACAACTTGGAATGTTGCGACTGACCAATCAGAATCAAGTATTCCAGAGAGCTGTGTAATATCAGGGAATAACACAACTTGGAATGTTGCGACTGACCAATCAGAATCAAGTATTCCAGAGAGCCGTGTAACATCAGGGAATAACACAACTTGGAATGTTGCGACTGACCAATCAGAATCAAGTATTCCAGAGAACTGTTTAATAAAAATAAATAGAACCTATTGGACTGAAACCGTAGCGGATCACCAAAAGTGAGTTTTAAAGCAGGCGAAGTTAAATGCCACGAGAGCTCTCCTCTGTGTGTGTTTGTTCCGAGCGCGACTGACCTTTCTGTAGTGCGCTCTCACGTCTTTGAAGCGACGACTCATACTGTTGACCCTCTCCATGATGAGCATCCATGCCAGATAGTTCTGCAGAGTCCTGCCGAGATCACAAATGCGCAGATCATTTAATATCATACAGCACAAACCTATGCAACGTGCATCTTTACATTCACATTTCTTAAATTCAACTAATGTGTTTGTTGTGGATTATTGAAGCCGTGTTGTTATCGCTAACCAAAAACTAAAAACATTTTCATTAAATGAAATACGTTTAAGAATTAAAATTACTGAAGCAAAACCTGAAATAAAAACTAAATAGAATTTTTTTTTTTTTTTAATGAATAAAAACAACAGAATTACTAGAACTAAATTAAAAAATGAAAACTAACTTAAAATTTGAATAAATTCTATAATGCTTGAATGCAATGTAAATCGCTTTGGATAAAAGCATTATAAATGTGAATGTATATTAATAGTGTAGAGAAGATCTTCTTAATAATATATATCAATACGATTAAATGGAGCGCAAATTAGATTCAGAAGTGTGTCAAAGTCAGAGATCTCAACATGAACTCAAATTCTATGCAATCCGCATTCATTTACTCTCATTGTGTGTCATTTATTGTCTCGTTTTATTTCTCCTTTCAGCAAGTTTAGGATAAGCACAGGTGACAAAGTTGATACTTCAATGGGACATTCACCTTTTAAGTCGTCTCCTCTCTGAAACCACTGCAATATCTATTTCTTCTGGATGACCATAATTGACATGACAATGAAGAATGAACTCACATGTGTCAAACAGCGTCACCTAAGAACATCACCTGTGACTGTGCTTGGAAAGAACGCTGTGGAGCTTCTCCAGGTACGGTGAGCAGTACACAACCATGGGCTCTTCTGGTCGCACCGTAACTGACACGCTGGACATGATTCCCTGGATGTAGCGCGTCCAATTAAAGCCCTGACATTTCATAAAGAGAAACGAGAAGCTCTATGAGAAAGACGACGATCATTTGGAGAAGTAGGATGTGTTCCTGGATCAACAGGGGTTTGTGGGGAAGTGCAAAAACAATAATAATAAAAAACTGTAACTATAACATATAAAATTGACCAAATTTGACATTATTACATTTATATTCTGGCTTCTAAAGGCTGGTGGGAGATCATGACATTAAAGGGATAATTCACCCAAAAATGTTAATTCTTTCATTAGTTAGTCGTTCTAAACGAAGCAGAGGGACAGAAATCAATGATCAATGTTTAAATCTGAATAAAAGCCTACATTTATTATGTTCATCATGTAACCTGATCTCTTCATAAAATTTGGACTAAACCGCTCAATTAATTTGGATTAATTTTACGATATCTTTGTGAACTTTTTGAAGCGCCAAAGTGTTAGTCGAGTAGCTGTCAATGGAGGGACAGAAAGCTCTCAGATTTCATCAAAAATATCTTCATTTGTTTCCTGAGGATAAACTGATGTCTTGCGGGTTTGGAACGACATGAGGACGAGTAATTAATGACAGAATTTTTATTTTTGGGTGAACTATCCCTTTCATCACAATTATTTTGTTGTATTAACAACCATAATTTCTCTTCAGGTTCAGAAAAGTTTGGGGTCAGTTTTTTTTTCAGCATCAAATGAAAAGCGACAGTAAAGACATTTATAATGTTAAATGCACCAAATGATTAGAGCATCAAATCATCATATTAGAATGATTTCTGATGTGACACTGAAGACTGGAGTAATGATGCTGAAAATTCAGCTTTGATCACAGGAATAAATTACATTTTAAAATATATTCTCATAGAAATTGTAATATTATTTCACAATATTACTGTTTTTTACTGCATTTTTGATCAAATAAATGCAGCCTCTGTGAGCAGAAGAGAAAAATCTTACAGAAACCTTAAACTTTTGAACAGAAGTGTGTATCATAACAGCTTTTTCTGGTGCAGTTTTCATTGACTACACTAAAGACTAAAGGCGGACCAAGTGTAAAAGTAAAAAAAAAATCCCCTTCCATTAAAAACCCATGCTTTTCTGCACTTACATTGAGGTTGAAAGCTTGCTGCACTTCTCTCAGCGTCATTTTGTTGTAAAGCACGGTGATGTCATTGCGTTCTTCTGCAGGTGAGGTAGCCTGTGGAAGCACAGGGCAGAAGTCAGATGCAAACGCATGACATTTACAGCACCAGAACGCATTTCAGACACTCTGGCCAACTTGGAGCGTGTTATTTTTTGGGTTGTTGTGTTTTACCATCCCCAGTTAAACTCACGTTAGCAATGTCTGTCTCCAGCTCCAACACTTGAGTCATGTCCTCCCACACGCGCTCTTCATCTTGGGTCAAGTTCCTGTCTTCTCGTGCGATCCTCGCCATGGAAACCATGAACTCCAGGTAGGACTTGCGCACCTGCCCACAAACACGACGGAGGATATGCTGATTCATGTAATTACAACAAAAGCATTGAGGGAGAGAATGGCTCTCACAAAATGACACAACGCACCTTCTTATAATTCCCATCGCTGAGGTAATAATCTCTTGAAGGCATTCCTAGAGCTGGCTGGTCAACCTGTCCAATCAAAAAGACGTAGTTAAAAGATAAAATCACTTGTCATGACAAACAATCTTCTATTCGTTAATGTCTGCATCGCTTTTGGGTGCGGCGTGCATGAGATCATCCAATAGTGCTCTGTTCATAATTAAACCAACATAAAATCATTAACTCATGCTCCAAATGGCATTTTAATTAGGGCGTATTATGTGAAAGAAATTGCAATTAGCCACTGTGTGTTTTCAAAGGTGATGTGCCACTAAAACAACCAATCTATCAAACCGACAAGTACTGACGTGATTACCAGGGCATCATAAAGCAATACCATGCTACTTTGATATACACCATGATGCTGAATGATTACCATATTTATATACTACACTTTAAATGCATGTCCAAAATCGTGGTATTGCATATAGGTACACGTCCAGAGTAGCACCATCGTACACGTCCAAAAGACTGATAAACATGGTATTTCTATTGTACATACAGTACATCCAAAATGGTATTACCATATACACAGCCACACCTGCCAATGGCCGGTGACAAATTAATGCAATATAACTAAGAAACAAACGGTGATAATAAAACAAACAGTGCTTTTCAGGTTGTTCAGCAGTTTCCAGGTACAGAAATGTAATTAAGTAAGCAAATGTAAAATAACACCGCATAGACTTCATTATTATAAATTAAACATCCTTATTAAAGTTACAAAAGTTATTCAGTCTAGAGCAGTGAGTGACTTTTTCTTCATCCTTTGTTGTTTGATTAACATTAGAAACACAGAAATATTAGGTTGCTGTCCCTTTAAGAGTGAATGCACGGATCTAATATACTGATACTGTACAGTGTACACGCTCGTTTACTTTCTTAATTGTTTACGTTTGACATAACCGACTACGTTTACTAGGATACTCGCTATTTTTTGACGTAATTTTGTGTGAACTTGTCCACTCAAGTGCAAGAAGACGTGAAAGAGAGCTCAGTTTGAGTTTAGTATTCGCACTTTGGCTTTCTGGACGCACGCTTTAGATGTGTGGCACAGAAAACATGGTAGTAGGACTATGAGTTTTTTGCTAGTCATACATAAATGTAAATTATACAGGATGTTCAACAACTCACATGGATAATGTAGCGGCTGGAGTCGCGGTCATCTGGCCACACAAACATCTCAAGCACGGCCTTCTTATTGTAACGAGCGTTCATAACAGCCAGTGTGTCCTCCAGGCTCCACGCTTGCTCTGTAAGATCAAAGTTTTGTGCTTTTAGTCCATGTCTGTTCACTTTGAGGCAATTTATATGCTTTACAACTACATAAGCATGCGCCCAAAATAACTTTTTTGCGCAGATATGCGTTTATTATGATTAGTTCTTACTCTGTTATCAGCAGTTTTCAAACTATGAGAATGGTGCTGTGTTCGTGACATTTCAGAAATACGGAAAAATACTGGCAAAGTTCGATTCGTGAACAAATGAGTCGATTCTTATGAATAATTAAAAGAGTTGTTGCCAGTTTGAATCAGCATGAAGAATCCTTCGGTGAATGAATCTGTCAGTATGGCAACTGAATCAAGAAAAGGACTCACTTACTGAACTGCAAGATCCATGTCAATGCATCATTACTTCAATAAAGTAGGGCTGGCTCACACAGAATGCATTTTGCGTCCAACTGCACTGCTTTTTAATAGTTTAGGAAACCCGTTCTTTTCCATGCTGTGTTGTTTTATATTCCGTTAGTCTTTTGATAATGCAATGAAATGAACTGCCAGTTTAATTCTTTGACAAGGAAAATAAATGCTAAGATCAAATGCATTTTTGTCACATATTTCACGAAAAAGAACAATCCTCTCAATCTGTCCTGCCTCGACTTTCTTTTTCATTAGGAAATAAATCAAAACTTGCATTTTAAGGGATCTTGCATCATGAAATCATATAAATACACTTTTCTTGCATGTGATTCATCAGTGCAGGTTTTCCAATGAAAACAAATATATTTTTCTCTGAAATGACTTTACTTTTCAGCCAGCTTTCTCATTTGTGGCTCCATTCTCCATTTCACAATCCAGTTCATTCCCAATGGACACAATCAGGTCCTTCTTTTTTTTTTTGGTTTCACATATAAATGCATCACATTATGGAAGTAAAAATAAGTTTCAAAGACTTCAATACCCAAAAATGATGCCAAATGACTGCATTGCACATCATAACTGGTCAATTTCTCTTTTATTCAAAATTCTGGGAAGAAACTATTTTAAAAAATTACCTATAAAACCCAGCGTACCAAATTGCCCTTTGTTTGCACAATCAGACGGATACTAGTAGATGCCGTAAAACATAATTACAGGCCGGTTTTCCAAAGGCCAGTTCTGGTTAAACGTCTCCAGTGGCATTAAAACCAGCATTAATTACCTGTCCGTTGCTTTAAAGACACATAATAAATCTGTCAGCAAAGGCCAGAGTGTGTGCTTGGGTAGATGTATGCATATGAAGATTCAATTCCAGCGATTTTCTTCTATTACATTTAATCGTTCTGCCCTCTCTCAAGGTCTATAATGAGGCACAGTGCCAATAATCACGGCGGGTCACTGTCTCGTCCTCTCACCCTCCTCGACGGGGCTCTATCTCCCTCTACACATGACAGATGAGCAGGACGGCCACTGCTCTGTGAAACCACTGGACTTTCCCATCAGTCCAGCGCCTTATCTACACCCAGCGACAGCACGGCTGGAGCGCTTTGCGTTTATCCCATTTAGATAAGCTCAAGATGCTGCCATTCTCTGCGCGAGTGAATTAGAGACGGCCTGCGCTATCTCCAGTACCTGATGTGCCGTTCCAGACCTCAGAGGCCACGGGCCAGTCGCCAATACTGTCAATGAGCCCGAGAAGAGGCTGCGAGTCGCGCTGCTCTATCAGAACTGCAGGGGGAAGCAGAGAGACAAGGCCAAGTTGGTTCAAATCTTTTTAAAAGTCAACTATAATAAACCTGAAACTAACCAGCTTTGAGATTCATCATAACATTACAGTGTTTAATTCAAAGCCATTTCAACTCATCCCATAAAGCATTGCTAAAAATGTAGCAGATTCAAAAATGGCATTGCAATATATAACACACTTATATACAGTATAAAATACAATGTGTTCATTAAGTTTAATCACAAACACATACAAATGAGAATGCCATGAAACTCCATAATCTGCAATGATTTATGAAATTGCACACTATCCGTGTAAAATAATTAGTTTTCGAAGTTGTAAATAAAACGATTTTACATGAAAATACTATTTCAGTCTTTCTAGTGCAAAATAACACGTTTAATTCAATGTGTTACGTTTCTCTGTAATTATATATGAAATCATTCCTATTTTTTACAAGTAGTGGTAAATCATAACAGAAGCAATGTAACAGAGTATACGTCGTCGATCACAGTGTTGTGTACTCACTCTCGTTCATGCATGAGCTGTAGAGCGTTTTGGCTTTCTTGAAGGCCTCTCTGTCGTCCTTGCTTTCCATCTCCAGAACTCCTGTGAGATAATGAATCAGCACCAACAAGACGAAGCTATTTAAAAGAAATAACACTCATGGTGTTTGTGTGAAGCTGACGTAACCCACCCTTGAGCACGATCTCCAGCTCGTCTCTCAGGATATTGAACACGCTGTGGAGTGAGCTGGTTTCGGGAATGACGTGCCGCTCGATCCAGCCTCCGCACGCGTACTGATAGAAGTTCTGGCACGGCTCCACGCTGGGGTCCATGTTCTGGAGCAGTCGGGCCGCTGTGGCATTGACATGAATCAAGAAATGATTTCAGATCTAGAATATAAGTTTGGACGTGGTATATAAAAGGAAAGCTTTCAGACATTTACCGGCAGTGACGCACTGTGGGGTTGTACAGACATTGCTGTCAGCTTTTGATGAATATTTCAGCCCTATTGTGATGTGGTGAGAGAAACAACACAATTGAGGTTAACGTCTGGCTGAGATCATGTGACTTAATCCACTCAAAAGTCCAGCTCTATAGTCAGAGCTTATTGCTTCAGCTTAACACTGCAGGCTAGCATGTAATATAATGCAATTTATTGAAATAAAGCTTCAGTTGTTCACTCACTTACCAAAATTAGCCATGAGAAATACTTTTTGTAAACCTGACACTGTGGTTGGTTTCAATTGTAAATAGTAGTGCATATGTGTAGTGCATGTATACTACGTGCAAACATATTGTACAGTATATGGAGTGATTATACAGAAGTTATGGCAGGGCAAAACTCAAAGTAAAATAAAAAACAGCAGATTTAAATGAACGGTGTGGATAAAAATAATAAACGGAGCAATTCCAAGAGGGTCCTCACACCATCGGTGCTCGGGCCCTAAATATTTATGATCAACTTAACAGCATACTATACCTTTTGAAGATTCATTCATGTTGAAACGCTCTGAAATATAAAAAGAAAATGCAAGATCTTAAAGAATATAATTGGATGTGAAAAACAAACAAAATCATTATATGATAACTATACACTTAAGTAGTGCTACCTATATATAGGTATAAGATTATATACCTATAAGATATATCTATATATAAATAAAAAACATACAGTACCTTTTGATATATAATATATATTATGTAATATACACTTTATATATATATATATATATATATATATATATATATATATATATATATATATAATATATATAATTTATTTAATATATATTTATATATTAAATAAAATAATATAATATAAATAATAATTAATTAATAATTAAGACTTTTTCTTTTTTTTTTATTCTGGTTTTCAAGAAAGTTCTTCAAAAGAAAGGTTTCACCGAGCTGCTCCACATGGGCTATAAATAAATGAACGCGGGATATTTCTAACAAAGATCGTGAGCATGTCTGTTGTCTTGTTTGAGTGTTTTGCACATGAGTGTGTGACGCGTTCCCACCTCTCAGAGCTGAAGTGTAGAGCACTATGAGTCCAGCCAGAGCACAGCTCATCAGAAGAACAATTACTGACAGTCCGATCTCCACCACAGTCCAGCGATGCTTCCTCGGTTTAGTGCTTTTCTCCATGATATCCATTTGGCTCTCTGATTTTCCCATTCTTGGAGCTGTGGAATAGAGTATTGAAGTGTTTGTGGAGAGGGCCGAGGTGCCACAGGTGGAGCATCAGAGGATCCTGCTTTACACTTTTACCTCTAAAGAAACAGTAATGCGGTAGCTGCTACTGAATAAGAGACTCGTTCAGAGATTTCACTGAGAATTAGGACGACACGTGATAGACACATGACTAGAAATACACAGTTTGACCCACGAATTTCAATGACTTGAATGACAATGACTATTACATAGTATGCATTTACTTTGATAATATGATGTCATTCCTAAATGAAACGACACATTCAGTACAAAAATGTGAGGCGGATGATTTAATGCATGATTTGCATCGATTGATTGGATTGTGAAAATACTAGTACGGTGGCCGAGAAGTGCAAAACAAACCACAAATCCGAAAACAAAATAACACATTTATAAACGCAATGGAAAGACTAAAAACTCTTTTGTTTTCGGAATTGTGATTTGTTTTGCTCTTCTCGGCCACCGTACATTATAGGCTACACCAGAATGGTGCGAATCATCTGAATATGAATGCGCGTTTGCTATAACAATACCAGGGTTTTCACTAGTCTGCCCGCGCTAAGTGACACCAGCTGAAAGAGTGGATTTCTTTCTTTTGAATAACCTGCAATGGTGAATCGTTAACAATAGGACCAAGAATGCGTATAAAGTAAATTAACTGTAAGACATGAGGCAAGCAAAACATGAGGCAGTTAATGTAGCTGATGAAAGTTAATGTAGTTGATCTATTGATGGTTATATTATTGTAATAATAATGCACTCAGAACAACAGCAACAGCTTTGTTGTGTTTAATTTTTAATGATGGCTATATCCAAACGAGGGTAATATGAACCATTCTCGGGGAGTCTTCAACCACATCATGAAACGTATGTGATCTGTGGTTTTAGAAAAGAGTTTTTGCTTCATGACAACATCAGCACTTTTTCTGTCTTGGAAGCTGGAAAATGCTGATAAATTTCCTGCAAAATTTTTAATTTCCGGACTCATTTGATGTCTTAAGGCAAAACAATAATCATAGAAAACAGTCTCACAGAAATAAGTTGCTTTTCTATTGCATTTTTAGTCACATTTGTTTTAAAACTCTCAGCTATGCACAAGGCAAAAATGAGCTGTGTGCCTTTTGATTGTAATAACCCATATTGATAAAAACACACAAATACATGTCTCCTGACAGTGTGTGTACGCACTATATCATTGAAGAGACTATTTGCATTAAACTACAATATGGGAAAAATCATTAGAATCACATTTGTATTTTTAATATATATATATTTGGTAACACTTTACAGTAAGGTTCATTAGTTAACTACCTTGAACAAACAATGAACAGCTGGATTTTTATTAACAATAACAAAGATTAATAAATACTGTAACAAATGTATTCCTCATTGTTAGTTCATGTTAGTTAATACATTAACTAATGAACCTTATTGTAAAGTGTTACCATATATTTATATAGTATTACACAACATCTGCCCACATCAATAAAATGCCCACATATACGTTTAGCTTTTCTGCAGGTTATCTGTCAATTGCAATTAGACATCATAAAAACTACTAATAGTAGTGATAAGTTTTAAAAGAAGCACAGCATGTCACATTCATTTCATTTTACCTGTCATGCATGCAATTTGTATTTATCATGGGAAGCACTTGTACAGCTCATCTGCATGTGTGCAATGCATTAAGAAAATTAGCTGTGAGAGTAAAGAGTAAATGATGGCTTTTAGCTGTAGAGTCCCCTGCAGAAATGCCTTTAATCAAACAATCTAGTCTAGAAAAACCAGAAAGCAGCACAGAAAAGAATCTGCATTACTCTAAACAATAACTCAATAATTGATGTGCAAAATCAGCGAATCGTTAATTAAAGTCCTTTTACAAACAGCTGTCGGCATCCATCATCTCAGCACATAACTCCACCTGTAAACTACAGAAAAACTGTTCCCTTCAGTTCCAACACAAAACACCCTCATGCTGTAGAATGTGAAGCGTCCGTACCTCTCTGATGATGGGGTCCTTGTTTGCCCTGTTAGGACGCCTTTCAATTTCACAAACACCCCTTCTGAGTTTGCACCCAGAGCTGGTGTGTGGTGAAATGAAGCAGCGTCCGACAGCTGGGTGTCGGGGAAGCTGTCTGTTCTGATGTTCCTCTGACTGACTGAGTGAGTGAGTGAGTGAGTGAGTGAGTGAGGAAAATGCAGAGGAAGAGAGAGAGAAGGAGGGATGTAAAGAAGGAGGGGCGATCGAGAGACGCTTGTGCCTGATGATGGGTGTTTTTAGGAGAAATCAAGAGGAGCTTTCAGAGGAGGGTCAATTATCAGTAATATATATATGTGAGTGTGGCCTGGTAAACCCTACATTATGGGAACATAATGTCCCAAGATGGCAATGTCCAAAATCTTTGTCCTTGTGTGGAAAATGTTGTGTCCTCATGAGGAAAACAGGCAATAAATCATACTGTGTGTTTTGTTTTTTGAAAATGTAAAAATGCAAAAAGTTTTGTGTGATGGGTAGGTTTAGTGTAAGGGGACAGAAGATATAGATTGTACAGCATAAAAATCATTATGAAAAGTCCCCATAATACATGAAAACACAACGTGTGTGTGTGTGTGCACTCATTCTTGTACATCTATCTTTATGAGGACATTCATTGACACAATGCAATCTCTAGCCGCTTACCCTAACCTTACCCATCACAACTAAGTGCCTAACCCGAACCCTGACCCTAAACCGACCCTTAACCTAATTATAACCTTATCCCTAAAACCAAGTCTTGACCCTCAAACAGGCCTTTAAAGGGCTCTCAGAAAGTCAGGACCGGCCAAAATGTCCTCACTTTACTCTCTTTGTCCTCACTCCAATGGTCTAAAACTCAAACTGGTCCTCACAAAGATAGTTGTACAAGTACACACGTGTGTGTGTGTGTGTGTGTGTGTGTGACAATGAGCCAATGTTTAACACTTTGAATTATGTGGTTTGTTAATAGTATTACAGTGAACCAGAATAAAAACGTCTTTTTTTTTTTTGAATTAGCCTCTTTATTTCACCTCACAGCACCTGTTAAACAGAGGTAGTCCAAATCTGGAAGAGCAGCGCAGGTTAATGTCCGCTGGCCTCTCATTATTCACAGGCCAGGTGGACTGAGGACCGCAGCGCAGTCGGGGAGCTGGCAGGAACTGACATCAGCTTGGCAGGGAAGTGAGCTTCACTCCCACCGGTGTCAGATTGAAATGGCATGGTGCCCATACTCATTACCAGCCTGATTAACCACTGTAATTAGCTGATATTAGAGAAAGCGAGAGCCACCGGTGGCGACGATCAGCACTGGTGCAGAACTGCCCAGCTGTCCATATCAGTTAGCCCATCATAACACAAGTCGAGGGATAAATGCTAGAGACCAGAATAGAATGAGAACAACCTTTAGCTCACAATAGGGAACATGGGTGAATGGCTGCTAATTACGGTCGTCCATTAAAGACGATGCACTTCTGCAGGGTGATCTCTACGCAGGTTTAGATGGATATAGAAACAAGATGAGTGTGTCTATGCTCAGTTCTGAAAAAAAAAAAAAAAACCATTTTCCAAATGTATTCAGTTTAGTGCCGCCTGCTAAAGTAAGAATATTACTTAAAGGAATAGTTCACTTCAAAATGAAAATTCTGTCATTATTCACTCTCCCTCAAGTTGTTTCAAACCTGTATGAGTTTCTTTCTTCTGCTGACCACAAAAGAAGATATTTTGAAGAATGTCGATAACCAAACAGTTGATGGACCCCATTGACTTCCATAGTAAGAAGAAAAAAATACTATTGAAGTCAATCGGGTCCATCAACTGTTTGGTGACCGACATTCTTCAAAATATCTTCTTTTGTTTTCAGCAGAAGAAAGAAACAACTTGAGGGAGAGTAAATGATGACAGTGAACTATTCCTTTACTGATCTGACCAAACCCATAAAAAATTATGCTTGCCTATGCACTAATCATTTACATTTTAGGACAGAAATTTACACACTTCACCTTTAAAATCAACGTGAATTACCATTCACATTATGATGCATTTGATAATATGATGCATTTCTAAATTAAACGGCACATTCAATTGAAAAAAAAAAATGGGACGGGACTTGGATTGGATTGTGCAAATCTGAACAAATTAAAACATAATATTAATAAAAAGCAATACATTTTTGAACAATTCAAATAAACATGTCGCAGTAAAAAAAAAAAAAGATTTTATATGCATTATTGTATTGTTTAACAACCAGACTCATAAAAGAACAAGCATTACTCAGAAAACCAAATATCATTGCAATAAATATTAGTTCATCAGCAGAAACCTCATTTAAATAATGGACTTTTAACAAATATCAGCTAAGCTGCTCTTTTAAGATACGAGTTCCGCCTTAAGAGCTTAATTAAAAAGCTTTTAAAGCTTGTTTTTTCTATGTTCCTAATCATTGAGACAGTGAAGTATTTACCTGAGCGAAGTCAATCCCCGGCCTTACACAGCATGGCAAATATATCTCTAATGACTGAATTTGTTCTCCCTGCACTGGTACACAATTAGACACGTTTTGCCAAGAAGAGCCGAGTCCTCAGTCTGCCTGCAGGTGCCTGAGCATTCAAACGACAAGCCGTGAAGCCAGTAATAAGTGCAAGCAGACATCTGAGACCAAGAGCATTCATCTTTGCTTCGTGTCACATTAGAGGCCGCAGGTTCACGATTCAGCTAGAACTTCACATTAAAGCCTATATGCAGGAGAGGTTTTATTTTAATAAGAGTTTAGAGTGCTACATAAGATTAAAGTGCAAAGGCGAACGACACCGCTTGGAAATTCGTGGAAATTTACGTTTAATAAGCATGCATCTTGGTTCCAGGAAATCAGTGCTGCTGTGCAACAGCATGTATTAATGTCAACACTCGAGCAAATGCTGTTTAAATGGTGACAATCAAACTGGATTTTGACATTTTCCAGAGTAAATGTGAGTGGTGCGTGCTTGTAAAACTCATGAGCATCTAGGATGTTATGGGTGGTTGCCGGGGCATTGCTATGTGGTTGCTATAGGGTGTTGTGGATGGGGTGAAGTTTCACTTTTAACTTCAAAGAGTTTTCATGCATTTTATGATCCGCCAGGTAAAAAAAAAAAAAAAAGTCTGATTGCTTAGAAAAGTAAACGTACCGCTCTTGTCATGATTTGAGATATCATTCATGCAGCAGAAATGATGCAGGACGAGATATGCAATGAAGTTTATTACTAGGGTTAGTGATTTGAACAAACATTACATAACTTGTCTAAATGAATGTTATATCAAACCTCTTGCCTGTAATTTTGAACATTGTGCCATTTTAACTCAACAAACCTTGAGTTTGTATGTGTGTGTGTGTGTGTATAGGGCTTAAAATTGACTTTTTACCACACCTGCTAATGAGCGGCGACTTAAAAGGATAATTCACCCAAAAATGTACATTTTGTCATCACTGCTTACCAACATTCTTTAAAATATCTTCTTTTGAGTTCAACAGAAAAAAACCTTATACAGATCAACTTGAGGGTGAGTAAATTATGACCGAATTTTCATTTTTGGGTCAACTATCGAAGAAAATGTACTGTTCATAAATATTTTTTCACCAGCCATGAAACAGAAATTAGTCCTTATTAAAGTTCCAAAAGTCATTCAGTCTAGAACAGTGAGTGATTTTTCTTTGTCTTTTGTTATTTGATTAACATTATTACATGGCTTGGTTGAATTCTAATGTAGAATGATAACAGACCGCTGCGAAGTATAACACACCGTTGCCATGAAAAACAGAGCGTTGCTATGGACGCAGGATTCTAACCGTAGAGACGGAACGGACTATTTTCTTTAGCGGAAGCAATACAATCGTTTTTAAATCAATAAACTCCTTTTTAAATCAATATTTTGTGTCAAATTATTGATTTACTTGGTAGGTAGCCATGTAATAAGCGGGATAATGTAGAGCGAGGCTGTTGTTATAGCGAATACAACCCCTTCAGGCTGATTCAAGCTCCGCTTCGTGTCGGTGTCCTGATCAGCCTGTCGGGGTTGTATTCGCTATAACAGCCGCCTCGCTCGACATTATCCCTTACTTAATAACACAGACAGCAGCAGGTATATTAGCACTTCACTTTAAGCACAATGCACGAATCTAATTAAGACCTAATGCACGAATCCAATATACTGATACACATGCTATTATGCAATATTCTTTCTCAACTGTTTATGTTCACTTAAAACATAACTGACCGTGTTTACAAGGATACATGCCAAGATGGACATTTTAAAACTTTTGTTTAAATATGTCTGTTTAAGGGCAAGAAGACTGGAAGTGAAAGAGAGCTCAGTGCATGAGTTCCCTTTCGTGTCGTCTTGCGCTTTACATTTTTGTGACGATGCAGCATTGGCTCATCAACTGTCCCGAGCGTTGTTTACGTTCCTTCACATTCTTACAATATTGCATTTTTAGAAGAATTCATAAAAATGTTACCGGCCAACTGGCGATTAATACTGCATTTGGCACTTGGCGAGTGTTAATTTTAGGCTCTGTGTGTATTTATATATGTAAATGTATACATTTGTATAACCTTTTTTGGCTGTTTCAGTAACTGCATTCAATTATGTATTGACCAATACATGTAGAAAATTTTGCACATGATGTTATTTTACCAATTTGCACTTAAAAGAAACGTATTATAACGTATATACTACATTACTTCAAATTTATGTTCAAATGAGCCAGATTGTTTCACATAACCAAATGCATTTCCATATTAGGTGAATACATGCACAAAATTACCAAATTAACATAACAAATCAATGCGACTTACGATGATGTCTTTAAGTTAGGATAAGGCATTGCTTGCTGGAGGTGAGCGACACGAATGCTGAGGACGTCCATCTTTTGTGCAAGCAGCTCTTGGCAGATTCATGAGCCTTGGTCATGGTGTGGTGACCTGCCCTCCATCACACACTCATTCCAACCCTGACTGACTGCTATGTTCCCTTTAGGAGATTTACTGCTCGAATTGAACTCATCAGACAAGGTGCAAAACAAGGAGACGGCGAGAGGCCATCAGTCAAAGTACACCCTGTAATCAGAACCTAACTTTTTGTTCGGCCAATTCGTTTGTGATTAACCTAGAATTAAAGCCTTGGTCTTAAATCTAATCCTAATGGTTAAGCTCTGTAAGCTAAGCGGTCAAAATACTGTGAAGAACAAGAATCAAATGAACCTTTCTTGCTTTCTTAATTCATACTCTTGGGTCAGATTGTGACAATTATTATTGGTGCACATTATTGGTTCAATGAAAAATCTTTCAAACCCTCTTATTTTTCAGCCCCTTCAACCACCTGTTATATAAGATGCAATCAAAATACAATTATTAATTCATTCTTTTTACTTAATGAATGTACTTTTAATAATTTAAATTTTATGAATTAAACATACGCTAGAAATCTTTTTAATTGCCTGTTAAACATGTATTAAGCAATCATTTCAGATATGTTTAGAACCTTTTTGGCATAAAGTGTTCCGAGTAAAGAACCACAGAGTTCTATATAGAACCTTTTTTTCTAAAAGTGACCACAGAAATTTTATCTCAGAAGGGTTTTGCCGTTTTGCAGACTCTTTCTGATCCAAAGTGACTCCAATTCTCCTAGTACAACCAAGTGCTTTGCTCAAGGTCTCAGGGTCTCAACCCACAACACTCGGGCTATTAGCCAGGATCTTCAACCGCTAAGCTGCACTTCCCAAAAGTGCCTTGCAGTAGCACTTTTAATCACATGCACAACAAAATAATTATGCTGTACTTTAGGCGTCCGCTAACCTGTTATTACAGCCCATGTTTCCAAGGCAATGCGAGGAAGTGCATGAATTCCCTTGTGTAGAGTTTGACCCCTCTCCGGAAAATGCATGTTGTGGATTTTTTTTTAGCACCATTACAGCCACTTTACTGTTGTTTTATACTGCAGTGAAGTGATTTTGATAATGCCAAACCGTTAGACCTTGTTGCCCCGCATGAGCTTGTGTGTTCTTGCTAGATTCAACAGCACTCGGCTGGAGTCTTCTCATCTACCCGACTAATCCATTCTTATCTTAATAACATCCAGCCTCTATCTGGCACATTGCAGAAACAATCGACCCAAAAGTGCTCTTTTATCAGTGCATTCACAGCCTGTTCAATATCAGGATACCTGGTCTGTACAGCAACCGCCCCTGCTGATCTTATCTGGTCTGACTCGACTTTTTCACTCTCACAAGTTCACATTTTCATGTCAAATCTTCCTATTCTGTTCAAAGGTTTATATTTAATACTTGAGCATGCATTCTACACCAGTTAAGATTAGTCATTTATACACAATAGAGGCCTACACAAATCCAGGCATCGCCACAACATGTTGTCTAATTTGCCAAATACTGCCCTCTGTTGGAATATATCAAATACACATGCAAATAACAGACTTTAGTTCACAATCACATTAGGTCGTGATTCTAATTAGTTTAACTGATATGTTTACGTATGGTTTGTTACTGCAACCCATTTTGAATTATTCCACTATTTACATCTTGTCCACATCATGTTTGTTTTTCTCCCTGTAGCCGTGATAAATGATCCCTCATTAATGAGCTATGAAGTATTCAAGCAGCATGCATTAATTGTCCACAGCACAAACTGTGAAGCGAGAAATCATAGGGACGGTTAGAGGTGACCTGACTCCACGACCAGCAGTGTTTAAAGTTAATGGGATGCAACACAACAGTGCAGTGGTCAGTCTAATGACATTGCACTTGCCTGGACACATTAGATACGTGCTCTGAATATGGAGAGCTACTGCGCCTACACTAGTCTGCACTGCGTCCATATCATTACTGTCCTCACTATCTGTCACATGCTGTGCTTTGATTACTGACATTATGTCTGGACAACACTAACACTTAAGAATCAAAACACAAGAACAATAAACTAATGCACAAATACATATGAGGTAATAAATGAGAGATTTTAAACGTAGGCAAAAATTAGTGTATTGCCAATGCTGTAGGCTTGTATAGCCTCTAATTTTCTTTTGATTGTGGTGTAAGAAAGAGGATTTATTGTAGCCTACTATTAAAATCACGTAGCCTACTGTCAATGCTGACATCCCCCCCACTAAAATGAATAGCTGTGGTTTTTAGAAATATATAATAGAAACTCAGTAAAAATAATTGAATGTATATATTTTTGTATTTCTTCTCTGTTTTTCTTTCTGTGGCTCTTACAAAATAAAATGTAATTTTACACATTTTATTGTTGTGCATTTCTTAAAGAAACTTAGATAAACGATAGATAGACAGACAGACAGACAGACAGACAGACAGACAGACAGACAGACAGAAAGAGCGTTAGACAGACAGACAGACAGACAGACAGATATTCTTGTCCCTTTAAATAAGCCCACTGGTGGTCACACAGATGCATTGTGGGAAATGTCCGGAGCCAATCACCGTTCTCCGTGCACTGTTTGAGTTTGACCGTTTTTTACGCTTGTGGCGGAAGTTTAGAATCTCTTATTCTCTTTTTATTTTAGCATATTCCAGTCACACAACATGGTTTAATAAACTATCATTTATATTCCAAAGAGGTAAATGTACCCGATGTAGTGTGTGTGTTTAATCTGTTCCACGTCTGATTCGCGTGCTGGGGTTTTTTAACTCGTTGCTATGGCGACGGAATGGCCGCGCTCGAGCAGATAGACGGTTTACGGAAGCAGAACAAAGATTTACTGAAGAAACTGAAGAAACAAACCGAAAAACTACATAAACTGACTCTCTCGTGGCCGGACGAGGAAGACCTAAGTCACCGCTCTGTGTACGAAGCGTTTAACGTCG
The DNA here is from genome assembly GCF_951802725.1 of Rutilus rutilus. NCBI lineage: Eukaryota > Metazoa > Chordata > Actinopteri > Cypriniformes > Leuciscidae > Rutilus > Rutilus rutilus. Next base: position 29,491,409 of record NC_140227.1, on the reverse strand, counting down.
GGATTGTCCCGCGTCGAGCGTCGTTAACGGAGAGAAACGGAGCGCGTGCGGCGCGAGCTTCACCCTCTTCACCAACAGCAGAGAAAACCGTCCAAATATCCGGTCAGAACATTAAACTTCTTATCCCGATCAACGATGATGTGTGAGGTGTTGTTTACAACTTGTGGCCTCAGTTTAAAGTGTGCATGGGTATCTGTAAATTAAATAGTATATATATTTAAATAATTTAGTAATATTTGCTATTTACGTTACCTTTAGTTTTAATAGACGTCATGTTCATGTCTATTTTTAATCTTGTTTAAAAGGCCCTGTATGTCTTTTAGTTCCTGTCATTCATATATATATATATATGTAAGAAATCATAGAAAATATTTATATTTTGAATAAATGCTGCTCTTTTTTAACTTTTTATTCATCAATGAATCCTGAAAAAGTACCACAGGTTCCAAAAAAATATTAAGCAGCACAACTGTATCAAATCAGCATATTATAATGATTTCTGAAGGATCACGTGACACTGAAGACTGGAGTTATGATGCTGAAAATTCAGCTTTGCATCACAGAAATAAATTATATTTTAAAGTATATTAAAATAGAAAGCCATTATTTTAAATTGTAATAATATTTCACAATATTACAGTTTTTAAATGCAAATAAATGCAGCCTTGATGAGCATAAGAGACATCTTTCAAAAACATTATAAATAGTAATGTTTCTGGTACTAACCGGTTATTTATATGTTATACAGAGAGAGAGGGAGAGAGAGAAAGTATATATATATATACATATACAGAGAGAGAGGGAGAGAGAGAAAGTATATATATATACATATACAGAGAGAGAGGGAGAGAGAGAAAGTATATATATATACATATACAGAGAGAGAGGGAGAGAGAGAAAGTATATATATATACATATACAGAGTGAGAGGGAGAGAAAGTATATATATATATATATACTTTCTCTCCCTCTCACTCTGTATATGTATATATATATACTTTCTCTCTCTCCCTCTCTCTCTGTATATGTATATATATATATATATATATATATATATATATATATATATATATATGTATATATGTGTGTGTGTGTGTGTGTGTGTGTGTGTGTGTGTGTGTGTGTATGTGTGTGTGTGTTATCACATTTTGCTGATAAAATGTCTTTGCATATTCAGATGAACAACTTTCTGAACATTGTGAAGACCCCACATCGGACCAACATAAACCCAAACACAAGCAAAGCTCAGATGTGACCACGTACAGCACACTACTGCAGGACACAGGCAACAGTCGCTGGATGGGACAGAGCCGATCTGTGAGACTGATGCTGCCCAAACCTGCACCTCTCACAGCGGATAGTCACCAGGTACGTGTACTCCAACATCAAGACTTTCAAAAAGACAGCATGGTCAACTAAGTCAATAAAACCCGGGTCATGCTAGATGGCGCCAGGTATCCAGCGCACATTAGAGAGGAAAAAGTGGTCACTTAATCTAATGGAGATCTGATGGTTTATATTGATTTCCAAAGAAGTGAAAAAAAGCACCTACAAAGAAAAATCCCCATCTGCTACAGAGTGTTTTCATTTCAAGAGTACCAGATGTGTATTGTGTGTTTTTTTTTCCTTTCTTTTTCTTGGGACTGCAGAGAGAGACTGACGGCGCAACGACTGCTGGACTGGATACTCTATCAGAGAGACACATACAGCCTTTACTGGGCTATGATTGGATTGCAGGTAAGTTATTTGAATAACATATTTAAATAATTAGTTTCAACTCAACAGGTTTCATTGCAGGTGCTGTTTGGAAACCAGTAAAGGAAACCGTTTTGGTCTGATGCGTTTGTAGGCCTCCTGGACGCTGAGAGCTCTCTTGCCGATCGCTCTGAGCAGTTCTTCAGCGAGCTCCGCAGTTTCCGTCAGGTCAACCGAGACGAGTGCGTCCACAACTTGTTATCAGGGTCGGTCTCTCTCTGTAAAAACTGTTCATTAGACAATGAAACCCTGATAAATAATGATTTACTGTATAATCCAATGAAGTTTAGATGTCTAAAACCACCTAACCATGGTAAAATCACTGCAACACACAGGCTTTTTTGTTGCATAATTCAGAGACATCTCAAGTCATCCATGTCAAAAGTTGGTTCGATAATGCAAATGCTGCTTTTTTCACAGGCTTCCATCTGTTGCTGATCTCGTGTCTTCCACACTTGATGACGAAGAGCCGCAGGCGCCTGCAGACACGCATCAGTGTAAGAGATCTGCTGATTTGAGTTTTCATAACATCGCTTTTGCACGTCATGAACGTACTAGGTACGTGAAGTCTTCATTTTTCATTTGGCCTTCGGTCCACAGGCACGTTCTGCTACAGAATAAACAGTCGACTGTTCGCGGTTCCGCTGGACGCGCAGGTCGGCTGTCCGGTGTGCAAGATGCCCAAATCTGAACACCCTCATACTGAAACAGAGCCTGCTTTCATCAGGTGAACACAGCAAAAGTGTTTATGCAAGTTCTTTTTAAACGTATTCATACGGTGCCGAAGCTAATGCTTGATTCAGCAAGGATGCATTAAACTGATCAAAAGTGACTACAGACATTTATAATGTTTCAAAAGAATTCAATATTGATAATAATAGGAAATGTTTCTTGAGCGGCAAGGATGATTTCTGAAGGATCATGTGACACTGAAGACTGGAGTAATGATGCTGAAAATTCAGCTTTGATCACAAGAAAAAAATACATTTGAAAAGTTATTCAAATAAATGTTTCATACAAAAATCTAAAATAGTTTAGAATAGTCAGTAGTGGTTTAGTTGGTCAACGATAAATTAAGATGTCTGAAAATTATGAAAGACAAAAATGCATATGCCATTTTCTTTAGAAATATGTTTGGAAATAATGTTGTTTATACCATTTCAAACAAAATGTTGACTTTAGTGATTAAAATTGTAATGTTTTTTTTTCAAAAACTTTTATAGACAGAAATGAATGTGCAGTCGGGTCTATAGACATTACAAATCGCCGTTTCCAAGACTTGATTCGTATTGCTCCGTGAATGAGTGACTGTTTGAGTATCAGAGTCTGACTGTCTCTCTGCGTTTGTTTCAGGGTCAGTATTCCTCGCTCAACTCTGCTGCCAGCTCACCAATACAAAGCCCATCGCCGCTGCAGTTTTGATTCCTCTGACAGTCTGAGTTTGCCCTCTGTGAGTTTCATTTTGGGAAATCAGCATGAACTGATGACCTGATATATAGATATATAGATATACGGTACCTGTCAAAAGTTTAGAAACATTACAAAGAAAATGCTCGAGAAACATTTCTGATTATTATCAACGTGCCTAACAAGTTTGTGGAAATGGTCATACTTTTTTCTTTGATGAATAGAAAGTTAAATGAATAAGCATTTCTTAAATGTATTAAAGCATTTCTTAAATAGAAATCTTTTGTAACATTATAGTGTCTTCACTGTCACTTTTGATCAATTAAATGAGTCCTTGATGAATAAAAGTATACATTTTTATTTTTTAAATCTTACCACAAATGTTTGAATAGAATCATTGTTTCCACAAAAATGTGAAGCAGCAAAAACTTTTTTTCAATATTGACAACAATAAGAAATGTTTCTTGAGCATCAAATCATCATATTAGAATGATTTCTGAAGGATCATGTGACACTGTATGATGTAGTGATGCTGAAAATTCAGCTTTGATCACAGGAGTAAATTACATTTTTAAATCTATTAAAACAGTAAACAGTTCTCTTAATTATTAGTAATATTTCGCATGCAGCCTTGGTGAGCATAAAAGAAAGCGTTTCAATGTTTCAAACCGTTTGACAGGTACCGTATATATCAACCAAAGCATTATATGGTTGATATTTGGCTTTTGAGATCATTGCCATTGGCTAATAATGTGCCTGTCAGCTTTATTAATGGATAATTCACATTTTTTTGTATCATAGTGACTACATCATTATGATGATTATGAACATCTGCTAACTATTTATTCTCATGCACATATGAATTTTACAGCACTGTTTGTCCGGGTGGTCCAATCCCACCCTGAACTCTGGCTCTCAGATGAGCAGTCTGGATCTGCGGGGCTCAATGGCAAAACAAGGCTCATCCTCACCCTGGCTTGACAATAAACTGGTGAGACATTATAGCGAGAACAGTCCAGGTGTTAAGCGATCATTGCAGATACTACATATTTATAATTGTCAATTTGTTAATTATTAATGGCATTTCAATATCACTTTATACGAAACCAGAAAACCGTTGATAATATTTATTTTATCTTACCGTTAATGTCTGTTTCATAATGCACCTGCTTTATTGGCTACAAGCATTTTATTTTCATCTGGTGTCAGGGCAATTTCATGTTTCAGGCATCATGCAAATCAGATAATCTGTATCAGGTTTACTTTACAGTCAGTAAACAGAGATTAAACCAAATGTAGTTTCCTGGGAAAAAGAAAAAAAAACATCTTATCTTATTTAGAAATCTGACTGTTTTCCTTTGAATGGCTAATGACTGAAATGTTTGTGCAGAAACATGGTCACGTTTGTCTTGCAGTTGCGTTGGAAATTTTGCATCAGATCTGTAATGTTTGTTCCTTTCAGTCTTTTAACATCACACCTGCATATACATCTTAGTGTACAAGAAACTACAAGCAAGTTATTTCTAGATTAAGAATGGCATGGCTTCGTAACTGTTTATCTGGGGTGATTTGTGTCAGCTCAATATTCTTGCTAACTTTCAATGACGTATAATCATATTTTTTAGGATTCATCCCTGCCCAATGCATCAAGACACCATCATTCTGACCAGCTTCAAAGCGTGTTTCGTTTGCCACGGTATGCCTTTCAGCATTTAGACCCAAAGAGGCCAGAACCCCACAGCCGCTTTTACGCACTTTACTGACGTCTCTGCTGAGTTGCATTAAAAAAGGAGTAACGCATGAATGTGTTTGTGTCCAGTGGATTTACTGTAACGAGTGCTTATGAACAAGTTTTTGTATGTGTAATAATGAAAAAACCATGAATCATTTGTGTGAATCACTTCTACCATGGTGATGTTCGCTTGTTTAGTTCTAAATTTCAAATAAAGAAATGAAATGGAACATCGAGTGTAACAGTAATTTCTGTTTTCATCTGTTGCATCTGAGTCTTTTAATGTTCACTGAACAGTAAAACTTTAATGTAAGTGCTTAATGTGAACTTGTAGACTATGCACAGGTTGTAAATACTCAAATGTATTATGGTAAATTATGCACATATTTATATGCACATTACTGAGTTACATTAATTCACTTCATATACACTAAATAAACTAATTTGGCAAAACTTAATTGCACATTACAATATTTATTACTTGCATTATTTACTAAATGTTGCTACTGCATGCATGACTGCATGTTTTGAACTTGTTTATACAATTGATGCTTAAACATATTACTATACGATTATTGAGGTTGCACTTTGCATGCACTAATGTGTAAATTACTGGGAAAAATATAAGGTTCAGTTCCTAGTTATTGCGATTACCATAACAAGTACATAGTATGTTTATGGGGAACAGGACTGTAAAATAAAGTTCAACCGTTATTTTATTAATCTTAATGAATGTGTAAAGTATGCACATAATAAAAAAGCGTGTAAATAAAATGATACTAATGTGTATATGCATGCCAACTTTCTATGAATATATACAACAGTCCCTCCTACTCACTGTGTGATTGGTCTGATGCTAGACACGCTCAAAATATAAAGGCATTATACTGAATGACATTTTAGTGCATCGCTCAGAATCTGCATCTGCTGTTGATCATGACACCATCTACCTCAACAAGAAGCACTTTTATTCTGCTGTTTTATCTGGTGAGTTTGGCTTTTCTTTCTACTTTCGACTAGACGGTTTCAATTATATTAGTTTATTATTGTTTTTTTTTCTTTTCTTCCAAAGGGACTTTTATTATTGTCGGTTTAGAATAAATCATAACTGTAGGACAAGTGAGCTTCAAAATAAAGGTTCCAATTAGCGCCAAAAAGTTGTAATATTACAATTTGATGCCACACAAGTTGTTATTCAATTTCCACAGTGTTTTTAATTCTCTAGTTCTTCAGAATACAAATAAAAAAACTTCAAAACAACCCTATACTGTCTAAATGGTTCCTGTTACGATGAGGGAGTTTTACAATTGTTTAAAGTCCAAATAAAATGCGTCTGGAAAGGCAGCTCACTAGGTTTTGAGACACAGACAACGTGTGCCACCGCACTCTTGGTCTTTAATGGCATTTAATAATTAGTTAAAAGTTTTGCATGCAGCCTATATCAGTTGATTTTTTTTGAATATTCACACTTAGTAGGCTAAGGTATATTGAAAGAGTTAAACCAAGAGGCACTGAATGCAAAACGCTGTTTCTCAGTCACACTGACCCTTGGGGAGGCTTTAAACAAGCAAGTGCAACTTTAAGATTTAGTCACACAAGAATTTCCAGTAATTTTAGTACATTTCAGTTACTGGTAATCTTCATTTGTAGGCTACCTAGTCATTTCTGCCCTCAGACACAGATGGAGAACTTTGAGTTGTAGGCTACCACAATATGACCAAGATAAAATAACCAATCTGTAAGAGGATTTTTCAAAACAGATCAGCGAGATGAACCTGGATATAATGGACATTCAGTTTGGTTGGTTTGATACGCTGGGATCCCCGATGAAAAACCAACCCACCCACTCGCAGCCTAAATGAAACCGTGTCTCTTGGCTTGCTTTTCATAACTTGTTTACCTGTGGTTTTCTGTAGTGACCAGGTCATAAAAGCAAACCTGATAAGAATTTTTCAGTGGGTGTTTCTCGGGTTGAGAAATTTCCATTTTGTGACCTATCTCTTATCTGACCCTTCTCTCAGGCAGTTTGACAACAAAAAACACACAATTACGTGCCTATGTGAATTTGGCAATCCTCTGAATGGCATGAAAACATCTACAATCCCATCGATTGTCCTTCAATGACATTTTCCCTAGAAAACGTGGCATTATTCCTAGAATTTCCCTGGACTGTACCTGTTTTCACTCTGCGATAGGGCGACACAGAACTGTTTGTTTATTGATTAAATCAGATGTCAGCCTCTGAACTTATCTTGGCAGCTCATTTGCTTACATCTGATGAGAGATTTTAAAACCTTCTTACCAAAAGCATCTGCATTTAAAGCAAGAAAGGCTGTCAAGCAGGTTAGCAATCCTACAAAACAAACAGGTCTCGTTATCAAATGACTCTTTTAAAACTGCACACCCTTCCTAGTAAACTGAATAATGGTGAGCTCATGCACTTTTCTCCTCTAATAAATGTCACACGCTCCTTAGAGTTCATTTGGGTTCAAACTTACTGTGATGTTACCTACCTGTTTTTGAACTGATTATGCAATCCTAAAACTAGTCAAAATAAAAATAACAAAAAACCTTCCGTTGGTTACAGCAAATGTTTTGATGGTGTTTTTTAACCTTTACTTCCTTTCAAAAAGACATTTAGGTTAAGTCAAGCTTGTTATCATTCACTATATCTGCAGGGAACATGCATAACCAAACCTTTTTTATTTTTTGCCTGATGCAATCATAGAGCCTTGTTTGCTGTCATCACCTTGGGTACAACTGCGCGTTTACACTCAAGTTTAAACACTGTAGTAAGCCTATTGATTATCTGGTTTAATGATCAACAGAATACAGAAAAAACATTAAAGGCCAAAGAAACATGCAGAAAGTAAAGTAGAAGATCTAACCTGATATAAGTAAACAATATTTATGATTAGCATTCATAGTATTCATGTGCAAATCAGTTTCATTTGTTTTTCTTTAACAGCTTTTTCCATGTATACCCGCCAGCTGTCCAATTAAATGTGGCAATGGTAAGTTTATTCCACTTCATCTTTAGCATCATTCATCAAACATACTGCCCTGAGGTGAATTAGATCAAATTTCTGAAGTACAATCCACAGTCAGCCTATAGTATTCTGTGTAATTATACCATAATGACTGATCTCAGTCCATTACTCACTCCTGAGAGAGAATTTAGATTATTATCTTAAAAATAACTGATAGTAAAAAAAAGCCACATTAAAGAGGGTGGAAAACAAAAGTGCTGGTCTTTTGAACGCTGAAACTGACGTAAATGGCATTTGAACAGATTTATCTTGTGTTTTTATCAGGACTGACCAAGTTAGAGTCTTAACTCTATGCAATGGTTTCTCAATGCAATGGTTTCTCAATGCAATGGTTCCCCAAAAGAACCTTTCAAAGAAAAGGTGACCTTTTTCCAATTGTGCAAAAAGTAACTAACCTCAAAAAAAGTACCACAACCCTCAGTAACCATTACCCTTTAAGTGTAATGTCTGAAGAAAATGACAGACATTAAACATCCTTATAGCGTAAGCATGACCCAATGTCCTTTTATAGTAAAACAGAGGTTACTTGCTCATCCATTCCATTTAGCTTCATGTAATTTTGTATTGCATAAGTTTCATGTTATTAGTGGTATATATTTTGAGGCAAGCATCACTAGACAACCGATAGAAATGCAGCTTGAGGAGAAGAGAGCTCTTACTTTAAGCGGCCACACTTTTTATGCCTGCCGAAATGGACAAAAACTCCTACTGTATGTACCAGAGTTATCTAACAACTTTTGATCAGCTTTCATCTCGGGCAGTAAAAAAAAACACCTTGCAACTATTCCGAACACCTTAGAAATCACATTGAAACCATCTGTAACAGTCATAAGGTTTTGCAACACTTGTGAAATTGAAAAATCTAGTGTCATGCTGCCAGTCAACATAACAAATGGGTGGTTTAAAACAGTAAATCTGTCCCTAACTGGCATTAGAAAACATCAGCAGATCATCTTCCGTGTTTTTACAGTGACCAAAAGCTTGCACCCTCTGTCACAATAAAGCCTTGACTTATGTGAACTGACTATAGGGAGTTTACTCAGCCTTTAACTGAATGCTTTTCCCTCAAGTTTCAGAATGTCTGTATCTGTAATTTGTGTATGAGTGTGTGCTTTGAAACTTTCTGCTAGTCACTTCAAAACTCTTGAAATCATGCTGCATAATTGCTTTTACTCCTGCACATCCAGCAGAACTGTATCACATGGAGATTACTTTTGATCTCTGTGTTCTGTTTCTCATGTAGGTTATAACAAATCCGACTGTGAGTGTAACAGTAATTGTTACCGGACATTAAGACAGAAAGTCCTGACATGTCAGCGCTGCACAAAAGAGTGTTCTGGTTAGTGATTGCATGACATTTCCCAGCATTTAAATGCAGGTTAGCTTTGAAAAGGCAAACAAAACTCTGGATTAATGTCATCCTTTATTTACTTGCTTCATACACATTCCTGGTCTTACTTGTGTGTGTGACTCATCAGTGCTCATTATTACATAGAATTTTTTTTATATTTTTTCTATGTAATTTGCTTTTAAGCAATGTGTAATAACTTCCTCTGCCTATCAAACAACATTTTATTTCAGATGATCTCACTAAGGAAGTTTTCGGGAAGGGATTATTTTCGCCATTCAATTAATTCATCAAGTTACACCCCATTTTTTCTTGTTTCCTAACCCTTCTCAGGAAAGTGTTGTATTAACACTTGTTGTAAAAATTGACGAACCGTGCACAAGACTGGGAATGTGAAATAAGAAAGTAAATTTCATGTTGACTTTAACCTTAGTGTCCATTCACACAGAACGCGTTTTTCTAGACTTAAAATAAGTTCAACAACACATCTCGAGACCTAGCGTCTTTATCCATTTCACTGCACGCGCCTCATGTTTCACGCGTTGTGTTCTCGCCAATTATGTGGTTTGCGTGTTGTTTGTGTGTCAGTAGTACATGTTGATTTTTCACATGTAAGCAACAAAAGTTGAACTTGTTTTAACTTGAGCCCCACGTTTTTAGATCGCTGTGTGTCGTGCACGAGCGCAGTGACCAAAGGCGTCCGTCTATGATGCAAAAACAATAGAAAAGCAGCTCAGTAGAATGCAAAAGCGCTTTCTGTGTGAATTGTCCCTAACCTGGGTCAAGCTTAATGTGAAAAGTACACTTCAAAGTGAAAGTTTTTCATACTAATTTAATAAAAAAAAAACTATAAGATGTTTGAATGTTTTAGTAGAATTATTGTCATTGACGGCTCTGTATGTCTTTGTATATTTTGGCTGGAAACAGAGGATAAAAATCAAATGGAAGTTACTCCATGCACTCAGGACAGCAATCGGAAGTGCTTCTGCAAACCAGGTTTTTACTGTAAGGAAGGCAACAATTATGACACATACTGCCATAAACCATGTGTTCCCTGTAAGACGGGCACTTTCTCCAGCAAACCCTCTCTGGACCAAGCCTGCAAGCCCCATAAAGAGTGAGTTACATTCATACATATTAGAACATTCATGACCCACCATGGGTCTGATACTGTTTTTTTTTTTAGGTTGCCACAATACCTTTAAAAAATACTTTGAAATGATCAATAATGCATGCAATCTTGGTGATGGGCTGTTTTGACCTTCATTAAACTAGCAACAGTATTTTATGGGACTGAAATACTCAAACTTTTGAATAGGCATATTTTTTATTGCCAATAAGCAGCTAGTCCTTCATATAACAATTCAGCATTAAAAATTTAAAGAGAATGAGAACAGCATAAATTCATTATAACAGGAAGATAAAGAGCCAGCTAGTTTCACTCTCGTTCATTTTTCTATCTATCTCTATCTCTGTTTTTTTTCACACTCACTTTCGCTCTCTCTCTCACACATTTTATATCTTCTATCTGGGAAGGTTAAGGTTAACAAAAGCACACATAAGACTGAGTTATTTGCATATTATCTACTAGAGGAATGTTAAACAAGTGCTGTCTTACAAAACACACAATATTAAATCAACATGAAAAGGCTGAGCTGCTCTTGTCTCATGCGTTCTCTCTGTGCCCTTTCCCACAGTTGTGCTCAGTTGGGAATGATAATGCTCAAAGAGGGCACAGCGACACAGGACAAAGAGTGTGCGTATGCCACAACAAAGATGGCAGCATCATCTTCCTCCTCCATTATCATTACTACCAACTCTTCCGATACATCTCCCAGCCCGAGGACAGGTACTGTTGGGATGTTTTGTTAAAGGGGTCATATAATGCCAGTTAATATGATTCTTTAGGGTCTAAATGAAAAGTTTGTAATATACTTTAATTAAAAATTCTCATTAGTATTGTAAGAAAACACTCATTTAACCTGGTCAAAAACAGCACGCCGTTTAAGTGCATGTGTCTTTAAATGATAATGAGCTTTGCTCACCCCGTCCCTCTGTTCTGTGGGGCGTTTTGACTTGACACAACACACGTGGAGTGTTGCCTTGACAACAGTTGAGGGTATATTTTGGAGAAAGAATGGCAGCGGGAGTCTCTGAGGAAACATTTGTGAACCTGAGTTTTGTGAGTGCCGGAATTTTCGGACCCGGAACAAGATGACGGCCCGAAGAAGTTCGACAATTAAGGCTCGAACATGACGTTTCTGAATGGTTGGTTAACGTAATGTCACTTTGATCTATCTTTGAGTGTACTGGCAGGGTAACGTTAACGTTAGAGTGGTGAGATACGAACGCTATGTGTTTACTGATGTATACGTTAGTTCATTGACAGATTGATGTTACAGCTAATGAGTTACGTGACGTGACGTGATGCGTAACGTTATCTATGCAGTGTTAGGTACAACTGTCAGGGCTGAAACACAAAAATTTTACTGATCTGTTTAAAAAATAACCAGTCTGTGAGACTATGACAGTCATTAGGCACATAAACAACACATACTCAGACAGGAGCTAATACCTTTTTCAATGTTCTCGTTTATAAAGCAGTCTGGTGAGAAATGATTCACGCAAACATGAAAGCATTGACATTGATCGTGGGGAATATTCCCTTCGAAAACAAAACTCAGCCACTGCATCTTCAGCGGTTCGGATTTAGGAACATCAAAATTATGCTGTGTTCCTTATTACACCCAAGAACAGAACACCACAATCGCTTAGACGCCATTCTGCTCCAGCGTATCAACAATGGCGGACTATGATGACAGTTCGCTTAGGGCGGGTCTGTGTTGAAACGCTCCAACGAATCATGGGAGGGGCGTCCGACCGTGTGACGTCACACGGTCAGACGGCTCGATTTGAGACAGGGACAACATATAAGGTGATTAAAAAAAAAACACTGGATGGATTTTTATCATTATATGATGGTTGTGTACAGGCACTGCCAACACACATTTCAGTACGATCAACTTGTAAAAGTGCATGTACCATTATATGACCCCTTTAAGACAATTATATCTTTATGGAATGGAATGTATAAAATATTTTATCTTACAATGAAAAAAATAGTAACCCTCAGGAACCTGGGTACAGAGGGCACATCAACACAGGACATAAAGGGCATGAATGCCACAACAAAGATGGCAGCATCATCTACCTCCTCCATTACCATTACTACCATCTCTTCCGATACAACTCCCTCCCCGAGGACAGGTACTGTTGGGATGTGTTGATTAGACTATTATATCTTTATGGAATGGAATGTTTCAAATATTTAATCTTACAATGAAAAAAATAGTAACCCACAGGAACTCGGGCACAGAGGGCACATCAACACAGGACAGAGAGGGCATGAATGCCACAACAAAGATGGCAGCATCATCTACCTCCTCCATTATCATTACTGCCATTTCTTCCGATACAACCCCCTCCCCGTGGACAGGTACTGTTGGGATGTGTTGATTAGACGATCATATCTTTATGGAATGGAATGTTTCAAATATTTGAATCTTAAAGTGAATCTTGAATCTTTTTTTTTTTTTTAAACCTGTAGAAGTCGAGATATAAACTTGCAATTCTGAGGAAAAAAAGTCACAATTGCTAGACAAGTACACGATTAAAAAACAAAATGTGTGTGTGTGTGGCGGAAACAAGCTAGTAACCAGATTTAATTCAGATTTAAAAGCATATAGCAGAGTCATATTACCTCAAATTTAAAATGAATCAGTTTTGCACAAAGAAAATGAAGCCTACTTTTGGACCAAGTTTTTTGTAGCATTATTTTCATGAAATGTATGAATGTATTACCCTAATGCCAAAAACTCCCCTCAAATTAAAGTTTTTTTAATAATATGGTAGTATTTTGTGCTTATTTAAATAAAAAAATAAAATCATTGGATCACAGTAATGAGAATCATTACTCTTTGTGTTTCTCTTTGTCATCACCAGAGGGCAATCGACTACAAAGCAACTCAGAAGAAAGCCAGTCCAGTTGGCTGCTGCCGCTGTTTATCTTACTGTTGATGCTCTTGTTCATTGCTGGATTTTGTACGCTGATGAAAGGCAAGGCCCTGAAAACCCTTTCAAAATGCTTCGGTATGATATAAAGACTATTAATGCATTGGATCATATGAATACTTAAGCAAGCAACAGGCTACAAACCAATACAAATAACACAACCCTGCAATGATACTGTGTTTATTAGCAGTAATTGTTTTGGGAATTTTCAAAACCCAAGAAACTCCTTTTGAACCACAGCATTCTTTTGTCATGTCTAAAGTGCAAGTGAAGTGGCTCTAAGAGGCCTGGAATCCACCCAGATCACTTATTACAGTAAAGCCAATTGCACTGTGTCTCACGTGCTTTAATTCCCATAAGGTCACACTCAACATATATTCAGGGTGTTTCAGAATGACATGCATTCAACACATCCGTGGCAGCCTGAGAAACCACAGAACGCCTATAATGCACGAAACATACATTTCACACTGTCACTGTGCACCTACACGAGCTGCTCTCTGACACACACAGCATATTCACTTATTTCTTGTTTTCATTTTAGGTTTAATAAAGGGAGAACATGTAAGTACTTTTTGAGATTGCATATCACAATAAATGAAATTAACTTGATTTTGTTCATATAACTAAAGTGTTAAAGAGGACCTATTATGCACTTTTACAAAGTCTTGTTTTTGGGCAGGTGTATGCTTGAATGTTCAAAAAACACATTATTTTTCCCATATTTGATAGTGTTGTAGCTCTTCTCATTAACGCTCTGTTTAGTTCCTGTCTCTGTGTTTGAAGCTCCTCCTTCTGAAAAGCACAATGTGCTCTGATTGGTCGGCTGGACCAGTGTGTTGTGATTGGTCAAGCGCTTTGAGCGTGTTTGGGAAATGTCCCGCCCCTTGCCATAACCGTTGCTGAATTAGTACTACTCGTACTATTTTACCATATCTTTCTATATCAGAAATAGCAAGAGTAGTATGCTAGTATGCGGTTACGAATTCAGCATGTGAGTTTTAACACACTACTAACTAACTCAGCCAGGCCCCGCCCCTTTATTTTGCATATGCCTTGGGCAGGAATTATTTAAATGAGGAATATTGTGACGTGTTCGTTCCCGGAAGAAAACTCAAGACTACAATGGAGGCGTTTCAGAGAGTTCAGTAACAGTGACACTGATATACAGAATAACTCTCGCTGGAGGGACTTTGTTTCTTTGGAACTTAACATTACGCACAAAAGAAATTTGAATATGGAAAAAAAGGCATAAAAGGTCCTCTTTAAAGTGAAAATTCCCCTTTAATTTTGTTTTATGATCACTGTAGGAAGAACAGCAGCACTGGAGACAGAAAGCAGGTGACCACCAAATTTTGTCCAATTCCCAGTCCAACACCTCAACAGATCACAACATGGAGACTGAGATACCGCTTGGCAGTGATGTCAGAGAGGTCAACGGTCAGAGTATGGGGATGGCACCCCAATCTAGGGGCGTGCAGCAGGTCACAGTGAAGCACGATGGGAATGGTGGGAACGTCAGCAATACTGTAGGTGAGTCCTGGAAGCCTTCCTTGAGCTTAGAGCCATTTCTGAACTTTATGTTGAATTTGCCTTCGCATTGCATTTGAACTTATTGTACAGGATCTTTGTAAATGATTTAAAGGAATAAAAATACTGTCATGATTACACAAAAGAGTAGATCATAGGAAGAAGTCACTCAGATCTGGAATGTAGTGCATATGTCATGTGGACATTGCAAAAAAACGAAACAAAACAAAACATCTTCTCTACAAACCTCACATTTATTGTTGGCTCTTTGCTTTGTTCCTTTCTTGTAATTCGCTTTGGATAAAAGCATCTTCTAAATGCGTAAATGTAAATGAGATGGATTAAGTCTTTTATTGAGTTTTGTTTTCTGATAAATGTATAAAAAGTGATTGTATTAGTGCTGTCAAACTGATTAATCACATCTAACATAAAAGTTTGTTTATGTAAGATATGTGTGTACATTATTTATATTTATATATACAGTATATACAGTATATGTATATATATATGTGTGTGTGTGTGTATGTATGTATGTATGTGCACACACACACACACACACACACACACACACACACACATATATAGGCAAAAGAGCATCTTCTTTTGTGATTCACAAATGATAATACAGGGTCTGATGAGGAAAGATGACAACTCATTTTTGGGGAACTTTTTACAAGCCAGAAACTATTGCAATAATTTCAATAGAGTATTTCTTTTTAGTTTTGTTAGAACCGGCGTGTCACTTAAGTCGGTTGGCGCTTGAATGTTTTAGACTGGTTATGTGATGGAAATGAGTAATTCACTTTAAGTGTTCTGTCACTTATCCTTTAGGGCAGACACACCTCATGTTTCCTTCTTGCACTTTATCTGCAAGTCCACTATTGTCTAAATTCCCTTTTCACTTCCTGTTATGTGGGGGCTTTTTCTTTTACAACTTTTTTGTTTGTTTTGGATTTCCTTTAATCTTTTTCCTGCTCCTGTTCGAGCTGATACAAAACGGGTTGGTTCCTCTCTGTCTGCCTAGACAGAGGCCATAACATTCCCTTTTACAAAATCTTGATTTAGTTTTTAGGATCTGTTGCTTGAATGTTCAAAAAACACCTTATTTATTCACATATTTAACATTATTGCAGCAACTCTCTTCCCAGCCTGTCAGTCTGGTGTGTTTCTCAAAGCCATCCATGCATACATACATACATATTTATGGTATGGGCAGTATAAGTTTGCTGCATTTTTGCATTGAGAGGGTATAAATAAGACCTGTTTTGATTTTTAGTATAAAAGTTGTGTTAACTTCATCATCATTTGTCTATTTTAGGGTCCATCTACATCTACTCTCCTGGAACGGTGATTTTAGGCTCTAACTCAGGCGATAAAAAGGAAGAGGCAGGAGTTTGCGAAGAAACCCTTCCCCTTATCGGCACACCACAGCAAGAGTCAAATCCACCCTCACAGGAGGTCAGAATATCAATGAGTGCACAGGAGAAGGCCGAGGAGGAACCGAGCTTGAGTTTTCCTGTGCCAGCAACTGGAAAGTGAGAACTTGAACATGTGGTTTCTTGCACAAACTTCAGAATAGCCTTCAACAAGGTTCCAGGTTGAATCACAAGGCTGAAAATCACAAGTGGCCAGGTGTAATATCCCTGGTAGATCATGGCACGATATGAATGCTAAGGTCATGGTTTCGCTTCCTGAGAAACACGCATGCTGACATAATGTATTGGTTAGGCTACCTTGAATGAACTGAGAGTCGAATACAGAATGCGCAAGTGTTACAGATGTAGAGCGCCAAATAACGAGTTTTGCCTTTTTTCACATCAAGAAGATGATTTAAGGCCGTTCACACCAAGGATGATAACTATAAAGATAACGATAAAAATATAGTTCTAAAAATCGTTCTAAATATTATTGTATAGCAGAGCTCACACCACAGCTATAACGATTACAGCAGAGAAACGATTTCATTGGAATCACTTTCAGAACGATTTTATCCAGCTAATG
The DNA here is from genome assembly GCF_951802725.1 of Rutilus rutilus. Taxonomy (NCBI): domain Eukaryota; kingdom Metazoa; phylum Chordata; class Actinopteri; order Cypriniformes; family Leuciscidae; genus Rutilus; species Rutilus rutilus. The sequence goes on along the minus strand of NC_140227.1, from coordinate 29,474,515 downwards.
AACGATAAAAACATTGGCAGCCAATCAGAATCCATCCCAATCAGACAAGCACGCGCTTAGAATAAACAAAACCATATCATCCGATGATGTGGATGCTAATATTATCTTTATAGTTATCATTCTTGGTGTGAACGGGCATTTACCCTTAATTTACGTTTGTCAAATTTTTTTTTTTTTTTAAATGCACATCTGAATTGCTGCTGCAGCAAAAATGTCTTATGTTCTGTTTTTTGTTAAATGCACTTTTCCTCTTAGGCTGCGTTTACACTTGGCATTAACATGAGACCTGTATCCGGATGTTGTTCACATACACATTGAAAAGACAAGTGTAAACGAATTCTGATCGGAATGTTATCCGATAAGCTTGCTTGATCATAATCAGGACAAGGTGCGTTTATATCTGTTTACATCAAGTGGCTTCTGTATCTGGATAACAGATCGGATCTCGCATTCCCGCGAAAAAAAGGATGGCTCCGGTTCAAAGTCGACCTTTAGTGGGTTTTCTTTTAAAAACAGTTTCCAGATGGGGGACATTTTGCAAATCTCGCAAAATGAGGATGAAGAGGCTGCAAGTAGCCTATTAATAATGTGGATAGATGCCGTAATGAGAAACGTATGGGTCCGAGAACGTTTCCAGCTGTGGTGGGAAAATGCGCGTTCTTTACAGAAAATGAATGGTTCGGCAACTTTCGGATGCGAAGGCAAACATTTCAGTATATTTGCGATGTACTTCGCACTCGACTGTTTCGCAAAACCACACAGCGATCAGTTCCGGAGAGAGGAGGGGGAATAATGACAGTAACGTTATACCTCCGAACCTGGACACGCTTATCGGATAACATTCCGATCAGAAGCGCGTTTACACTTGTCTCTTCAATGTGTATGTGGACAACATCCGAATACAGGTCGCATGTTGATGCCAATAAGTGTAAACGCAGCCGAGCATTGAGATCGGATCTCAGTGTAATGTAAACGCAATCCAGCCATCGTGTCTGCATTCACAGGTGGACGTCACACAAAACCCCGCCCACTGTCATTATTCCCCCTCCGGAGTCCTCTCTCCAGGAATTGCTGCATGTAGCTGTGTGGTTTTGCAATAGTAGCCTACCCTGGTAATCCAGAGTTGTCGCGAGAGCACAAGTTGAATTTGCTCTGCGACTCTGGTGTCGAGTAATGATGCTCATTAAATATGCCCCTCGATCTGAGCTGCACCAATCACATCGGGTTATCTGATATAGGCGGGCCAGAGGCGAGCTAAACAGATGACGACAGCGCTGTGACGTCGAAGTCATTAGTAAACATTGCAAGGTGGCTATGGATGAATACCAGTTGTTTGAAACGGCTTTGGCAGCTACAATGAACGAGTTAGACTTGGCTTTTTATCTAAAACAGGAACAGAAGACGCCGCTCGAATCGTTCCTTTGCAAGAAGGACGTTTTCGCTGTTTTGCCGACCGGATAAGTCAAGAGTATAATCTACCAGTTAGCTCCGCTGGTAGCTAAGAGTATGGGTTTATTGTTGTGATTGGTCATAGTGTTATCCAATTGCGTGCAGTGAGATTTTCAAATGCATGCTTGGTGCCGCCCCTCGAGCTGGCCGATTTACATTAGTCGACGCCAGACCATTAATCTTTCAGATTTAGGTCTGGATTTCCAGGCTAATAGTAGCCTAGGCTACATCGCAAATATACTGCAATGTTTGCCTTTGCACCCGAAAGTTGCAGAACCATTCATTTTCTATAAAGAACAGGCATTTTTCCCACCACAGCTGGCAACGTTCTCGGACCCATACGTTTCTGTACCGTTTCCATTAAGACATCTATCCACATTATTAGTAGCCTACTACTTGCAGCCTCTTCATCCTCCTCATATCGTGAGATTTAGTTAAATGTCCCCCGACTGAAAACTGTTTTTAAAGAAAACCCACCACTAAAGGTCGACTTTGCATGCACCGGAGCCATTAATAAAAAAATTATTTATTTTACGCGGGAATGCGAGATCCGATCTGTCATCCAGATACAGAAGCCACTTGATGTGGACAGGTGGAAACACATCAGGGTGTCCTGATTGGCTTATGATCGGATCACGGTGATGGCATGTTAATGTCAAGTGTAGGCTAAAGACACTGTATAAATAATGTGAGCACAGGAGGTACAGACAGGGTGAGAAAAACGCCCACAAAGCTGTTTTGAGTTTTTACAACATATAGCCTATCCTATAAGACTGGGGTAATAAAACTAAAATACAGATGATGTGCATGAATTGTTTTGTTGTTTAAGTGAGTGGTCGAGAACCAAGAGACTTCATCTGTATGTTTCTAAACAGGGTTTTGTTCTACCACGTGGGTGTTTAATATGCATGTCTAAAAAAAAAACCCGACCTCACCTCTGGAAAGAAGGTGTCTAATTTAACTTCTGTAGGAGGTCTCAGGCAGACTGCGTTTAACCTGCAACCTTTACATGACAACTTTAAAAACGGCAATAGAGTGCCTTCAGAAGACGCTTCATACACCTCACATCCTCCATTTACTTTTGCTTGTGTGTCAGCTTTATTTATTTTGGTTTGTTTTGCTATTTTTGATGTTTGTCTTTGGCAGTGTGCATGGAGGTTTTGTAAATGAATGTGTTCTGATGCTTTATTAATATAAAGTAAATAAAGTCTATCTTTATTTAGCCGCTGTAGACTGTTTTGTTTTTTTTGTCATCATGGGTATATGCAAAACTCATCAAGCTGCTATTTTTGGGAATGATGGACATGGGAAAAACCTATATTGACCTGCCTACCTAGACGACATATTTGAGCATAATAAAACATAAAACCATAATATAACATAAAAACATCCATCTATCACACACCCAGTTTACCGGTCTAAAACAGTAGCCTACACTACTTTGTACACAACATAAATGTATAATTATGAAGCCAGTTTTCTAATTTATATAACATCTGAGTCATTGAACTGAAAAATGTCTCAAAATGTTCACAAATCAGCTTGGTGACCTAAACATAGTTCTGAAAAGTCTGTTGTTTATTTCTTCTTCATTTACGTAGTATTTTTATTTTTATTTTTCGAACTCCTCATTTATTTGGAGCTCGTGAGAATGCGGGGACTTCAGAGGTCTTGTGTGTCACACACACGCTGTCGCTTCCTGGTTACATGCATACAGGGGGATTGTCGTGCAACATTTCCGGGACGCGCAGCGCGTGATGGTCAGTTCGCATTCAGTCGCGCGGGTCGCTGAAGGATAATGTTGATTCTCGTCTCACGGTTATTATTTATGACGGCGGTGTGGCGCGTGGCCGAGGGGAAGGTAACGAGCAGGTTTATATGTGTGTTGCTGACAGACACAATGTAATGATTCATTCTTATACTAATGACTTTCACAAGTGTGTTTTGATAGACTTGAAAAGCTACTTCTGAAAAAACACTAAACGAAAAACAAAAGTTATTCTCGGATTCTAAATGTGTTTCGTAAATGAAGGATATATTTATTTTCAGTTATGTTTTGTTATTTTCCTGTTGGAACTTCCAGCCTAGGTTGCGTGTTTTGGGTACGTCTCATATAGTGAGCTGCGTACTGTTTGGGGTATCACGTGCAGAGGCAACATACAGTAGCTGTCTACCTAGGCTGCATGTTTGGACATATGCAAAACCTAGTGTGCTGCCTACGTAAACATTGTGGGTGTCCTACTGACCTATTGAGTTACATGCTGTGTTTACAATGTTACAATGTTATTTAGGCATTATATAGGCATCTGAAATGTAGTGTGCTGCCTACTTAGACAATATTTTGGGAATCTTGGCCACCACTCTAGTGTGTGTGTGAGAAAGATGGACATGAGAAAGAAAAACTAATGACCTGTGTCACCTGCCTAGTGCCTAACCCCAGATAGCACATTTTGGCATCATACAGCATGATATACTGCCAACATAGACAGCATTTTTGGGTGTCTTGTATCTCACAGCAAGTGTGCCTACACACATAACATGGGCAAAACTAGTGAACTGCCTGCCTAAATGCCATTTTTTAGCATCATATGTATCTTAAAACATAGTTTGCTGCCTATTTAGACAGAATTTTCGGCATCTTGGGTATAAGCACCACTCTATAGTCTGGATTTTTGGTCAGCATGGGCATATGCAAAACTCAGTAATCTGCTCAAATAGACGGTATTTTTTGGAATGATGCATATGGGAAAAACCCAGTGACCTGCCTACCTAGACGTCATATTTGAGCACAACAAAACATAAATTACTGCCTACATAGAGAGCACTTTTGGGTGACTTTGCTTAAAAAACTGTGCTGAGCATCATAAGTATCTTACAACTATTTTTATTTTGGGGGCATAAGCAAAACCAAGTGTAGAGCATTTTGGGTATCAATAGACGATAAGATGCTTACCTAGTTCTAGGTCTTGTGGTCTAGATCGAGAGGGTGGGGAGTTCACGTATGTCACAGTTTAACTAGAACGCAACCGCGTACTTTACCATGCAACAAGACAGTCAAGTGAGCATGCTAATGAAGCCTTGATTTCACCTCTCAACCAAACCTTTCAAAAAAGTTACATTGCAGGTTCCACTTGCTGTTCTTGATCGGTCATGGGAGAATAAACTGCTTTGACTGAGAAATGTGCTGGAGCTCTGAACAAAGAGCATGCTTAAATAATAAACAGATGTGATTCATGTATATTAAAGATTACTGAATGATTTTGGTTGGTTACAGACAATGTTTTAGTCTTTTTAACGAGAAATACGTGCATGCATTTTTCATGCGACGTGTAAATGTGTTGCCACTGTTATCAGCTAAGAGAGAGGCTTTTACTTGTTTTGCTGACTTCAGTAAAGCTCACTGTTGCATGGTGGAAGTCTGCTGGCCTGTATATGTGGGTCGTTTCCCAGTAACACACCTCAGCAATTTCCTCTCTACATCTTGAGCGTTTGTCAGTTGTCTGAGAGGACGTCAGTGGTTTTAGAGATGATGCAGTCGTTTTTCGTATATCGTCTAATCTGCATGATTATCTCAGGATGTGCATTTCCTGCTGAAAAGCTTGATTTTTAATTTGGAAGTCGACGTTAATAGTTAGTCTTTTCATCTCAGATAGTTTCTTGGGCCAGCTCTTTTTTCTTCTTTTTTTCAGTTATAAATGAGTCATTTATGAACCCGCCACATGAATTGAGTGTGACGCTCAATTGCGACAACTCTTAGATCATTCTGTGCATTTTGGTCTGAGGCAGAAAGTACAATCCTCCAGCAACTTCCTTTTTAGGAGCACGGATCAGTAACAGTGCCGATAAATGCTGTACAAATGTGTGGGATCTGTGAGGGATTATGCTAAATCCATCTTTAACTGTTTGATTGTTCACACTGGGAAATACCTGGACCTTTGAATGTGAAATATGTTTTGTAATGATTTCATATGTAACTTGTTCCTTGTTCCTGCTCCTGTTGGGCCATTGTTGGGCCTGTTGGGCACACGGGCCAAGTTTAGCTCCAACTTTCCTCAACACACCTACCTGGAAGATCTTTGCTGCATCCCAATTCGCATTCTTATACTATGCCCTAAAAGTATGTCCTGTTTTTTGTGAAGAAAAAGTACACACTTTTGAGTGTGTAGCAGAAGAGTATACAGCTTTGGACATACTACTTTCATAATTGCAACTTTAAATGGAACTTTGGAATGGATATGACTGACGGTGCTCTGAAAGCGAACAGACAAATGCGCTGAATTAGAGACGGTAAAAGTGAGTGGGTATAATATCATTGGTCTTAAAAAGTGGGTGGGTCTTGTCCCACCCATATACAATGGTTCCGACGCCCATGAATCAATCGCCTGTTAGATACACAAGACGATTTATATCTCATGTTAAACCACTAGACTAGAGACATCCGAGCCAGTGGCAAACGTCAGCGGCACTAGCCGAGGAAAGTCTGTTCTCAGCGGGGTACATGAGTGCCGAGCGTCCGATTGCCTGGATCTCACAACTCCGAAAACGTCAGATCAAATTTTCAAATAGGCGCTATCTTTATAAATAAACCAAAGATTTGAGCTTTAAACAACTACATTCTCGCCTGAAATACTCTTAAAACTAACGTTACATTTCGTGACACAATAACAGCAGTATTTTTTAATTACGCGAAAGCGTAATTCTATTGACGCTTGCTGGTTGGTGTGAGATGCATTCTGGGATACCTGGCTGCCTCAAGTCCGATGCATCCTCGGTAAAAGGGGCGGGTCAAGAACACATCCGGGGATTTGAACTGGACTTGGCTAAGATGTGAACTTTGAATTGGAACAGTACTTGGGCAGCGACTGATGACGTTTCACAAGTCCACAAGAACACAAGTACAGACAAGAACGCATATTGAGAAACGGCCTCTGAGTGCAGTGCAGGATTAGAAACCCCTGCTATAGAAGCTCAATGTAAATATATTTACTCTTGACTGGTGCATAACTTTCTTTAGGCATAAAATAATGCATTTTTTACATTAGATTCGGGCTTAGATGCAGAGGCGGACAGAGTACACAGCTTCATTACTTGAGTAAAAGTACAGATACCCCTTGCTAAATTTTACTCAAGTACAAGTAAAAGTACTACAGTCAGATGTCTACTTAAGTAAAAGTACTGAAGTACTTGTTTTTAAAAGTACTTGAGTATCAAGAGTACAAGAGTACATTTTCTAAATATTGCATTACTACTGCCACAGTGCTTACATTGGTAAACACAGCAAACACTTGAAGCGAAACCTATCATTAACTTGTTCAGAAAATTGAAATAGTCTGGCGAGGTGGGGCCACGGGTTGGCACATTCCCGGGATGGACCTGCTGCGTCTTCATCCATTGTTTCATCCATGGTTTCGTCTCTTGTCTAAAAGTGACCATGGAGTTGACTTTGGCGGAAAGCTGAAGGTGATTGCTGATAGGCTGTCCCAATCAGTGGCGCCTGCCTGCACAATCCAATCACGTTTGAGAGGGAAACAACAAATTGAGGGTTTCTGAGATTTTTCTTTTTTCCTTTTTTTTTTTTAGAAGAAGTAACGGGTACTCAGGGTTATGGATAGAAATGTAGTGGAGTAAAGAGTACAATATTTGCCTCTCAAATGTACTTGAGTAAAGTCATGAGTACTTCCCAAAAATGATACTCGAGTAAAGTACAGATCCCTCAAAATTGTACTTAAGTACTGTACTCAAGTAAATGTACTCCATTACTGTCCGGCTCTGCTTAGATGTGATCTCAATAATATGCTCTGTTATAGTCATTCATGTGGATATCAAACAATCTAGCAAGATTCTACATATCGTTAGATATTATAAATCACCTCTTGGTATATTTTATGTGTGGCTGCTTTTGAAAACACATAAACAAATTCAAGCATGACTATTTAAGCAGTCCAAAAGTTCCCGATGATTTGCAAAAGTCCCTTGCTTTTCCTCTAAACAGTTTGTCTGGTTTTCCCGATCTGAGTTTCCCGGTCATCGTTGTTTCTCCCTCGCTAATTTGTATATTATTATTTATCTAGTTAATAGTAATTTCCCTCTGATATCACTTCTGCTTTTGTCCTCCTTTGCGCCACCTTCCATCCCCTCTGTCAGTGTTTATCATCTGGAGTTGTGCGTTGGACACCACCTGACAGAAAACTGCTGGAGATTCTGCATGCATGCAAAGCTCACAGGATATCAATCTATTGGTCATAAGGTTATTATAGGACAGAAAAACAACAAGCTTTGATCTTCGCCACTTTCCATTGCCTTTGGCCCAATTTGGCCATTCATAACAGTTTCCACTGTGCGTGTGGTTCACCTCTGCACTGGGAAGGTTAAGGGAGATTAGTGTGTGTGTATGTATATGGATATGTATATTCCGTTTCCTTTCAATATATTGTATTGTATTTATATGATCTATATTTACATATCAGCAACCACATTGAAGAACCAACCACATCTGTCAAAACACCTAGATAGTAGGGTTTGCGTGTGCTAAATTAGTGGTTGACCGTGTGGGTTTTTCAGTGTTTGATTGTGATTCCTATACGGCACAATTTCAGAAATTAAATGAACACAGTAATATTTTTGCTGAAATAAAACTGTTTTTCATATGCAATGGATTTGTCAATGTTGGTAGACTAAATAAATATGAGCTTGTTAATTGGCCTGGCTTAAATATCACTCGTCTGCCACTCGTTACTGAGACTCTTTGTTGTAGTTTTTGACTAGCTCTGCAGCTGACGAGTGCAGATTTGAGACTAGTTACTCTGTTTTTCACACGTTTCATAATGTCAGTGAACCTTGTATAAAAGTTGTATCGGTCCCACACTAAATACCCCAATAGTAGCAGCGTTGGCGTCTTTGGAGGAAATTATGCACACTGTTTTGCTCACAAGACACATGACATGTCCAAGTATCAGTTCCTGATAATTCAAGGAAAATGTCATTGTCTGATATTTTTGGCTTTGTCCCTCTATGTTCATAGGCACCACTTCCATATAGCTCAAATGGAGTATGTGACAACACAACCACTGAATATTACGAAAAAAATCTGCAAATATGCTGCAGTAGATGCAAACCAGGTAGGTTGTAAAACAAGATTACAGATGTTTCTGTTTTTACCACGATATAGGACAGAGTGTGACCATTTGTATTCAAACGTTTAGAAACGACTGCAGGTTCTGACATATTTATATTTATTGTAGGAACACGTCAGGATAAGCAGTGCACTATGAATTCAGACACCATCTGTGCGCCCTGTCAAGCTGGACAGTACCTGGATCAATTTAACCATAATTCCAATTGTTTCTCCTGTCCACGTTGTAAAGATGGTGAGTCAACTATTTTAATAAAATCACCCCAGAATCAAAAAGGCTTGTTTTTAGTATTCGTTGGAATATATCTTTGAGGGATAGTTCATCATAAAAATTATTCCGCCATCATTTACTCTTCCTCTTGTCCTTCCAAACCATTGAAGATTTTCTTTCTTTAATAAACTACAAATGGAGATTTTCACACTTCAATTTTCTGTTCAACGAAAGTGAATAGTGACTAGAGGCTGTCAAGCAACAAAAATGATATAAAAATACATCTGTTCATTGTTAATTAAAAATATTAACAGATGCAACTTTTGATTTAAATAATGTGTTAGGAAATATTGAAATTAACATTAACTAAGATTAATAAATGCTCATTGTTAGTTCATTTGAACTAATATAGTTAAATATATAGTTCAGTCATAAAACTTTAGAGGGCACAGGCTAGTGGTGCAACGAATCACTAAACTCACGGTTCGGATCATATTACGGTTTTTGAGACACGGATCTGATTTTTTTCTGATCAGCTAAATAAATAAATTAATTGGGGGGTGAGGGGTTAATGTAACTTTGCTTTTCATTTATTACTTAAGGTCCAATTTAAGTATTTCGATACCACAGAAAAAAAGTGTTAACTGTATAAATTAAACATGTTCATCTTTCTCAAGATGTGTTTTGTTGTATGATTAATATTAATGACATGGACAGCAGCAGATTTGTATAGGCTGCTGTCATTTTAAGACCTAATGAACGAATCCGATATAAAGATGCACATCAGATTTCTCTCTCAACTGTTTACTTTTCACTTAAGGCCTAACCGACTTCGTGACGGGTGTTTTGTGTGCGCAAACACCGAATTTACTTGTATAAAAATATTTATTTCTTTTTTTCCCCAACTGAATTTCTTATTGAATTGTTGCTGTTCAATTCTTCTTGTTAGAGAAAGGACTGGCTTATCATAAGAATTGCTCCGCTGATTCCCCAGCTGTTTGCGTTTGCAAGCCTGGATGGACCTGTTTGAACACTGTTTCTGAATGTGATCAGTGTAAAAAATATAAAATCTGCAAACCTGGTCAACGCATCATCAGAAAAGGTAAGAGGCAAACATAATCTAGCTACTGTACATAAACACTATAAGCCAGAATTGGAGACTTGTAGCATTTATGTCTGTTGATGAAATACATTTTTAGCACACATTCACATCTAACATTTACAGTCTCTTTTGGGAAAATTGTGAAAATATTGATGATGACTCATTCAACTTTTGTCAAATAAAATGCTCTCCAGATTACGAATGCTTCTCCCCTTAATATCTATAATCACTAAAACAACATGATTTGTTTCAGTAGACCAGTTATATGTGGCATCATCCTTGTGTTTGTGAATGCAGGATCACCTAAAGCTGATGTCAAGTGTGAAGTGTGTCCGGCTGGAACGTTTTCAAACCACAATAATGCTGAGTCCTGCCAACCACACACAAAGTAAGATGTGAATGGAAAGAGAGAATCATTACTTACAAATATACACCAATGCATACGTCTTATTTGTCTTTTTTTTTTTTTTTGTTAGATGCTATGTTGGTTCAGTTTTAAGACTTGGCGACTCTAAAGCTGACACACAGTGTGAAATGACACAACCCGCATCAAAAACAACAACAACAACAACAACAACAACAGAGGTTTCTCCTCAGATTTCATCAATGCATCCTCACCCAAGAACATTATCAAATCCAAATGAGAAATTGCAGCCCATGAACACGGCCACCACACCATCTCTGCTTCCATCGAGCAGCATGACGCCAAGCACACCAGAGAATCAAACCGCAATAGTCGCTAAATCAGATGCCTCAATTCTAATTTACTGCACTGGTAAATATGAGGCCATTTCATTCCAATTTAGATGACAAACCTTATAAAAGTACCATGTTGTTACATGGTATCAGAATCCTATGCAGGAAATCGGTTGCCTGGTCATTTAAACAGTTTTGCGGTCATTAAAGGGATATTTCACCGCTGGAAAGATGAATGTGTATTTAAATTGGGTCATTTATGTAGTAGAAACGTGAAATTATTTTAGAAGTTGGTGCCTTCTAGACTGAGAAAAGCCGGAAAATGTATTTTTGGCTCATGTGGCTGAAAGACAACTCCCAGAATGCACTTGCTTTGCTGCCCTACGAGGACTCTCCCAAGCCACGCCTACAGAGGGCAGTATCGGAAGAAATTATACAACTAGGCTACTAGTGCCTCGAAACTGAAAAGACGGCGTTTTATCGTGAGATCCCCCTATGGACGGGTTGAACACATGCGGAACGAGCTCCTCCTACTGGCTGGAGTCTCTCGCCTCTGGACAAAAAAGCCTCCGATGATGAAGCTAAATGAAGATTTTTGCATCATCTGAGGTTTTTCTCCAGACACACAATACAGAAATCTCTCGTCTCAGGGGGACATGAGGGAGGGAAGCACGGTCACTCGAAAATACTACCGGGTTTCTACTGATACAAAGCTTAATGCTAATCGGTGAAGTATCCCTTTAAGCACAAAAATTTTACTGCAGAATGCTATGATCGACCAATCAGAATCAAGTATTCCAGAACGCAACTTAATGGAGTGCAATAGTCCCACCAACTTATTTTTATTTTAACTTCTTAGTATTTCTATAGGATTTCTATAGAGTTTTTGTTAAAGGGGTGGTATAATGCCCTTTTCACAAAATGTAAAATAAGTCTTTGATGTCCCCAGAGTGTGTGTGTGAAGTTTTAGCTCAAAACACCCCACAGATATTTTTATATAGCATGTTAAAATTGTCACTTTTTGAGGGTGAGCAAAAATGCACCGTTTTTTTGTGTCTGTCCCTTTAAATGTAAATGAGCTGCTGCTCCCGGCACAGTGGCCGAAGCTTCAAGAGCTTGTGTTCTTTTACCTCACACAGACATGCACTGAAAACTTTTAGCCTTTTATGTTCAGACCGAAGTCAGAAAGATGGAGAGACTCGAGAAGAAGTGACAACATGTAGAAAACATTTCTGAATGATTAGTTGGTGAATTTATGTAGCTTATGTGTAGTTATCTTCTAGTCACTGATTAGCATATATTCTGTCATGATAATCTATAAATTGTGTTCCCGGGGGCGTGGTTTATGTAAATTTTAGGGTTAGTGATGTCACTAACCCGGGAGGAATGTTGTGTAGTCTCTACCAGCCGTTTGTTGTAGTCCTTAAAAAACGATTTCTTTAAAAGCAAATATCTCCCTTTGCTTTGAACTTTGAGCGTTGTAACTTTGCAGGATGTTCTTTATGCTCAAACAGCAACATTACACACTAACTAAAGTTAAAAAAGTTAAATTATAATCAGCCACCCCAAAACAATCAGCTACAGGTGAATCATAACATTACAAGCTTTGATGTGAAGCTTTTTTTTTTTTTTTTTAAATCAGACAAAAAACCAAACGTACAAGACTTAAGTATGATGCCTTGCTTGTGACAATGTTTGAAATTTTAAATTCTCTGTCAGGCATTTCCTTCCTTTCTGTCACTTGTAACCTTTTCATTGTTTCATCTGCGGTCTGTCTTCTCTTCAGTCATTGTTTGTGGTGTTCTGGTTTTGCTGACGCTGGCAGTGATGGGGATTACTTGCATGTTACGAAAGAGAAAAGGTAGTGTGGGTTTTCATTTAAATTATTTAGAGATCAAAGAAGTAATTTTGGTAGATCAGTTAAATGTTATCTGCTCTTTAGATTCAGATTCGGTACTTTAAAAATTTTTTTTTTTAATCATGATCACTTTTTTTTATGCTTCCGGTGACGTCTTTCTCTAACTATTTCCTGCAGGTGAACACAAGGTTCCAATCACAGGGGGGAAAAAGGTACGTTTTTTTTTTAAGTGCATACTGCACAGTATGTACTACATACTATTTTTTTTAAAGAATTTTTAAAAAAGAAAATAGTTTGTTTAAAGAAATTATTTTGGTGTAACTTTACTATCAAACAAGGTAAACCACTAGTAAAAAAGGTAAACTACCAGCACAATGTTAATGTAAAGTTTAGGTTCTCCAATCAACAAGCCTAAATTCTGAATAGCATACCATCATAATACTATTGTACTAATACTATTTCTGCCATATAAAGATATAGTAAGTCTATATATCTTGTTTTGTTACATATAAAGGATAAGCATACTAGCATACTACTCTTACTATTTCTGGCAAGTAGAGATAGAATAAGGCTGTCTCTGAAATCGGCCTTATACCCTTAAATAGGGCACTATTGAAGGGGATAGCCATTTGTAGTGGTGTCCGAAACCATATTGGACGTTATTAAGTGCACTCATTCAATCCCACAATGCACCGCAATAACGAGTGTACAAACCAACCTTTATTTACCTGACTAAAGCACAAAGAAAAGATTTCCAATGTTTTCACTGATCAACTTAATTGTATTTTGTAAAGATAAACATATTTGGATTTGGATGGCTGCAACACGCTCCAAATAAGTTGGGACAGAGGCATGTTTACCACTGTGTCCCATCATCTTTTCTTTTAATTACACTTTTTAATTGTTCTGGAACTGAGGATACTAACTTCTTCAAGTGGAATTTTTACCCAATCTGGCTTGATAGAAGACAGCTGCTTACCAGTCTGTGGTCATTAGGGCTGCACAATATATAGACATTATCGAACTTATTGAATTATCGCATATGTATATATATATAAATGTATATATCGCGATATGCATATAGCAACAGCTTGCAATAACTGGGGTCATGAACAAAAGACAAAGAGAAAATCACTCACTGCTCTCGGCTGGATAACTTTTGTAGCTTTAATAAGAATCAGTATATATTTAATTCATACAGTGAAAACTAAGCAGTGTTTTATTTTTACATTTGATTTATTCAATTTCTGTTGTTAAATAAACCTAATGTAGGATAACCTGAACCCCGAGGTTTACACTGATGTTAAAATAACACTTCTTATGTTTCAGTAAAACACTGCTGTTCACTTTCAGAAGTGTTAGGGATGTTTTCTTGTCACAAAAAGAATGTGAAACACGTGTAGGTTATATAATTTTAAAGATAATTTAAGTTTATTTTACACACTTTAACCATTATCGTATCGAATATCGCATTATTTAATGAGTTATCGCATATCGCATTTTTCTTCAGTATCATGCAGCCCTAGCGGTCGTCATTGTCTGATTCTCCTTTTCACGATGAGTCATACATGTGTCATACATACATACTATGGTGTAGAGTGTCGATAAATCACTCGGATGTAGCACTTGCTGAATGAGGCTTGGCATTGTCTTACTTCCCAGGAAAGATGTGATGTCATGATACCATGACATATCTCTGTTCAATCTGAATATACGCCCCCATGTCGGCAATACCTTCACACACATAGATTCACCTCCGCACTATGACAGATGTTTGCATTTGCACCTGGCGCTGATGAAAGTCTGGATGGTCCCTTTTTTCCTTGGGGCTGAGAACTCATCTGTTTTTCCCAAAAACAAGCTGAAACATGGACTCATCAGACCACAGCACACATTTCCACTGTCTTTTAGATCATCTGAGATGAGCTCGGGCCCAGTGAACTCGACGACATCTCTGCTTAGAACTGATGTATAGCTTTCTCCTGGCATAACAGGAGATTCAAGTGGCATTTCTTGATGCAGCAGCAGACTGTGTTAAGTGACGGTTTTCCAAAATACTCCCGAGCCCATGTGTGGCTATATTTAACAGAGTAGCATTATGGTTTCTCATGCAGTGCCATCTGAGGGTTTGATCGTGACGCCTTCTTGTCTTGCCCTACAAAGCCTGAGATTTCACAGTATTATGAATGGTAGATGGTGAAAAACACAAATTGTTCCTCCAAGGTTGTTCCTCAAGGCTAAATGAAGATATGTCTCAGCCATAACTAACACATTGTTTAGATTTGTCTATCGTATTATACCCTTGAACAGAGACCCTCTGTCTCGGTCATACACTTAGTCACAGATTTACTTTTGTCAGGTCATATACAAGGTCATACACATACATACATTCATAAGGGTATATTCTATGAATATTTCTTCCACACAAGCAAAGACTGAGATGCTCCTTTTATACCCAATAAAGATACCCTCACCTATTGCCAATTCACCTGCTTATTGTGGGCTTTTTCTAAACGGTGTAACTTGGATATTCACTAATCTTTTAACTTTTATTTTCCCCCCCGTCTCAACTTTTTTGGAGTGCGTTGCAGCCATCCAAATCAAAATGTGTTTATCTTTACAGAATACAATTCAGTTGGTCAGTGAAAACATTGGAAATCTTTTCTTTGTACTTCTGTCAGTTAAATAAAGGTTTAAGTAAAATGAACAAATCACAGATTCTTTATTTTATTGCACTTTTCAAAATGTCCCAACTTTTCAGGAAATGGGGATGTACAACAAGAAATTCTTAGCACACTAAACTAATTCCTCACATGACCTTATTTCCACTTTGCATAATTCAGTGTCATACATTTAATATATTAGAAATAAATAGGATTATTGTGCAGTTTTTCATTAATCCGATAAAATTACGTCTGCGTCCGAAATCACATACTTCACGACCTCTAAAAAAAGTATGTTCTATATAGTATGAATGTAATCTAGACGTACTACATTTGCATTGTTGTCATTATCATGTGACCAACCAGCGTCAGTTGCGTCGCTACACTTCCCGTTCATAAATCCTCTCCCATGGCCTCATGGGATAGTAAAGTGTCCATCGTAAACACACTTCAGAATCCGACCAGAAGTAGTAGGTCATCCGGGTACTTATTTCCTACTCTTTTATGAGTACTGTGAATTCATACATACTACTTTTCTCACATACTGTTTTTCGCCTACTATATAGTACGGAAGTATGTGATTTTGGATGAAATGGAATTTCTAATCGAGCACATTGCATTGTGGGATGCAGTATTCCACACATCCTCATTTAATTTTTTCCCATCTCTTGTTCTCTTCAGTTAGAGCAGGATCCCTCAAAGAGCAACATACCCGATTGTCAGCATCTGTTAACCGCCGAAAAGTGCCAGAAGGAGCCCTCCATGTCTTCATCGGACAGCCAGAGTCAGCCGGACTCCAGCCAGAGTCACATCAGCGGAGACTGGCTGGAACGCACCAGTCAGGAGGAGCTGCCGTCCGTCTCCAGCCCGTTAGTCAATCTCAGCATCACGGCCACCTTCAACTGCCAGGTGAACCCGGCGACGGCGTCCTGTTCCATCCCGATGAACACATCTGCACTGACACCCCGCGCTGAAGCTCCGGTGCCGCTTTCCCAAGAGGAGGTCTGTGTATCCTGCCAGCAAGAGGACGGCAAAGAAGCTCTGCAGTCAGTGCAGGAGAGCGGCCCGTGTACCTTCTGATGTTACCGATCAGGCCAACTGAAGAAATGTATATGTTTAGAGAAATATATTTGCCAAATGCCCAAATGTATTGCAATATCAGGGATTTAAAAAAGACGTTTATTGCATCTTTAAAAAAAAAAATTATTATGTAAAGCTGATATGTAAAACATATAGATTGATATACAAGCTCACATTATTACTTTAGCACTAATCTGTGTTTTCCACAATCAGCATCTGATGTATAGAGAGCAGGGTGACTGAAGGCTGATTTAATTTCACATCATTTGATGATAATAACTTGGCCCAGCTAGGCCACCAAAGCTCTATCCTGCAAAACTAATTCACCAAACAGGCGAAGTCAACAATGCTGATCATTTAAAATACCAAATATTGGCCTTGTTGATATATTGGCCGACCTCCAGTGTGAATTATTTACATCAGTGATGTTTCATAGTTATAAAAAGTCATAGTTTATACGTATACTTTATACATAGTTTCATAGTCATGCTTATTTAGTAATTGTCTTTGACCCAATAAGACTTAAAGCGATAGTTCACCATATGTCATCATATCCTCAGCCTCAAACTGTCCTAAAAGTTTCTTTGTTCTGTGGAAATTTAAAAGATATTCTGAAGAATGTTGGAAACCAAAGCGTTTCGGTCCGCATTGACTTCCATAGTATTTTTTTTTTTTAACCAGCAGTTGTTTGAATACTCACAGAAATATCTTCTTTTGTGTGCAACAGAGCAACCTGAGTAAATGATAACAGAATTTTCATTTTTGAGTGAACTATCCCTTAAATGAATAATAAATAGATTTGTTTAGATATATGAAACTAGCGCCACCCAGTGGTTATTTTCTCTACCTCCCCAGTTGCAAACCTACACAGTGTTTTAATGTCCTGTTGTTTTTCCCCCATTATAATGTAAAGACTCAGTGAACGGTGGGATTACATGAGATGAATGAGAAATAGAGCCTTCTGTTGCAGCACAGGCTGTCCAAAACTTTTGTTAGATTAGAGAGTCAACACACTGTATATATTGCACTGCCAAGTATATTGCCAAAGATGATAGATTATGTATATAGATATTTTTTTTAATGTTTTTTAAGTTGTAAATAAATTGTCATTGTAACATTTTGTATATATATATACACGTATAAAACCAAATTTTATTCATAATTGCTTGTCTATGTTATTTTTTTGTCTATTAGGCAGTCTATTATTAAGTATAAGTTGTGTAACTCATCCAGCGTCGTTTGTGCTACAGACATGGATGAAACCTGTAACTTGAGATTTAATAATGTAGACTAAAAAATCATTTGAGTGACCTAGCAATGTCTTGGTATAATGCAAGAGAGTTTTGAACAGGAATGTACCACAAGTCTAAAGCCCAGTCATAGTTTATTCAGCGTATATCAATTAAAGCAATATATTTCCTCATAGACTGACAACTGTGGAAACTACAGTGTAGTCAATGCCTGTGGTTCTCCTTGCCAGAACATCCATTACACAGACGCTGTTGGTAGACCACCAGCACAAAAAGCAGTTTGAGATGAAAGTCTCTTTATTATGAGGCCGGAGGACAGCCTCCAGCGGTGGATCAATACAGCTGTTAACAGACTTAAGGAATCAGAGAAGTTTTCTTTAGGAGCTGATTTAATATTGATCATGCTGTTTTGATGGTTGCTATACTCCCACATCGATATTGCACTGTCGAGCGAGCTACTAGCTTTTTCTGCGTGTGGAACAAAGTCTTCAGTAAGCCGCAGTCTGTTTGTTGTGGGACTGGTTCAGGAAATCTGGTTTTCATTTGTAGCTCATTGAGTAATCACATAATTTTTTCAGAATTGGAACAGATGATGCAAGTATTATAATGTACAAGCACCCTTTTGGACACAGTAACATCATTGAAAACCAGTTGGGGAATATAGGGGTGTAAACACTCTATGTAAATAAACAGGCGTTTTGTTGTTATTAAATTAACTTACAGTTGTTTTATTTTTTATATATATATATATATATATATATATATATATATATATACATACATAGCAAATACTGAAAGCAAATACTGAAATCATTCATATAGATGACCATCATTTTTATTTAACTTTTTTTAAATAAATGGGAAAAAAATATATATATACACACACACATAAGAATGATGGTCATCTATATGAATGATTTCAGTATTTGCTGTGATTCCTGTAGCTAAAAAACAAAAATGAAGTAACTTTTTATTATATAGGCTATGTTTAAAAAAAAAAAAAAAAATTATTTTTGTTTATTTCTGTTTTATTTTCAATGTCTATTTTTTATGCATCTTGTTTTACCCTCGTCACAGACCCAGCCTTTCAGTTTTGCAATATGAAAATCCAAGAAGTATAGAGCATTCTGCTGACAACTGTACACTGTAAAAAAAAATCTGTTCAATTTACGGTAAAAAAATACCGGCAGCTGTGGTTGCCAGAAATTTACCGTAAAAAATACTGTAGCAACATTTAAGATTTTACAGACTTTACTTAAATTTACAGTAATAAACCGTATTTAATTATCTGATATAATGTTAATTTACTGACCTATTGAAGTATTTATGTCTGTTTTGTGCCATAGTAATACACTGACAACCACCAATCACAGTGGAGATGAAATCACATGATGAATTAATGATCATCACAAGCAGCTCTTTCACAAGTAAGTTAATACTAATATATAGAAGCTGCACAGTGTCATTCATACAAACACTAAACACCATCATGGTAACAGACGTGAAATTTAAAAAATGCAATAAACATTAATTTAACAACATTAAATGTAACATAAAACCCTAATGTCATAACTGATTAGAAAAAAATAAGAAAACTATGAAGAAACATAGTTATTTCAACAAAAATACATCAAATGTGAAGTGTCACGCAGGGAATTGTGGGAATGTCAATGTACGTTTTTTTACAGTAAATTATACAATGACGTTCTTTTTCACTTCCAAAAACTGTACATTTAACAGTATTTTACAGTAAAATTACATTAAATGTAGGTTAGATCTATCACAGTTGTTTACCGTATATAGTAAGGAAACTTTCTCTTAATTAACAGTTTTTCACTGTAGCATTTTTACTGTCTTTGACCGTTAAAATCACGATAATTTTTTACAGTGTAAGTTTATGTGTTCAACTCCCAGGTAATGCATGATAACATTTGTTTAGATCTACAGCTGTAAGGCAATGTATGTCACTTTCGATACATTTAGCATAAATCTAAAAAAAAATTACACAGATTACATCCCTCAGTTTAGTGCATCCTTTCCATCACAGAATAAATGATAAATTGCATTGTGATATTGGAAATGAGATTGTGTATGGTTTGAGAAAGAAATACAGAATTTTCCTGTAATGCATGAAAGGCCACTGTTGAACAAAATAAATAGTGTGAAAGTTTGTTTTCTAAAAGTTCACAGTTTGCAGAAAGCCTTTAGGTGCTCAAGGTGAGTCATTTTAGTATGCTGTTCTCCATTCTGATCCATCCCTGTTGTGAAACCGCAGCATTATGATTATGAGTAAGCAGACAACAGATAGAGTTGATTGTGGGAAATGGCTTGTTTGCGCTGTACTTTGTGACAGGATTTCCTGACATCAATTTGAGGCAGGGAAGCAAACCGACGGCCTAACCATTAACAGCACGCCATTTCTCAAATGCAATGCAAGCTATGAATGAATTCTGATTGTACTTTGTTGCACGCTTTCATAATGAACGTATGTGTTGCACTGACGATACGGACTGCGCTGCAACTGAGATGCAAGCAATGAATGTAAACCACAGGACCTCAGATTTTCACACCGAAACTATGAGATAAAGAAGGTTTGCACTGATGTCTATCAACCTCATAATCTGCTGATTCATAAATTCACTTTCTTCCTGTAAAGTGGGGACAGGTGAAGAAGGCATCCTTATTTCTTTTAGTGATACAGTAAGTGTTGTTAAATGTGTCTTGGCACAAGTCAAACCAGGAGCACCAGAATAACTCAGCGAGAGGGTTGGTGGTCAAAGGTCAGCTTCTGAAGTGAGATGTGTGAGGCCAGTGTCGAGAAATGTGGGGGCGTGAAAGGTGAAAACACAATTACACTGGCATTCTTTGGAAAGAGCTTTGACAATAATAAGGACAATAATTTAGTCAGGCAGTTGACTTGTAGCTTTGCACAACACTTGTTCTGCTAACCTGAGGCCTTTGTATGGCCTACAATAATGCACACACACACACACACACACACACACGCACATGCACACGCACACACTGCAACCCGGTATCACAACAAGACGTGAAATAATCACGTTGGTCCATTTTAGAAAACGTGTAGATGTCACGGTTTAACCCCCTCAAACGTGAAATTACACGTTTGCGTTAACACGTTCCAGTGGAGAAATACCCGGATGTTGACCTATTCTACACTAACACAGACACATTTGGCAAGATATTTTGAATAATGTATGGAGAGAATATGGGGTCCATGTCTGGTTACCCATATTCTTCAAAATATCTTCTTTTGTGTTCAGCTGAAGAAAGAAACTCATATAGGTTTGGAACAACTTGAGGGAGAGTAAAGGATGAAATGCTCGAGCTCTTCAAAGCGGAACTGATTCTGATTGGCTGTTATTGTTTATATCGGTCATCCGCTGGAAAAATCGTTCTAAAAGTGATTCCAGCGATATAGTTTCTCTTTGCCGTTATCGTGATGGTTTGTGCGTGAATCCTGCTATTCTTTTATATTTAGAATAATTTTTAGATCTACATCTTTATTGTTATCGTTTTAGTTATCGTCTTTGGTGTGAACGGGCCTTAAAAGACCTGTTTCTATATCTATGTTCAATATAAATGCATTTAAAAATGTATTTTCCATGGGAAAATGAATAAGCAAAGCAGGACAAATTCTTCCATTATGTATAAATACTTTTGCATGAATTGCAGCAATCTTCTTCTATCTTCTTTATACAATATTATTAGTATCACCCTGGAACAGGCTTCATGAGATTATTGTCATTATGTAAAATCGAAATGCACTTTTGCCAAGTTGCACTGAGAATATAATGACAATTTATATACAAAAAATTATGAAAACAATAAACGAAATTATTTGCTTTGAAATCTGGATTTTTGAATAGACTTCAAACTTTATTTAATTGAAATAACTGAATACTATGTTGAACTCACTGTATAAAAACACATTTGTGTTTTGTATCGGACCTACAAATACACGCCAGCAGAGTGCGAGCAATCACTCTGATATTATCATATGCCTGTGATGAGGAAGCCGGAGCTGTACCATCACAGCAGCGGGAGGGATTCACCCTACATCCGTGTAAAAATGTCCTATATACTTCACGAATCCAGCCCAGATGATAAACACAAATTAAAGTATGTCATTGTCTTAATTTCCTTACAGCACGAATAAAAGTCCAGAGAGAGATGTATTAGCGTGTTATCTATTTGTGTCTCCCCCCCTGTGTGGAGTTGGTTCGTTCCGTTGCTGTGCGCCTCTGGAGCGAGTTTACAGCTTTGGGATTGTGAAGAGCTGCGCGTGCGGTCGGTCGCTTCAGCTTTGAAGGCTCTGACGTGATGAAAATGTCTAATTAAAACAACGAGCCGTTCTTCTAATTATGTGACAGTCGGTTGTTTCTAGTGTATAACGCGTCAGGACCGTTTGGGGTAAGTGAATGAACTGATAATGTCAGGTTTTTTTTCAGAGGATTGAATACATGGAAAACCTGTTTACACATCCTGCTAGCTGGCTAATTATTTAGCAGCCGGCTTTGATAAACAACAAGAAGAAAAAATGGAAAAAGGGAGGATAAACTGTTTAAAAGCTGTTTTTGGAACATAACAGTGATGCTCATAACTTTTGTGAAATTGCCATGATGTATAACTTGCAGTACAGGAGCTTTCTGATTTATATACCGCTGATTTAAATGGACTTGATAACATCCACATTATCTTCGGTTGAAGTGTGTTGGCAATCTGTGTGACATTATATAACTTTATGTGTGATTCGAGGTTTCATTACCATTTGGGGATTTATTTTGATGATTTCAGTTGTTTATATATTACTACATTCTTTACATTTAGTTGAAAAGGTGTTATTGAAAAGTGTTTAGTGCCTGAGTGACAGCTTGTACAAATGAACCTGTTTTATAATTCAATGTCTTTAATTAGCCAGTAGCGAGGGAATGTCATTTTGAATAGTTTTAGAATTAGAAAAATGCAATAATTTTAATAATTTGATTCGTTTTATAAATGGACTTGACAAGATTATGGAATCCCAAACCTGCAAAAATAAGTAATGTAATGTAATAATAGAAAAATATTAATAGTAAAGTTAGTTATTTTATTATTATTATAATTGTTTTAAATATTTTTTTTTACATTTCTGCAGGTTTGGGCCTCCATTCAAGATTCCTTTGTATCCTGGTAAAGTGAATGGTGACTGAGTGACAGTCTGCAAAAAAAGAAAGAAAAAAGACAGAATAAAAGAAAGAAAGAAAACGAAATGAATGTCTTTAATTAGCCTGGGAATATCGTTTCCGATTCTTAAGTGAAAATGTAATTATATTTTTAATGGGCTTGATAAGGTCCTATTGAATCCTGCAGAATGAGGGCAGTAAATAATCAGATTTTCAGGCGAGTCTCTTTTAATTAAGGAATAGCAACATTTTCTTGTCTGCTTTCAGTCAGTAGAAGATTAATCTGCATTCGCTCATCAATGCATGATAATTTAGGGCAAAGTCCACGTCTGAAGCATTTATACCTGGTCATCCGAGAGTCTAGTGTTAAACTTAAGTGTACCTGTTGCAGAATCTTTTAAATGTCTTTGCTTATTCTCTTTTGTTTCAGCTTTTCCTTTCTAGAACATTTCATCTAATTCAGTCGAGGAACATTTTCAAGACTCATTTAAGGAGGCCCATCTTGGTTTATAAACTCAGGGTTCGTGCGTCCTGGTACCTGCACATCTGCATGACCGACCCCTCCATAGATTCAAATGGCTTGCTGTCTGAAGGACGAGCTCTTGTGTTCCATTTGTCTGAGCATTTATCAAGACCCGGTCAGTTTCGGCTGCGAGCACTACTTCTGTCGTAAGTGCATCACTGAGCACTGGAGCAGACAGGAGCGTCACAGCACACGAGACTGCCCGGAGTGCAGGAGGACCTTCACGGATCCCCTTTTGTCCCCGAGCCTCAAGCTCTCCAACATCGTGGAGAGGTACGCCGCTTTCCCTCTGGACGCCATCCTCAACGCCCAGAGGAACTCGTACCCATGCAAGGACCATGAAAAGGTCAAGCTCTTCTGCTTGAGTGACAAGAGCTTGGTGTGCTTCTTCTGTGATGAGCCCGCCTTACACGAACAGCACCAAGTCACCACCGTCGACGAGGCCTATGAGGAAATACAGGTCTGTTTTATTTGTCTTTTTTTACCATGAAATCTCTTTCCATTGGTGTATTATGTGATTACGTGAACCACAATTTTACGGTTTTCTTACAGGTTGTAAAGAGCAATTAAAAATAATGAAATAATCAAGGTGCCAGGCTTTGAGGAAGTCAGTTCTTAGGCTAATTAGGTGGTAACAGTATTTATCGCAAGATGACATGACGTGTTGAGAATCTGAAAACTTGCTGTTGTCATTGGGAGGGTTTCTGATTACCGCGATCAAGAATGAGGTGTGGAATCAGTGTCCAAACCCACATTGCATTCCTTTAAAATTGTCAAAGCTCTTCATTAGGTCATTGATTAATAAGTATTTTTGTCCATGAGTCTCATAAACGTGTTCTAAACCTTGAAATTCCAGCGGTATAAACATCGCTAGCTTTTTCTGCTCAGTTAATCTGAACAGTTGGTGTGTGTGTTCAGAGCATATTTAGTTTCTCCATCTCTGTTTTGAGATGCAAAGGAAAATTAGTGCAGAAATATGTTATTGCCTATTTTGAGTAGAAGCCAGTAATATCTGTTTGTTTAATCCAAACAGCTGTTCTGGTGAGATATTAATGAAGCACGTCCCATTTATTTACTTTACGGCCTTGGAAATGCTTTTGAAAATGTACTTTTCCTCCTCACTGTAATGATTCAGTTTTAGTTTTAGGTCGTTTTAAGAGGTTTCTTGCCTCGACGACGCAGGCCTCTTTGTTAGGTTCTCTTTATTCACCATACTTCCTGGCCTTTACAACCGAACATCGCCTACAGTACATGTATATTGTAAACACTGTTCTCAAAAGAACCATGCCTTGAAAGACGGCAAAGAGTGGGTCAACTCACATTATAAACCTTTCCTGTATTTTTTTCTCTTTGAAGCTTAATGCATCATATTTGCTTAAAGATGTCCGTTTTTGTCATTCATGTGCTTTGTTGTACTGTGCTAGTGTACATGTTGAGCTGGACATTTTCATTTTCTGGTTCATTACATTTCATTTCATTACACAAGCATCATGCCCCTCATTAAAGAGATCTACTCAATGCATAACCTTTTTCTACTTGAGAATATTTTTTTTGTCATGTATGCTGAATTATTAGAATTAATAAGTTTACACTGACTGGCTGGTAATATTTGTGGTAAAGATGCATATTTGCTTTTTATTGAGTGATTTTATTTTTTATTTTAATCTTTCAACGTTTTTTTTTTTTTTTTTGCTTTTTTTTGCACGATTAAGGGTATAATTTGATATTTACATTTATCTGAAACATTTATATGCTCCTAATTCACATTACTGTGAGCCTCTATGTTTTTTCTTTGTTAGTGCATGTAATAATGCATGGTTAGAGGACTGGGTTACACTGTATTTTAAGGTGTCATTGTTACAGTGTAATTATATATTTAAGTACTGAGTAATATTAAGCAACTACATGTACTTAAAATAGGGTTAGGGTAGGATTAGGATTTGGTTGAGGGTTAGTTGCATGTAATTATGCATGATTTACTGTTATTACTATGGTAAGTACATGCAACATGTAACAAGGACACTGTAAAATAAAGTGTTACCAAGGATTGCAATAAGTTAGTAATTGCATGGCTGTTGCCTGACATAAATAGACCGGCTCTTTATCTCAACTGACTCTATAGTTTGACATATTGGTCATTCGGCACCTACTCCTATTGTCTGATAACACACATCAGAGCTGACTAAAAGTGACACTTGCATTTAGTGCAACTTGGCCTTATCTGAATAGGGCTGTTTAATTGTCTGGAAGTGAGAAAGTACTTGAGAAACAGATAGAAAACAGCATTTACACGGATGACATTAAGACAAGCGAAGTGTTTGAGTGGGACAGATTGTTTTAACATAGAAAAACTTTAGAACTTTGTTGAGATGACATCATAAATAACATGGCGTATTTTATTCGTGCCGAAATCACTTTTGCACATCTTATTTTCTTTAAGTCTATGTGCTGTTTTGCATATTTTGAATTATAACTGCATAATATTTGGTCAAATTGGACCTCTATCAGAGTCCTTTATAGGGATGGTTCGGAGTAATTACAACCTAGGGTCCTTTGCACCATGACCTCGAGCCAAACACTTGGAAAGTTTGTAAGTACATCAGGAGTTTATTTAAATAACACTTGCCTGATGGCTAATGCTACCGCTAACTCGGGACGTCGAGGTCACTTCTGAGATTTGGGAAAAGTCCTGGCAGAAAGCGATGATTGATAACAATGTTTGTTTGGTATATAAAACATTTATTTTTTATTTTTTCCAAAGTGTTGACAACTTAGTGTGAACTGGGCGTCGTTACACTGCATCCCTATGGATCCATTAGCGCCTGCACTAAGCCATCCGGCTGATATCTCTAAATAAGCTCTAACTTTAATAATGTTCGACCAAAGTAAAAATAGCTTTGGGGGGTGTTTGGCTCGAGGTCATGGTGCAAAGGACCCTAGGTTGAAATTACTCCGAACCATCCCTTTAACTTTCTGCAGTCAGCGCTATAGAAGAGTGAAAAGCTTCTAAACTGCTGTTGGGGAATTAATAGGCGCAACATGCTGCAGTTGTCAGACAATTAGCAGCGGTCTCTTTAGAGACACTCTCGAGGGACAGACTTTATTCCGGTCCATGTCTTTCGGGACAAATACAAGACACATCTTCTCTTCAGCACTTAAAATGTCTCAGTGATACACACTGAACGTGAACATTGAGAAACTGCACACTCGCTAATGCCGACTAAGTGTGTACTTTATACACACGTTCTTTTCAGCGGTTTACTCTTTTAACACAACAAAGAGAAAATTTGCTAGGGAATTCCTGGGCAGCTCTTGGGTGCAAAGGAAACTGTTTATCCTCCACAAAGCCCTTTGGCTGAATGAGGTAATGTGCTGGATGGGGATTCATAAGATGTGGCAGTACATGGGAATCAATAAAGCCCTTGTAAGGTTTATTCAGTTAGCACTAACATGGAAAAAGCTGTAGCTGTAAAGCTTATTTCTTTCTGAAACAGCATTTTATTTGATAACTTTTGTTTTGTGCTAAATTATGCATGTTGATTTTATGTGCTCATATGTGGTCAATGCTAGTGTTTGATAGACATTGACTAGTGTTGATTGTGCAAATGGGAATGGGAAATCTATATTTGATCAGAATAAAAAAAAAAAGTAAACATCACAATTTTTTTTCACATTTGATAATATCCGGCCTTGTATATTTTAGTAAATGATGGACTTATTTTTCTTTTCTTTTTTTTCAATAAGCTATTTTTTCCTTTTGCTCTTATGAGCTTCTGGGAAAATATAATGCTTTTTAAGCTCATGTATCTTTGTTGTTGTTGTTTATAGTCGGCTGTTTCCGGCTTCCAGATGTCTCTGGTTTTACACAACACTATTTTTGGTGAACTGGTGAATTAGTAGATTTCCTGGTTTAAAGAAAATCACACACAGGCGGCACAGATCTGAACCTCAATCAACAAATGACTTAGCCTACTGAGTCGACAATTCATCTCTCCACTTATACTGAGCCTGTGAGAATATAGAAAGCTTATTGTACTGAAACAGACTCAAGGGGTCATTTTTTATTTGAAGTGCCACTGCTCAGTGCTTCTATTAGATTGAATAAATAGTCGACTGTCTGCAGATGTCCGCACAGGAACTTTGATTATAATGTAGTCTCTTTTAGAGCAAATTATTGCCGTTGGCTGATTTCTTTGGCTAATTAGATCATTATTACATTGTATGATGATATGTATAGATCTTCTCTTGTTCGATTTTCTTGTTCTCATCCCCTTGTTCCTTTAGTTGTGTCTGTACGTCTCTTTTCTCATACTTCATCAGTCTCCCTCTCTCTCATAGTGTTGGCCTATCTTTTGCAAATTTTTGTTGTTGTTTCTCTTATTCATGCCTCATCTCTCATGTTGTAATGACACCTTTTGTGTTCAGACGCCTCTGTTTCAGCCAGAGATTGAGTAGAGGCTGCTGGGAAGGGAAAAAAACATTCTGTGCGTGTGTTCCTGTTCCATCAGCTCATCATGGAATGACCATGCAGGTTTCTCGTTTTATGTCATGCAATTTTGACACGATGCTGCTTCTCATTGCACATTAACTTTGTTTTACCACTGGAATAATTGGAATTGGAATAATATTGAACGTAAACAATAACTTACAGAGCTGTGACTTGACTTCTGCAGATTCATTTCGGCACACTGGTGCTGAGTCTGAGGACGTGAACAGCTCCAGAACATCACGGGTTGCCATCTCGTAATTACGGTTACGACATGGCGTGAACGCAGCATAAGCTCATTGTTTTGGTTCAGGAGGAACTGTAAAAGGCTGCTGTAGTTTGTTTACGGCGACCCGTGACTGTGTGTCTTCAACTCTTCATCGCCTCATGCAATGCGCTGATGATGTGTGATGATTGATGATCATTCCATGATCATTCCATCATTCCTGAGACTTCCACAAAAGATATATGTACTTTTTTTTAAATATATATATTTAGACCACTTCTGTTATTCATTGCTATCAGGATGTGAAGAGAGTTTCAACCAGTGTAACAAATGGAAAATGGAAAAAAAAATTGCTGACCCTACCTTTAATGCATTATTAATGTTAGTTATTAGTTAATGCACATTTGTTAAAGGGGTCATGAACTGGCTTTTTTAATTTTTTATATTATTGTCTGAGGTCAACTTATGACGTTCGCTTGGTTTTTACATTCAAAAACATCAAAATGAATAAGTAATAGGCTATTTTCTACCCTGGTTTTGAGCCTAGCTCCTGAAACGCTCGGTTTTTATGGCCGTGTCTCATTGAAGACTTGGAAGTGAACGCCCACTGCTATGATTGGATAACAGTTTTGCATATTATAATGAGCTTCATGTAATGCGTGAATCGGTGGGCGGGGCTAAACAGGCAGTGTTGAAGTGGGTGTTGATCTTCTGCGGAGGCGGGGTTTGATACCCTTTGACGTCAGAGATCCCCACTTTGAAAAACCTGTCGTTCGCTGTGGAGCGTTCCATTCCAATGGAGCGTTGGCGACTTCCGGCGACACGAGCGACAGTGACCGTTGGCGACAGAATGTGGGCGTGTCAAGAGACAAGTGACAAAAGTTGAAAAATCTCAACTTTATGCAAATGAGAAGCGATTTTCGCGAGCGACAACCAATAGGAAAGAAGACTTTTCAGTGGAGCCCACGTCACCGTCTCGAGTGCAGGCAAGACAGAAGAGTTCGAGGGCGATTTCATTGTTATGATTTGACAGTAACCACATACATGGATATAATAAAATGATGCATGGAAAAGAAACATACATTTATATACAATGAGTGTTGTAATTTTATGGTGCAAGTTTTCAGCACTGCTGCGGTTCATTTTACAGTTTCCCCTGCATTATGTGGATTATAAGGGACAAGAAAATGGATTATTTGTCAAATTCGAATGACGTTTTAGTAACTGTTGACAGTATGAGTGAGTTTAATTTGTTGATTGATCGATCGTTAATGTAGTTAAATATTTAATGCACTGCAACTGCTGTGGTTAATATAACAACACTCTCCCAACAGCATAATATTACTTTTAATCTTTTAAGACCAATTCCTAGTCAAATTAGAATCATATCTTAGTTTTATATAACACTTGTGATGGTATTTTCTATAGATATGCTCAGACGTGCAGTCTACCAATAACATTAGAGCGACAGCGCTAGGAACGCCCACAAGCGGCTTCACTGTACAGAGACTAGCGACATGCAGCGACAAAATCGCTGGCGGTGTGAACGGGGCTTAAGGCTTAAGGCCCGTTCACACCAAGCACGATAACTATAAAGATAACGATAAAGATAACTATATATGCGTCCACACCAACGACCGATAACGGTCTTTTTATTCTTAGCACGCGCGCGCCCGCCCCATTTTAAATGCGCGAGACCTTTAAATTAGAATGGATTCTGATTGCCTGTCAGTGTTTTATCGTTTGACAGCTGGAAAAAAATCGTTCTGAAAGTGATCCCAACGATATCGTTCCTCATATCTTTATCGTTATAGTTGTGGTGTGAACTCTGTTATTCTTTAATATGGAGAACGATTTTTAGAATTATATCTTTATCGTTATCTTTATAGTTATCGTGCTTGGTGTGAACGGGCCTTTAGGGTGTTTTAAAAATAGCGATTTTGATGCTATCATAGAAGTGCCCCATGCACTCCCATTCAAAAGGCATTTTGACCTAAAACGAAAATACGGTCAATCTTAAAAGTGGCGTTTCCATTCTAATTATGCTTTTACACGGAAGTTTGACTCGGGTAGATTAACAAAAAGAGCCTAGGTTCAATTTTGGCGAGAGTTTGGGTTACGGTTCATGTCAACTCTGGTACGGTTCACTGCTCCGATATGTACGCAATCATACTAAATTGCATGAATGAGCTGCTACAGGGGATGGGAACGTTTTTGCTGATTTGTTAAGTGAAGTTGAGAAAGATTAACTGAAAAAGATTTATGTAATAAAGTGTGACCCGTGCAGACTAACTCATGAACAGATGTGTAAATCATTGTTGTGTATACTGAACAAAAAAGTAATACTAAAAGAATTGTTAATGGAATCATTAAATAACTGGAACCGCTTCGTTAAATTGTTTATGATTCCCATCCTTGTTCTCCTCTCATTTGTAGTCCACGCAGTCTCAACAGACTTATTAATGCTGCTTTTGTGATGTTGTTGTGCCAGTGAGCTTTTCACAAAGTATGTAATCAAGGATTCTGTTGCAGGCAGGTCTAATTGGAGCGTTTTTTTTCAGCTGCCCGGCGAGCGATAAACATATGTCGGCTCTCTCTGCTGGGCCACACGACGCTGTGAGATTTGGATTTTGCCTGTTGCAGTTTATGCTTGCCACAGAATGTTTGTGTAATCTACTTAACTTCGCATGTCTCACCCCTTTGACCTATCAGACATGGCAACAGCATCTGTTGACGGACGTTTACTTTGCTCATGCCACTCTTCTCCGTCCTTTCGTTCTCCTCCCAGGTGATAATGTTACGTTCCTAATGCACTTGAACATCGACCAGCCCGGCGGCGGCCAGCCCTCTTCAACATGCTCTGTGTGTTTTAATGTAGGGGATAGGAATGGATTTGTTTAGAGCTCTAGTGTTTGCTTCCGGGGAAAAGTGGGATTTCACTGCAAACTAATGCACTCTTAGCCCTGAAGGGGACAAGGCTTTTCTTAATGTCCTTGATGTGGGCCGTCAACGATCGCCAGCACTTGCGCTCTCTCTCTCGTCGGTTTTTGTGCTGTTTCCCTGTAAACCGTTTATTAAACAGGAGTTTTGACCTTTGCAAATGTTTCGATTTAATCGGAAGTGTATTTCTTATACTTCTGCCTCAAAGTTTGGGGTCGGTAAAAACATCATCTCTCCAGTCATTACTCCAGTCTTCAGTGTCACATGATCCTTCAGAAATCATTCTAATATGATGATTTTCTGCTCAAGAAACATTTCTTATCATTATTTACGGAAGAGGATTAGGGCCAAGCAATAATAAAGAAATAAAAGCATCTCGAGATTAAAGTCATTATAATGCGAGATTAAACTCGTTAAATTTCGAGAAAAAAAGTCGAAATACAATCTTGAGAATAAACTCATTACATTTCGAGAATAAAGTCGTTGTGTTTCGAGAAAAAACTCGTTAAATTTCATGAAAAAAGTCGAAATACAATCTTGAGAATAAACTCATTACATTTCGAGAATAAAGTCGTGTTTCGAGAAAAAACTCGTTAAATTGCGAGGGGAAAAAAAAGTCGAAATACAATCTTGAGAATAAACTCATTACATTTCGAGAATAAAGTCGTTGTGTTTCGAGAAAAAACTCGTTAAATTGCGAGAAAAAAAAACTCGAAATACAATCTTGAGAATAAACTCATTACATTTCGAGAATAAAGTCGTTGTGTTTCGAGAAAAAAACTCGTTAAATTCAGAAAAAAAATCAAAATAATCGCGAGAATAAACTCATTAAATTTCGAGAATAAAGTCAAAATGAAATGTAGAGAATAACGCATTCGATCAGTGTTCATAGCCTACTGATATCAACCTCATCGAGGTTTCTGGTTTCCCAGGATACCATAAGACGCATTATTAATCGTTGTTGGTTGTGTACGCCTCCATCCACAGAATGTAACGACCATCTATACAGCCATTAATGGCAATGCCTTACGGTTTTAATTTATCATAGCTGTCCATATGCCAGAGTGCATTTGGGCCAGCGCAAGTGTACTGGCGTCTTCTCAAGCGTCTCCTTCGTCGAAATTCCACACCTTGAGGATCAACAAGTTTAATAATGCGTCTTATGGTATCCTGGGAAACCACGAAACCTCGATGAATTTCATGTTGGACAAAAAAGTACATCGCGCAAATTGGACTGATTTTTTCATCTAAAAAGACCTAGCCGACCTAGACCTAAGAATGTTATATTCTTTGTTACTGAAAGAAAGTCTAAAATATAGCTTGACTAACGTTAAGTGATCCAACTCTGCCATGTCCTCTATCAGTAGGCTATGAACACTGATCGAATGCGTTATTCTCTACATTTCATTTCGACTTTTTTTCTCGAAACACAACGACTTTATTCTCGAAATTTAATGAGTTTATTCTCACGATTATTTAGATTTTTTTCTCTCGAAATTTAACGAGTTTTTTTCTCGAAACACAACAACTTTATTCTTGAAATGTAATGAGTTTATTCTCAAGATTGTATTTCGACTTTTTTCTCAAAATTTAACGAGTTTAATCTCGCATTATAGTGACTTTAATCTCGAGATGGTTTTATTTTTTTATTATTGCTTGGCCCTAATCCTCTTCCGTAATTGTTTTTTTTTTTTTGTGTGTGTGTAATTTTTTTTTTTTTTTCATGATTCTCTGATGAATAGAAAGTTCAAAAGAACAGTATTTATTTGGAGTAAACTTTTGTAGCATTATAAATGTCTTTACTGTCACTTTTGATCAGTAATGTCGTGTCCCCGTACATTGATTTTGTGAATTCAAAACCTACATGCGTATCAAAGTAACTGGCATATATTCTAAATTGCATATACTTCAGTGCAAAATAATTGTTATTTTTGCTGTAAAGTCTTCTAAATTATCCGTTTGAGGTGAGGCTATAGGGGATTAAATTCTGTAGACGCACTTTGCTCTATTCAAAACATTATTTTTACCACGGACGGTAATGCCGTGTTTCCTGCTTTCCTGTTATCCTAAAAACAGTGTTCTGTTGGAAACACTGTTGTTATGTCACATAACCATGTCTCTTCCTGTTATCCTCATGCAGATATCATGCGGATATATATATATATATATATATAGCTGGTCTCAACATGAATTGAAAAATTTTAGATAAATAACCACACAGTATTTGAATTTCCATGCACAACTCATGCAGTTTTCCACAATAAGATGAATTTTCTTGTGTTTTTAAATATTTAGTAAAATTGTATGATGCTTGCCACTACCAGTGAGAGTATTAGTTAATGCACTCAGCGTTTTTTAATTGGTTTGAAGTAAATATTTTTCACCTGAATAGTCCTTTGTCATATGGGCCCCAAAATAATAGCTTCTTTTTTCTGCATCGGAGGATCTAAGCTTTGAAGACGTGTGGGTTGAAAATGTTGTAAGGGAGCTGACTGCCTTACAAAAATGGCTTTTACTTGTTGCTGAGGCCCTAATAAGTGAACCCTAGAGAGTCTGTTGGGGGTGGGTTAATTTGAGATGCCTATGGCAGGTCTGTTTGTTCTTTGTCTTCTATAACCCCGAGACCCTTTTTACTTGATACAGTGTGTGTTTTGTAGGTGTGTGCGTGGTGCTAGCAAATCTAAAATGAGTAATAGTGAGTCATCTTATGGAAATCAGCTTGAAATATCAGCTTGAGGCTGTTTTGTGATCAAAACTATGTGCTGTCCACAGGCACTGAATTCAGGAATTTCAGATAATCTGGACAATTCCTGTCCACAAAAGAGGCCAAAACTCACATCGTTGTCATACCTAAGTTGAGTGCTGGAAGGGCTAAATCGTATATTGAACATTCACCATCATTTTGTTGTCAATATATGGCCTATGTTGGTCAATATTAAGGTTGTTATAAGTAGATTTTAAATATAATTTCTTGTTCATTTGGTGAAAATCAGTGTGGAAAACATGACTACTTTAAACCAAAGTTTTACGTCTTGCATTAAACATTTTGTATCAGTTTGACAGCAATATTTGACAGTTATATTTGTATGACACTTAAATATCGAGATGTTTAACGTTATTCACCAAATGGCTGAAAAATATACTGTAAAAAAAACAAGTTCCAGCTATATCACTAAGATCTGCTTTTGATCAGTTTTTTTTTGTCCCTTGCTGTCATGCAGTTTAAAGATAACCTGTGATCAACTTCAATACCTTTTGCTCTTTTTCTCTTTGAACTGTTTCATCACAATTTTCTCTCTCCTTCGACGGCATCTCACGGCTTCCTTTTGAGAAACACCAGATTTTTAGAAAAATGCCTCTTGTTACCAAGTGATTTATTTCCCCTCAGGTATGCTAACAAATGAAAAGGCAGCGGGTGGTCGGTGAGGAGTTGTCACGTTCACAGTCTTCACACAGAATCACAGCCATAGCGAACGGCAGAACGGTCATGTTGCATTAGACACATTACAGGCTTTACATGTTTGTCGGAAGGCTAATACACAGTGACAAAGCATACAGCGTAACATTCTCTCACGCTGGCTGCTTTGCATGACGACAGTAGGAGAGATTGTGACCTGATGCAACCTTGAACAGAGAACAAGCTGGGGTTAGTTAGTTACATCTTTGCCTGTATTATTGGATATAAACACAATGGGCCTCTATTGAAGTAAAACTTTACATTCTGATAATTCCTCATATCATTCCAAACCCATAATAAAGGAATGATGTGACAGAAGGATGAAAAATTCCCTTTAATTAATATTTGACTTTTACAATTTAAAGGCACAATATGTAACTTTTTTGCTTTAAAAATAGCAAAAATCACTATATCTATGTTATATATATTTTTTTTTTTGTTGTGTACTTACATTATCCCGACTGTTTCCAACAACTTTCAAACCAGGAGAAATTTGTAATTTAATTCGAAGACACCGTTTCTTTATTTCCGTTTTGTCGCCGTCAATGGCGTCATATCCGCGTTGTCCCGGGTTTCCGCTCGTACTGCCATAGCAACCAGAGCCCTCTGATAGTAACCAAGGCGACTGACGTGGACAACTGTGTAGTTCGCAATGTCTATTTGCACGCTGTTGTTGTTTCGTTCAAACATTATGGACCATGGCAAGCAGACTTTGGATAAAAAAGGAGAACTAAAACGAGAATCAACATCAGCGTGGTGTTTTCGAGATGCCGAGAGCTCCCATAGACAGTATATAATCGAGAGCTCCACGTCCGAGACTTCGACCGCTCCTACATGTACTTTATTAAACAGGTGAGCACATTTACATAAAACTAATCAATGTTATATAGTTCAACAATGATAAAATGTTAGAATATGATCTGTATGTTATTCTAATGTTGATCTAGCTTACTGCTAGTCTCATACAGACAAACTAACACATACATTTCAACACATTCAAATGCAGATTAGTGTGATAGTGTAATGTTAGACCAAGTGAAACAGCGCTGCGTTACCTCACAAGTTTAATTTGTCTAATAAACTGACCTGTGAGTTGTAATTCTGCACTTGTGTGTAACGTTAGTTCGGTAGAATGAAATGTCCTTATTCCTTTTATATCCGCGGGACTCGCGTCGCGTGTGGAGCTGATAGCTGTCTTTAGCAATCCCGACCTGATTCATATCACAGTCATGATAAAAACATCGATGTATTCACTCATCCATAAACATTATTAGATCGGTCGGCTTGACGTTGACGACAAGATCCATAATTCTTAGCAAATGTTGCGCCATCAAACTACGCCTTTGTTATTGTAAGAGGTTAGCGACCCCTAGCGGCGAAAAATTCCATACTGTACGTTTAATTTACTCATAAAGTACCGACTTCGGTACCAAGTGAAGACTCTTTGACTCTTTTGAGCAGAGTCGTAAACACCTCTGATTGGCCGTTGTTCGCACGCGCTCATCGGAAATGTCTGTGATTGGCTGCAATGATCAACGCAGGGGAGCGTTTGAGAACACACAGAAGTGTTTTAAAAAAACGTGAGCGGGAGCGTTTGAAAGCACAAGCTGTCCGCTGATAGACGTCTGCTTTCAAACGCTCCCGTCTGTATCTGTGCAACGCTTGGTGAAGAGTGTCATTGATGTATATTTACAACATGTTTATGAAGCGCTGATCATTGTAACCAATCACAGACATATCTGATGAGCGCGTGCGAACACAATGGCCAATCAGAGTTGTTTACGATTCCGCTCAAAGCGCCACATTTTTTAAATTACAGTTCCGACTTGGTACCGAAGTTGGTACTTTTTGACAACTCTACTTGGATATTGAACTATTTTACTACTAATGTGTTTTATGAACAGTGATGGGAATAACGGCGTTATAAATAAACGGCGTTACTAACGGCGTTATTTTTTTCAGTAACGAGTAATCAAACTAATTACTGCTTCCTCCATAACAACGCCGTTACCGTTACTGTCAATAAAAATGCGGCGTTACTATAATTGAGCTCACTGAAGCGGTTTTCATCCGAGTAGGCTCTCTCTCAGCCATAGGACCTGCAAAGTTTTTTCTCTGGTGTGTGTGTGTTTATGAGGTGCCGGACTGGACAAAAGCGAGGCGAATGCCGCGAGCGCACTCGACAGTGCGCGAGAGAGACCGAGTGTGTCCGAGAACGCGCTCGACAGTGCGCGACAGAGACCGAATGTGTCCAAG
Organism: Rutilus rutilus; assembly: GCF_951802725.1. NCBI lineage: Eukaryota > Metazoa > Chordata > Actinopteri > Cypriniformes > Leuciscidae > Rutilus > Rutilus rutilus. The sequence goes on along the minus strand of NC_140227.1, from coordinate 29,438,000 downwards.
CATAAATACTTTATTTATAAATAAATTACACATTTCAGCATTAGAATAATATCTGTAGCATATCGGTATCATATCATATGCAATGTTTTAATTAGTTTATATAACATAAACTCCAAAATAACCTGCAGGGAACGTTCAAACATATTTGTTTGACGGTTGTGAACACGTGCGGCAAACATGACTAGAATTTGCCTAAAATAAATAACCTCTGATGATGACGTTCTCTGTAGGTTATAAAAATAACCCCCCAAAATATTATATTATTATTTATGTTGATACATTGTTCAGTATTAATATTTAATTTAATAGTTGTCTCTCACATTGTCCCACAGCAACATTAAAATAGTGTAGATTAGTGTACAATGTTTTATAATAATAAGATGTTCTATTTAGTGTCCATTTCATTCATTTAACATTTCATATTGGGGGTATCTTTCTTCTTAAGTAATTTTCTAAATTTCTTACATTTTAAACTTTTTTTTTTTTTTTTTTTGTAATGCAATAGTTACTTTCCCTGGTAATTAGTTACTTTTGTAATTATGTAATTCAGTTACTAACGCAGTTACTTTTTGTGAGAAGTAACTAGTAACTATAACTAATTACTTTTTTTAAGTAACTTACCCAACACTGTTTATGAATGGTATCAGTTTCTTTTAGAAACACATTTTTACAGATAGTCCCATGCTACTGTAGCTTTACCTTCTTTCTGCATTGCACCATCCTAAATGACTGCATATTTGTGTGCTAATTAATTAGATTTATAAATGATTGAATGTTTAAACTCAAGTGCATGCTTTTATTTGAGCTTCACGTTCACTGCAACCGGCACATGGCTTAACAGCACAGGACATTTCTTTGTTTGCAGTGGAATTTAATTCTTTGGAGATTCCCTTCCTACGCTTCCTGAACGAAGCGGATTTGTATGTCATCTGAGAGAGGAAGTGAAAGTGGTCCTCTAAACCTCCTAAACCTTTTGAAGTCTTTAAACGCCGCCTTATGCTGATCCTCAGATATGGGATTGGTTCATGAGGACAGGTGCTTACGAAAACTATTACAACCTGCCGCTAGTTCAGCTGAGATAAGACCACACTTTTCCCATATTAATCTTTTTATAGGTTTATCAGAATTATTGCTATCTCTCAATGTAAAGGAATGTCATGGGACATTATCGGCATAAGCGTAAGAAATGTACTGTCTTTGCACAATAGTGCATAAGCATTTTAGCTGCTAATTAAACAAGTGCCCTTTATCTAAAATACAGCCTGATGCTTGTGCAGTTTGTTCCTTACATTTTTTTATTATTATTAATATTATTATTTAAAGACATTTTTTTAAATGGCCCGGTCGGCTCTGTAGTTCAGGTTTTTACTTTACCTGTAAACTGGTATTGTTTTTTCTTTTCGAACCACATTTTAACATTAAACCTATTCTTAAAAGGTGTTTTTTTTATTTAATATCTATATGTTTTAGGCGTTTAATTTGCTATAATGGCTGTAAATTATGTACTTACTACATAAACACTTATTTTTATTGTGTATGGTTATGTATCCACTTTTTTGTCGTTATATTTATCCTTATTGAGCCCTGTTATCAGTGTCTAGACCCAGCTTTCTTCATGCATGTTTTTCCAGCACACCGAGCTTTGACTGTTGGTCATGACAGACAGACGCAGGCCCTCTCCTAAACCCGGATCTGTTGAGCTCCTCACCCCTGATTGGGTTTGAGAATTAGCAGAGATTACTGACCATTGTTCTGAGGCCAGCGCTAGACTAGGATGTAATCTCCTCTAATTCCTGCCCGTGATTAGCTCCAAAGGACTCAATTAGATGGCCTGGTGATGGACGTTCATTAGCACTGTACATCAGAGCATCTCTGTGCTGACATATGTTTGCTACACATCTTTGCCACGACCCTGCCTGGCAGATGGGTACTGGAATGAAGCGATGTGTGTTGCCCTCAGTAAAGGACCTTTTACGTTGCTGTTTGGGTTGGGTGAAGCGTTCCTGCCACAGGGAAATCATGCCAGACGGCCTGCGGCGAGCTACAAGCTCTGTGCGCTTCATCTGTGCCCCAGCTGCCCCCTTCATCGCTCCGCACTGTGCTTTGGCATCCATTTGGTCCGTGAGGAGCTTGAGCCTATTTTCAACTTCAGATTGAGGTGATCTGTTCAATAGCTGAAAGTCTACCGCTGAGACTCTAGAGAAATGTCCCACCATTCAATAAAGCATGACCTTAGTAGGAAGAAAAGGGTTGGATTGCACCTTGCGCTTTTTGCAAATGTTTAAAGCATTTGAGAATCTTTACTCTTTTAAAGGATTAGTTCACTTTCAAAACATTTTTTGCTGATAATTTACTCACCCCGATGCCATCCAAGATATCCGTGTCTTTCTCTCTTCGGTCGAAAAGAAATTAAGGTTTATGAGGAAAACATTCCAGGATTTTTCTACACAGAATGGACTTCAATAATTACCATGCAATAATTCACCTTTTCAAAAGAAATACAAACGAGGAGTAATGCACTAACGAGTTCGCCAACTAACTAGACATTTTGTGTGAAATGAATTTCAAGCTCTGGTGGTAGCTAGCCTTGTAGAGGGAAGATTGATTTCTCTTATAGGCAGATATGCGCTTTCTGGATTAGTGGGAGTGGCTTGAGGAGCTGTGCAATGTGGTGCATTGTGAGAGTTGTTGTCTTTCACACAAATGCGTCCTGAAGTTATTTTTTGTCTTTCCTCGGTCACGAAGGCACCAAATTCAAAATTTATTTTACATTTCTGCTACATATATGACCCACTTTAAATAAAAAACAATGTTCAAATGGGTGGAATGCCCCTTTAACAAGCTGATATTGTCGAACGCTAATCTGAGATCTCTAAATGTCTTCATGCTCATGTTCAGGGGTCAAGATTCATGATGTAGCCTGGATGCCAGCCGAACTTAGACCCGCCCACAACATTTGAGGTCGGGAAGTTCGGTCTGGACTTGATCCGTTGTGGAGCAACTATGCTCGAACCAGAGCTGTTTCGGACCAATCAAATTGTCAGGGCGGGCTTTATACGATGATGGACAGATGATCAACAGTACCGTAATCATCCACGTCACCAAAGAGCGCTTGGGTTGAATTCGTTTACAACAAAGATGACTGCCGCTGGAGAACTGAGATGTGTAGATTCCGCCATCGTGTCTGTTATAGAAGATATCGACAGCGCATTCATTTTAAAAGAGGAACAGAGAATCGCGATCAAGGCATTTGTCGATCGGAAAGATGAATGAAGAACATACGTCACTTACTCCGTTTCTCTGATTGGTTGTAGGTCTATCCAATTGAGTGCAGAGGCATTTTCTTTCCTGGTTCGGTTGAAACAAGCCCCTTAATCACAGCCCAATGGAGCAGCATCAGAATCTGAGTATGACGACGTCAGGCTACAATTATTGAGAAATTCTCAAAAAGTTCTCAAATATACTCTTAAGCCCACATATTGCTAGCGGCTCCCAGATGCCTGCAAATTATATACCGTACAATATCCCCCCCTCACCCGTGGTGTTAGCGCAATTCTGGTGTTGACGCAAGTACTGGGAAATGGAGTCACAGCTAAAACATTTCAAAGGCTGTTTTGATTTCAACACAGCGTGATGTTAATCCATGATGCATGACGTTAATAACCGTCCTCAAGGGTGAAGGATGTCATTTTGTTTGGTGCCGCTACTGGAGAAATTACATGGTTCACCTTGAAGAACCAATTTAGGGTTTTTCTTCATTCTGCAACCAGCCTTAGATGGAGCTGTTAGTGACTGCAAGGCTCATTGGACACATTAGAGTCTTTCAGCAGCTCAGTAAACAGAAGCTGCTCGTCCATTTTGATGTTAGTTTGAGTGCTGTGTTCAGCTCTGTTCAACTGCCTTTGACATCCACTGCCTGAAGCCATTTATTGTCAAACAGTGTTCGCTTTGTCCACTATAGGACCAGAATGAGATGACTCTACTGGGAGCTGGAAGAGGACACTTGGAAACGGAGGCCATTTAAGATTGTTGAGTCAAGATTGGGTTTAAATGTTAGTTGGTTTGGTTCTACTTGTGGCCATGTGTTAATGCTCTCTAAATGGGAAAAGTTAGATTTAGATGGTCAAAGTGGTCGTCGAGTGCAATAGTAAGATTCTTTAAGTAAAAATCCCACACACTTTCTCCTAAACTGAATTTTATTTTTGTGTTGACAGCAATGGGCAAAATGTTCTCTTATCGCATGTTTCAGAAATGAGTCACCAATGCACTATCCTTAAGAATATCGACGGTACTAAATTCAGACATGCCATAAAGTCAATGTGTTTTCAAACTTCATTAAAAAAAAATTAATCGTTTGCTATAGCCAATTCCTGGAAGTACACTAGCCAATCCTGAAGAGAAATCCTCCAATCAGAGAAGCTGCTGTTACCATGGAAATGACTTGCAGTGCCCAATCCCATGAAGCATTGCAAATTGCAAAATAGTCAGTGTCTTTACACAATCAAACAACACATTTGAATGTCATGCAATAAACGTAAAATATATATAACATTTTCCACTAATAATCAATGACTAAGTTTTTTTCGGGGGGGGGGGGGGGGGGGGCAACATTTCATGTGATTACATCATTTGCATTGCAGTACTTGATGGGATGCTTAGTTCATAAAGACATTAAGTCTTAGACCATTTGTATATTTCATATTTTTATATATACAGTACATATATATAATAGCATTGCTGCATTTTAAATAAGCAACAAGCCGAGTATCAGAGGTTTTTATTTAATCCTAAGAAGCTTTTTTTAAGATGACATGGTTATATATTGGGCTTTGCCATAATCTCCCCAGTAAAAGATATTTTTAGTTTCAGTTTCATGCAGGCTTGTGTTGCTTCAAAACAAATTCAATTTTCACAGTTACTGGAGAGACAATTAGGGTAAAAAAAAAAAAAGCCTAATGTATTTTGGCTAAAGTACCATCAGTCTGAGCCAAAATGAATAAACCAGAGGTGTCTTCTCTTGCTAAGGTAATGCTACTAAACAGTATTGTGGACAGTTTACATCCCCCTCAGCCAGTGTTTTCCAACTCACTACATCTCATCCGGCGACCTCCCTTTCTCTATCCTTTAGTTCATGCCAACAGTGAAGGAAGCCTCTCCCTGTCCCCGAGGAGTGCTGGGATACATCTGTTGACGAGAGGGCATGTTTGAGCAAACCACTCTAGATGATCTAATATAGATGGCTTGAATACTACTGTCTGTGAAGTTTGACAGCACACCATGCAAGGCGACGTGTGGGTTGTTACGTACCCCTATTGCTTTTTGAATGAAGTGCCTAAGTGATGTGTCAGTTCTGCCTAATTTTCTGTTTTATTCCTTGTTCCCTACACAGCAAGTTCAAACCGCTTGGAGCTCTGTGTTTTTCTCGCTCTTAAAGGCCTTCGTTGCTTCAACAAGTCCTTTTGGCAGCGTTCAGCAGAAGCAGCAGGCAATACACGCAGTGCCTGCCAAAACACAGGATTCTGCCTAATGTGGCAAATCAACAAGACTCCCCTCATAACCACCATATTCAGTGCTTTTTTATTGATGGATAAATGCAGGTGGGGTGGCTTTTTTTTTTTGGTTATGGTTTATATCACGATATATATAGTTATTTTTTGGCCATTCAACCTCAAAATGTTTTATATATTGCATAGTATTTTAGTGACTTGATTAATATTTCTTAAATATTTAAATTCTTAATAATTTTAATAAAATGTATACATATTATTTCATAAAACATACATTTTACATTAATTCTACTTAAAAAAAGAAAAAAATTCTACTTACACTGACTGGGCATCTACTATTTACATTATTCATTTATTTAATTTAATTAAAAAAAATTAATTACAATATCATTTTTATTTTATTTTATGAAATTTATTTATACTTTAAATTTATACTTTTTAAAAAATGACCTGTAATTTTATTTATTTATTATTCTTTCTAAATTGTAGGTATTTTTTTACACATCGGCATCTACATATTATTACTACAATCACAATACAATTCAATTTTTTTATAATTACATTGTATATAATATATATATATATATTAGAAAAAATATATATATATAAAAAAAAAATATATATATATATATATATATATTTTTTAAATATATATATATATATAGTTTTTAAAAAGGTTTATTTATTTATTAAACATTGCCCATCTAACAGTTTCCTGTCATGCAGCGGTGCAATTTTAAAATATCCGACATCAGGCAGAAAACGACTCCGCCAGCTACTGAAAGAGTCCATCGGTGGAAGTTTGCAGGGTAGACTATAATGTTCGCAAAGCGATTTAAAAAATGTGTCAAGTCTTAAATCCAGGTCTCAGTTCTGCAAGGGCAAATCTCTGAAGAGCCACCTTTCTTGATACTGGAATGCCATTGCATATCCATTTTGTCACGGTCCAGACGGAGGGATGGGGAGAGTTTGCACACACACACCGTGTTTAGAGGAGGTCGCTGCATTCATCATTCACACGACTTGTCCTATATTCTAACCTCCAGAGGAAACTCTGCTCGATACAACCCACTTCCCTCATTTGCATTTACCTTGCATCATATTTTGAAGCCGGTTTCCTCAACACTGTTCATTCTCAACTATAATGACAGGATTTTTTTTTTTTTAAAGCCCAGGGTTTGCTCAATTCTGAGTCACTTGTTTACCCGCAAGGGAAATTTATGAGGTAGATCTAAAACAGCTTTCGGTGAGGCAGACTCCGTCGAGGTGACAGTGACAGCTTGCCGATTGCTTCTGCACTGCCTGACTTCCTATACGATTACGCTTTAGTCCCAATTCAACTGATTTATTCAAATTATTGTGCATTGTAAACAATTCCTGTGCTGTTTTTGTGAGTCAAAGCAATAATTCAAACCACTTTTGCTGCCAGCTTTTCCTGGTGGCCACTTCTTTGATCCACATAGCTGACATCCATCAAACCTGCAGGCATTCATTTTCCTCAATGCACTGGACTGAATGGGAGGGCTGGATCAGCAGGAAAAAGGTCAGATTTGTCAGTTGTATGCCGTAGCTTTGTTTGTTATCGGCATCTAACGTGTTGCACAAACTTTCTCAGGCTGGAAGTCATGACAGTGATAGACACCAACCGTACTGTCAACGCTTTGTGCAATTGCGGCTGGGTTTTAAACAAAGTTCGCCTTTGTGCTTGACTGTATTTGTTGGTGCTTTTGCATTGACGTTATAACACAAAAGCACTTGGGGCAAGTCTTTTCATGGCAGCACCAGGTGCAACCACACAACCTGTACTTGCAATGTTTTGAGAAACCAGTTGAATGTATGCAAATCACGCAGACACATTTATCTTTTCCAGACTTGAGTTCTCGCCCGATTTGCTGGATGAAAGCTACGATGCATCCACCATAAGTGATCTGCATCTCAGCTGCATTGTCATGCTGCTGCAAGCTGTGTCAGTGTGCTGTGGCAAAGATGACGTGCTTAGACTGCAGGGTACAGCCCTCCCTCCTCTCACGCAGCCTGTGGTCTCTGCTGAGACCGGGAGAAATCAGTCAGAAGCATTTGTGGCACAGTCTGAGCATTTTCATATGTAGAAAAGAGGATGAAAGGCTGTGAGATCTCTTTGGATTCACTCGGCAGCCCGATTTATGCACAGACATATTTGCTTTTTATTTTTTTTTCATGGGTACTCGTATCCGCTGAACAATTTTATTCCCCAGGTGAGCACAGCGGGGATGATCTTTCCTGAGATCTCACCATTACCACAGTAATGAACAGCATAGAGAGCAAGTGCAGCTGAATCACCCGCTACTTGCATAATAAACACAAACTAAGTTTGCAAAATTATACGGTGTGATACCGCAGTTTTGCAAACAACAGAATAATTTAATGAAGTATCTCAGTTATGAGTCAGAATCCTCTCGAATGCATCCGTAAAAATAATTATGGATTACAGGTCCTTTTCACAGACCGATGACACGTTTCCACACATTATAAATCTAGCAATGTTTTTTTTTTTTTACATATTGAATTTTTTTGAAGAAAAAAATAAAAAGTACATTTGTAAGACAATACTTTGTGACCTTGGCATTACATTAAAAAAAAACAAAAAACAAGTTAACGAGGGAGCAACGGTAAAAATTCAGCATCTTTTTTTGTTCTGACCTCTGCAATCGAGCTCTCGATTATTATTTTTCCATGTTCGGTAAGAGATAGAAACACCATTATGGATTTTATATTTTGCTATTGGATCAAATGTGAACACATAAACCATATATGTTTTCAATTCACCAAGTACAGAAGTTTGCTCAACTGTGACGACTTCTGCTGAGAACCCTGGAAACGTGAATAACGTCCATTATATAACAAGTTGTTCTAGCTCTCTCTACTTCATATTTTGTATGGATAGAACATGATCTAAAGATTGTCTTTGACTTTTGAGCTCATTGGTTGGGATCTTTTCACACCTGGCGTTGTCACGCCTTTTTTGTTCGGAACCTGGTGTGTTTTCTGCCTTGGTTCGTTCGATTAGACATATATGAACACGGCAATTGCGCTCGTATCCACACCAAAACAATCGCTCCAAGATCGCCTGAACAAGGTGATCTTGGCCCGATTGAAAAACGAACTCTGGAGCAGTTCGGTTTCCTGTTTCGGAACAAAGCAAACAGTCTACAGGTCTGAAAACGTCCTTAATTAGCATTAAGCTTTGTATCAGTAGAAACCCGGTGGTATTTTCGAGTGACCGTGCTTCCCTCCCTCATGTCCCCCTGAGATGAGAGATTTCTGTATTGTGTGTCTGGAAAAAAACCTCAGATGACTCAAATATCGTCATTTAGCTTCATCATCGGAGGCTTTTTTGTCCAGAGGCGAGAGACTACAGCCAGTAGGAGGAGCTCGTCCCGCATTTCTTCAACCCGCCCATAGGAGGATCTCACGATAAAACGCCGTCTTTTCAGTTTCGAGTCACTAGTAGCCTAGTTGTATCATTTCTTCCGATACTGCCCTCTGTAACCGGTAGGCGTGGCTTGGGAGTGTCCTCGTAGAGCAGCGAAGCAAGTGCATTCTGGGAGTTGTTGTCTTTCATCCACATGAGCCAAAAATACATTTTCTGACTTTTCTCAGTCTTTTCTCATTTCTACTACATAAATGACCCAATTTAAATACACATTCATCTTTACAGCGGTGAAATATCCCTTTAAAGCCAATTGGAAATTTGGTGTGAAAGTCTGATTTGTTGTTGTTCTTAAAGCCATTTGACTGACTCAGACGAAGGACTCTGAAACACAGGGGTTGATCAGGGAGCTGTTTGTACTTGCATTTGCAGGTTTTGGATGCAATGAGTAAATACTCAACAGTAGCTTTCCTATAGAGACTTAATGAAATTTAACAAATTAAGAAACACTTAATCATTTACTGATAACCAATAGAATGTCTGGGACACTAATGCTGCCGAATCGAGCAGAAATCACACCACATGTATTACGCTTGGTGGTTACGTTACAATGCAAGCCAAGGATACTCTATCACCACATCTATTGTGTAAGAACACCCTTTTTAGTAGGAGAAGGTTTCATGGTGTGGGTGTTTTTTTATTTTATTAATTCAGATATCTTGAGTTGACATCAGAAACAACTTGTAGTGATGTCTAGCAAACAGACATGTTTTGTCCTTGCAAGTTATTCATGGCGATGGCCAAATGACTCACATGTGGCCACTATGCTTATGATTCATGTTTGTTAGATGTGGTTGAGTTGGTTTGATTGGACCCTGTTAAAGAAGGAGTGCAGATGACACATTTGCTGTCCTCTTCAGATGTGATTTACACACGAGTCATAAAGAGGGATGACAGAACCAGCCTTGTCCACCCAGGCTGTTTATTACTTCGGATCCTGCTGCCTTGCAGAATTATGACACCAGCGCGTACAAGGTTAGGCCAAAGTGTCCTTGATTGTGTACCCTTCGGGCTGATGAGTGCTGTAGTTGGATTATTTGGCAAACTATTTCCTCATGGCATCAAATTGCCGTGTGAGTCAGTGGTTCTGCATTTTGTGTCATCTGAGTGATGGAGGTGTTTTTCAGGAATGAAAAGATGTTCACCATCTGATGACCCTTTCTTGGTTTTCACTCGAGGTTCATCAATAATGACTTCAAACTGCTATACTTGGAGTGCATTTGTTCTCAGGGTTCGAAGGGATGCGTGAAGTATCTTGAGCACGCCTGCCGCATTTCATAATTTATGCACCCCTGATTATCTCCTTCACTCTCATCAGTGCCAGCAGTTAGAACGTATCTTTAGCTCATGAGCAGGTGGTGGTTTAATGAACCTTTGAGGAAGTTTATTGAACGTACAATGGAGCTCAACTGTAGGGTTTCTGAAGCAAAAACGCTCTTGCGAAAGCTTCTTTGTAATAACAGCTAAACTTTAGAAGATAGATGTTAAATACTTGCACAAAAGTCTTTGTATTTGTTTGCTTGCCAATTTTCCAGTCAGAGAGGTTGGAAAGGAAATCAAAAGCTTTGCAAATTAGGTTTGCGGTGAGTTTTTGCAGGGTAGCGTGGACTGGCTAGATAACATTATCTGTCTGAGGGGAAGAGTAGTTCATTCATTCTTTCTTAAAGGGACAGAACATCCAACAATCATACAATGAAAGTGGATATGGACCAACAACAGCCATGGTTAGTGGTCACCATTCACTTTCATTACATGGTAAATAGCATCGTGAACATATCCTGTTTTTGTTCCAAGCCATAAAGGTCTGGAACGACATGATTTGGAGATTTACATAGTTTTGTTCTGATTTTCAAATATATTTGGGTTTGTCTCATATTTATATAATTAATTCAGAGTTGTTGGATTGGTGTCTTTCTGAAATGCATGTGAAGAAAATGAACAATTATTAGCCTATGTAATTAAACGACATCGATTTTCTTTTGAATATGCAGCTCAAATGCAAAGATGAGTCAAGCCAGAGTGAAATAAGTTTTAGTCTTGCAATCGGCCTTCAATGAACCTCTTCCCCCTGCTGTGTGGAATCCTGGGGAAATGTCATGTCAGACTTCCTCTCGCCCGCTCAGACTGATATAAACGTGGGCCGCCTCTGACCTCCAGTGCTCTGTGCTCTCCATGCAGCTAAAACCAGCACACTCAGTCCTTTGTTCAGACATTTTGAGTGTGTGCTAACTTGATTTGCTGCAGAAATGATTCAGTTGCAGGATCTGTGCCGAAACACATTTTTTTTAAGAAGTTGTTAGTTCTCTGAATACACTTTTTAAAGGTGGAGGTAAATGGCACATACAAAATATATGGTCTATAATGATCCAATAACCATTTGCGTTTTACTCCTGAAGTCCACCGGCTGGTTATGTTGCTTTAACTTGATGCATTAAAGACTGCTCTCATCTATCAGGTATGCATACTGAAACCAGGCGGTTTGGATGCTGGGAAGGGCATTTATATACTTGTAGAGCACAGACAGCATTTCCCTGAAGTAATGAGCTTTATAAAGAAAGTAATTGTATTCTCTGCTCCTCGTCCTGGATATAATTGGGAACTATTTCAATGCTCACATGTATTTGAGTCTAATAGCTGTCAGATAATACCGCCGAACATATTGTGTTTTTTTTTTTCCCGAACATATTCACTTTTTAAATGTTTGTGCACTGGGTCGTTAAAATATAGTGTGAGAAATGGATTCCAACAGCATTTCATAGTCATATTGTTCATTTTCAATGAATCACCTCTATCAAAACAACGTGGTGCTGGAATGTCAGATGAATATGTTTTTCAGGACTCATTGGTGTTTATTTCCATCTGGAACAATAAGAGCATGAGTTAGTGGTGTTTCTTGAGGCTAGCATCAAGTATTGTTCACACATTTTAGCATTAGAGTCAAATCCCTAACCTTACGTATTAAACTTCATTGTGTAATGACCCTGTTGTGTCATACCGTATTAAAGAGCCCCAAAATGACATTTTATTATTTGAATTTCGTAATAAAATCGACATATTTAAAAATTTACTTCATATTAAAAGTAACAAAGCACAAAGCTTTTCGTGATTATTCGGAGGGCAGGCTCGCTACAAATGTTTAGTGACGTTTTGTTCATGCTGAGCATCAACAGAAAACCATGTTACTGATTAAAATCACAAAATTAAGATGGTCAATCCAGAGCTAGTGTCCACACAGTGTTTAACAGTGTTTAACTCTTGTAGCTTATCCCCGTTTTGCATGAAACAGACACTAAACACAGTCAAAACGTGCCATTGGAGAAGCACTAATTAAACATCTGTTTCAGGCACTGATTGCGGCCCTCCGAAACCATTTTGGCTCGAAACCGAGGATTTTCAGTAGTCGAAATTTCGGTGCATCCCTAATTATTATTATTTTATAGCCATATTGATATATGAATTACAATATGATATTTTTTCCCCAAATTGTGCAGCCCAATGTTATATATTAATATATGAATATTATTAGCCAAATGAGCTCTGGCTCTGGTGTATTGTAAAGGGGCTGGTGCATTTTGCCTGTTCTTATTCTGCCTCCAGGCGAGCAAACATGGCCCGTCGTCCCAGTTCTGCCACGTCCACTGCAGCAGAGACCCACTTTCCCTGACACAGACCTCTCTGGAAACTCACTGTTTATTTATTAATTTCTGCTCTTTTTTGAGTGTGTGTGTGTGTGTGTGTGTCCCTGTAACTATAAAAGCCACCGTTCTCTGTACCTTTCTTACAATTTGAAACTTCCAGTCTAGATCAAAACCATGCATGAAAAGATTGAATTATAGTAATATAGGCTATTTCAGTCATAACAGTTTTTTTTTTTTTTTTTTTAAATCAGATATCAGCATTTTAGGAAGCTACATAGAAGTTGAAGATATTAAGTCAATGTTGAATCAAATTTCAATCATTCTCATTGTTAAGGTTATAATGGAGCTCATTTTCATTCTAACACTCCGGTATACTGAAGATAGGACCCCAGTGGCAAAGAAAAGTGCACTTTCAATCTTATGTCTGAGTTGCCCAATGATTTTTATTTTGGGTGATCATCCAGTGAAGGATTGTGTGTAGTGTTTACATTTATGCATTTGTTAGACGCTTTTATCCAAAGTGACTTTCATTGCATTTCAAGTTACACATTTACATTCTCATCAGTTCTTGCTTTCCCTGGGAAACGAACCCATGACCTTGGCGTTGCAAGCGCCAACGCTCTACTGTTTGAGCTACAGGAAAGCAAAACAGATGCATATCATTACATTGGGTCTGTGCATTCGTCTTACATTTATGCATTTGGCAGACGCTTTTATCCAAAGCGACTTCCATTGCATTTCAAGGCACACATTTACATTCTTATCAGTTCTTGCTTTCCCTGGGAATCAAACCCTTGACCTTGGCGTTGCAAGCGCCAACGCTCTACTGTTTGAGATACAAGAAAGCCATCACAATAGTATCACAATTACTGCTATCAGAGTTGTGGTATCTCTCTTAGGAAGGCTTTGGAAGTGGTTCAGAGTAATTACTTTGGGTTAGAGGTTGCCAGATAAATGGGCAATAAATGACATGATGTGTTGCGCTGTGGTTTTCTTACAGAGGGAGATGAAGGAGCAGCTGGTGACTCTACAGGACAGCGAGAAGGGTCATACAGAGGCTTTGCAGCTACTGCAGAGGCAGCTCACCGAAACCAAGGTAAACTTCAGCACATGCCGTTTATCAGTGTATATTATTCTGAAGAGAAAAAAAACTCATTTAGTCTGCTGCTCCATTGAACAGTTTTCCCTTGGACGTTCATTAAAGGTGCAACCCAAGCCATATAACGATTAAAGTGAATGCTGTTTGCTAGGGCTGGGTAAAGAATATCGATTTCTCGATTTTAATCGATTTTAAAATCTCAAGAATCGATTAGGCTAGTCATCCTGTTTTCAGTTGATGAATGAATGGAACACTGTAGCGCGCATCCAATCCAATAAATCACAATAATCTTTGTGCTTTGTTACTATTGATATGAAACAAAGTCTGAGATTTCAAATTACGTCTATTTTCTTATGAAATTCAAAAACATAAATACAGTTTTGGCGCTGGGGCGTGAGATCGCTCTGGCGCAGCTCAAGAGAAGCAGCAGCACATGATCCTCTGGCCTTAATAACACCAGTTACAGCACGAAATAAACATGAATGAGCATCTGAAAGTGGGTTTCAACTCATCGAAATCCGTATCATGTCAAATGGAATCGCTCAATCAGTGTTTCAGCCGTGGAAATGTCATGTAACGTCACATTTACCTCAGAAAAATCACATCCAGTGACCATAAACTCGTTAGTCAGCTAGAAAAATGAACTCTAGAGAGGAGCATTTTGCTAAATATATGCACCATATTACATATTCATTATCATTTATAATGTTCTTCAATATTTAATGCATGTTTGAATAAATCTGGCAAGTTTTTGTGACAGCCACCATTTAAATGTTTATATTTCATATAACTTTTATTATTATAAAAATAAATAAAAGTGTAATTTAAGTGTTTGTACACAAATCAGTTCATTTTTACCTTCAATATTATTATGGGCTAATGAAGCCTAGTCGGCTACAGCTGACTCCCATAGTTTACAGCATTAGTTAAGAGATTTGTAATGAACATGTATTGTACCTGATTTCCAAAATAATCAATATTGAATCGAATCGAATTGCAAGCTTGTGAATCGAAATCGAATAAAATTTTTTGAAATTTGTGTCAATACCCAGTCCTACTACTGTTTGCTGCTGTCATTTTGAATGCTCCTCCACTCCCTTGTAATCAGATTCACGTTATGATTTGCAATAGTAATAGAAGTGTTTACTACTAAATGTTTTAAGCCGGAGGATCAATTCTAGATTGATGGACCAACAGTGATTTATATTCATATTTATCCACATATTTGGAAGAGTGATTAAAATTACTGTGATACAAATCACCACCACATTGACATTTCACCTCTGATGGGACTCTATTAAACCACATCTGGAATCAGGCCGCATAAAAATAGAAATGTAGCTGACAAACCGCTCATACTGGCCACCATTACGGATTCATGGCAGATCTCTCACTCTGTCCGTTGCTCATCTCTCTCTCTCTCTCTCTCTCTCTCTCTCTCTCTCTCTCTCTCTCTCTCTCTCTCTCTCTCTCTCTCTCTCTCTCTCTCTCTCTCTCTCTCTATATTCTGTTGACATTGAATTCCCAACTAGCAAATTGGTTTATTGAACAGGTCTTTAATCTCGACACCTTGTTTTAATCAACGGAGAGAGACTCCACAGTCAATAATGCAACTTTGTCCGTCTCCCTGCGCCCACTGTTTCTTCGCCCACTTTTTTTTAATTATCCGTCTGTTTGGGATTGGGGACTAATGCAGAGAAAGAGCTCTGTGACACTGTGTGGATCTCTGGTGTCGGTCTTATTGTTCGGCAGTTAATCTTTAGCCTACACATAGTGTCTGCAACACTGGTGTGTTTGTGTGTTTGTGTGTGTGTGTGGTATGAAATATATATTTTTTTGTAATGTTTTTGTTTTATTTATGGATTTTTTTTATTTCATCTTTATTTTATCTGTCTGTCTGTATTTTATATATACTGTATACTTTATTTTGATGTATTTATTTATTTATTTATCTATGTATTTTATTTATCTGTTTTATCTACTTATTTATTTGAAAAATATTTTTTTTCCTTAATCTATACATTTTATTCATTTATTTTTAAAATTGAGATTAGAGGAAAAATATAATTTGAATCATTTGAATCTATAAGGGAAAGCCATCTATTTGGGAAGCCAAACATCGCCATGATTTTGAGGCGGAGGAGGACGGAAAGTGCCATCATTGCAGCCTGCGAATATGCTTCAGTTATTGTGTGCGAGAGAGATCTCAGGACAGGTGGGAGCATATTGTGTTTAAATATTGGCTTTAACGAGGAGCAGTGGGTCTGAAATGTTAGGATGAGCAAGCCAGCCTTTGATATGTTGTGTCAGCGTGTGTCCACATTCCTCTCCTACGACGACACGACGTTTCGTCGGGCCATGCCGTCCCTTTGCAGATGCGCGTCGGGGTTTCTCTCATCATTAAGCCGCGGAGACATTGTCTAATGCCTCAGAAAATCCGACCTGCCTGTTTACATGACAGTCGCATTGGCACATATCTGATTTATTTCCACATATGACCGAGGCCTGAAACCGATCTCGAAATATCCGAATGCATGCGTTTTTTTTCCTGTTTACACGGTCATAGAACACTTCTGATCTGTGTCACATATGCGGTCAAACCTCTAACCCTAAAAGTTAAACTTGAGCATGTAGCTTACCGCTAGTTCATGTTTACCTTGTTGGTTTTTTACTTGTTGCCACCTCCCCCCGCTAGCATGCTCTAGATTTATCTCGGCGGCAGACTTGCTGACAGACGCCTCTCATCTGAAGTGCCGATGTTGAATCCGAATGGAAGACCCCAAAAATCGGAATTGGGTCACATTTCACTGACAGTGTAAACGAGGCCTTATATTGCGAAGGTACAGTGGATTGCAGACCCTGTTACATGTTGAATTTTCCTTGTAGTCTCTTAAGTCGAGTTAAACTCAAGACTTGTATCCCTGTGATTTGCATTTTCTGGAAGCAAACCATGTTTTCGTCTCATTGATTTTACAGATTGCGTATTTATCTTGAAAGTATCTTTCAGTTCTTTCCCAGGAAACCCAACATTAACCAGCCAGTGGGATCCTGTGTGGATTCATTTATGCAGTGATTTAAGATGCTTACGAAGAGCCAGACGCTTGACATTGACATTCAGGACCATCATTGCAAAACGCCTCCTGCATCCCAGACTTTCCTGTAGAGATAAGAGGACAGAAGGTTATTTTACATTCGCTGTCTCAAGAGAGCTGTCACAGCACAACCTTTAGAGAAGTAGATTTATGGAGTAAACCATAAATAAAGTGGGCTCATTGCTTCCAAACGATAATAAAGTGGGCCAACTCTTAACTCTTGAAAACCTGGCTAATTCAATTCTTTGTTAGACCTTTGATCTTGTAAAGTAATTTGATCATATCACTAGAGCGAAATATAACTTATCTATTATTATTGCTCATACACTACTGTAGATTTTTTAATGTATTTGAAAAAGGTATCTTATGCTCACCAAGACTTTGCTTTTATTTGATCAGAATTTTCAGTAGGTATTATGTTGAAAACAGTTTTGAAAACACAATATTTTTGTGGAAACCAAAAGTTTTTTTAGTTTTTTAACTTTATTAATGCCTTTACTGTCACTTTTGGTCAATTTAATGCATCCTTGCTGAATAGAAGTATACATTTTTTTTCAGAAGATTATCTTACTGACCCTAAACTTTTGAGCGGTCAAACCTCTAACCCTAAAAGTTAAACTTGAGCATGTAGCTTATGTCAGTGATACCGCTAGTTCATGTTTACCTTGTTGTTTTTTTTAACTTGTTGCCACCTCCCCGCTAGCATGCTCTAGATTTATCTCGGCGGCAGACTCGCTGACAGACGCCTCTCATCTGAAGTGCCGATGTTGAATCCGAATGGAGGACCCCAAGGAAACATGTGTCTGATTAGCAGATGTCGAAGCGAGCAGGCTGCTTGGAGGCCGAGTCATGCTAGGCTCATAGGAGGTGTTTACTGGCTTTAAATAGACCCAATGTTAGACAGCGCAGCCCATGGGGAGAATGGTTTCAAGAGACCAACACCACCTCAGCATCACTGAGTCCAACTCATCCATCATGCGACGCCAGGTGGGCTGACTCAGCCGATGCAAATAACACCAGAGCAAGACGTGATCTTAATAGGATTTCATCTTCCCAGTGGCAAGGAAATCACATTTCCCTTTGGAAAGACAGAAGTGGAACAAGTCCTTTATTGTATTTGTTAGTAGGAGTAATCTTGTAATCGGTGAAGTCTATTTTTCCAGTTCTTATTATAGGCGAAGAAAGAAATTGGAAACATAATACGTTTCTGAGCTTGCCTTGTTTGTATGGACGGCCATCAGTGGAGCGGCTTCTGTCCCGCCTCGATTCGACCTTGAGGTTTCAGATCTCTGATCCGTCGACTGAACCTGATGTTCTTTACGCTTTATTGAAGATGACCGGCTTCCTCAAACATCTCGTTTTATCTCTCTTTGACTTTTTTTTTTTTCTTCCTTCTTCACGGTCAATGACGAGGTTTGTTAGCTAGTTTCGCAATTCTCTTTTACGTTCTGCATCATCCCCTCCGCTTTTATCTCGTTGCTCGTCTGCATGTGTAATGATGTAACCTGTCCTGCAATAACCCTGAAGACTGAGGAAGGAGCAACCTATTGCCATTTCCAGTGACCATTAGACCGTGTCCCTGTCGTCCCTGACCGTGTCTCTAGTGATGCATTCATATGAGGCAGTTTCCACTTGCTTCATAGTTCATTGCGTATCCCTGAGGCTCTGCAGAAATAATAATAATGATAATTATACATATAAAAAATAGTACCGGTATAATTATTATAATATGCACCAACACCTGTGAAGAGATGACTCTCCTGCGAGGATTTCAGATAACCCAAACTCTGAATCAATGTGCACCTTTTTGCCAATTTTTCCATATATTGTAATTATCATGTTTACAACTCGTAAAATTGTTTGTTTTTTCTCATTGTTTCTGCCTTAAATTCATACATTGTTAGCTAACTGCATGATTTGTATATGTACTTTGCTGAAATGCATTACTTGGACACAGTCACCTCAGATAAGAAATCACTCTATTGTGAAAGTTGCTATACAAATAAATGTGACTTGAATTGAATATTTTATATATATATATATAAATATAAAATAAATGTATGTATGTATAATTTGTAAAATAATTTCAATATAATATGTAGCTACATTTTATTTTTGTGTACATATAAAAAATTATTTAATATGAATTTAGAGACATTAAATATAAGTACGGTTATTGAAACTGCACACTTGTTGCTGTCCTAACCAGATTAGTCTCTTGCATCTCTTCCGTGTTTTTGTCCTAACTATGTGAATCCACAATGAGACACTTTTTCCGGTCTTTAAATTCTCTTTTTCCTCTTCACGGGTAGCTCTGTAGTGTCAGTTCACACTTTCACAGTTTAAAAATCAAATATGTGTTTTTGTCACTTTAAGCTGTATTTTATTTCAGACATTTTATTTTATTATTAGGACACCTACTTTTTTTTTTTTTTTTAACCATCTTTTCCCGGTGTAGGTTGTCATCGGCTACCTAGACCACATTTTTAAACTTCTCAGACTGCACAGTGCACATACCATTATCTTTACATTACACGGAGGCATAATCACAATTTTAGATTTGATGGTCAAATTTAACTTGATGTATGAAGTTTGTTTCATTTAGACACATTACTAAATAAATAATTCGTTATTTTAGCCTTTAATGCTTGCATGAAGTTGCTTAGTTAAAAAAACAAACAAAAACACTGTCGACTCAGAATGCACTCTACTGTAGGCAAATGAATTGTCAGCTTGTTCAAATTATGTAAATACATTTTTGAAATCATGAGATCAGAATGAAACAGTCATGTTGTGGATATGTAGATACTGCCATTCAAAAGTTTGGTCAGTTAGATTTTTTTCAAGTATAGAAATAAATACTTTTATTCACCAAGTCTCCATGTATTTGATCAAAAATACAGTTAAAAACTTACAAACATATATGAATATCCATGCATCAGTGTTTTTATGAGGATTCTTTGAACAGAAAGTTCAAAAGATATAATAAATTTGAAATAGCATGTTTTTGTAATTTCATGCACCCTTGCTTTATTCATTTCTTAAAGAATTTTGAACAGTGGTGTATATATCTTCAGATACATTTGTGAGAGAAACTTTCGGCCATTATGAGGATTTTCTAACGCACCCATTTGCCCTAGAGTCAAGACTTGTTTAAAACAAACATGCTTGATTGACATCTCAATTAAGTGTATGCACAGTGGAGGGTTGTTATTTGAGACTGTGTGTCTCACAGTCTAGCAGAAGTCCTAACTTTCTTCTCTACTTTATAGTCGTCAGCGAAGAGCCTTCGTGCCACCATCGGCGACGCGTTTGAGCGACTGCACCGTTTCCTGCGCGAGCGGCAGAAGAGCACGCTGGAGGAACTGGAGGCGGATACGGCACGCACGCTCTCTGACATCGAGCAAAAGATCCAGCGCTACAGCCAGCAGCTCCGCGACGTCAAGGAAGGCATCCAGATCCTTCAGGAGCGCCTCAGCGAGACCAGCCGGCACGAGTTCTTGGAAGGAATAGCCCTGACGTCAGACAGGTACTAAGGATGTGGTGTGACTCGGAGATGAGTGGATGCGCGTATGTTGAGGGTGTTTTATATGGTAGTTTGAGATTCTCTGGTCTAAACCGTTTTGTCTTTTTTCTTGTAACTGCTGGTCAGGGAGCAAGTGATTCGTGGAGGGTATTGCTGGTGGAAGCTACCAAGGCAAGTCAGGTTATTTGACTTATGTATGTGACCATTGCCCTTTGCTGTATGTCACAGAAACCCAGTCAGGAAAAGAGACTAGTCTTGCAGAACAAGGTTAAAGATAGTTAGGGGGGGTAGAGAGATCATCGATGCTTAAACAGCATAAATATGTACGTTTTATCCATTTAGAAATGCGGTTCTCTCAGAATGGCTGTGTAGCAGTTGTTCTAGGTAATGACGAGAGGGGAATGAGTTAGCCATGTGGGAAAGGAATAGCATGATTAATGTTTAGGTTGAGCTAATGAAAGTGAGCTGCAGTGTTGCCCAGATTGACCTCATTCCCAAAGGCGAATTTGAGCTGTTTGTCTTTGCGGGGGCAGAAAAGCTATGTAGAAAACAGTACGATTCGAAAATGAGTGTTTGGAAACAGGATCTAGCCATTGAGGAAGAATCGGTTGCTTGGGTTTTGGTGGGTTGCCAGTGTTGAATCTGAATAATGCAGTTGTTGTCCTGTGTCTCCACAGAATAAAGGGAAAGATCCATGAAACGAACCTCACCTACGAAGACTTTCCGACATCCAAATACATGGGGCCCCTGCAATATACAATCTGGAAGTCCCTTTTTCTGGATATATCGCCAGGTAATGTTCCGTAACTAAAGTTTTAAGTTGTGGTGTTGCACATACTATGTGTCATTATTGAGAAAATGACTGCAAATAAAGGAAATTAGTATGCTTATACCTGGAATTTAATCACATTCAATAATCTGCACAAAAATACTAGATCAATGTTTCCCGAACAGGGTTTATGAAGGATCTTTGATGGCTTTATGAGATTCCCTTGTGAATCCTGCTTGGGAAACCTTGATCTAGTATTAGGGCTGGTCAAAACATTTTTTTCCGATTAATCGTTTTTTTTTTAAATGTGGTCGATTCAAAATCGATTCTCAAAGGCCACGAATCAATATTTTTCCATATTTATTTATCTATTACCCAAAAGCCACTATTAGTTTTCCTACACTGTTCATAGGCTTGCGGTCTCCATGTTACAGCTAATGCTTGTTTGTTTTATCTTAAACATAAAATAAGGCATGCGACTAGGGTTGCCAACTGTCCCGAATTAGCCGGGACATCCCGTATTTTGGGCCTAATTTATTTGTCCCGTGCGTGACCTCTCGTGTCCCGTTTTTTTGACTACGCTGATCTAACCACTGACTGATAGGCTACAACAGCCAATAGCAGCAGTGCTGATCACGACGCTTGAGAATGATCACCGACCATCCAGTCACAGCTTTTTTTTTTTTTTTTTTCATTTTAATCATTGTTTTGAGACAAATCATTGTTTGATTTGCGAACATAATCCTCTGCCGTCTGGTCGCTTCCGCTTCAAGCCGGACTCGTCTCGCGCTAACGGTAATTCCCTTTCACTGTCCACGTTTTGATTTCGGTAAATCAATTTTGGCGAATGCAAACAACGTGATTATTGTTCATGAGTCTAACATCCAGCCACGCAAGAAAACATGTAATCTAGGGAATAATATGCTCAAAAAAACATTTCTGATTATTATTAATGTTTAAAAAAATGTTTGCCCCCCAGGATTCTTTAATGAATATAAAGTTCATAAGAGATTTATTTGAAATAGAAAGCTTTTGTAACATTGTAAATGTCTTTACTGTCACTTTTGATTAATGTAATGCATCCTTGCTGAATAAAAGTAGGCAATTAGCCTACTTTCTTTAATTTTTCACAAAAAAAATAATCTTACTAACTCCAAACTTTTTTGAACTGTGAGCCTAGAGTATAATGTTAAAAAATCTTTCTATTTTAGATAAATGCTGTTATTTTGAACGACGGTTTTGTAATGTGACTTTTTTTTATGTATGACATTAAAATTATTTTTAGAATTAAATACATAAATAGGTTAAGCATACAAATGTGTTTATGTCTGATAACCTTTTAAACACATAGGCTACTTAACTGCAGACACTGAAATGACGTACACTGTGTGATACAGTACAAATATTTTGAGTGTCCCTCATTTTCCTATAAAGTACAACGATTGTCCCGCATTTTCCTTTTCTGAGTTGGCAACCCTACATGCGACTGTTCCAATTTTCAGCATCAATTTTTCATCTTGCATCAAAATCCTGTCTATTTATTGTATGCATTTTAAATATAGAGTTGGGTTCTTTTTTAATTTACCCAAGTGTACCTAAAATAAAAAGAGTTTAATATACAGATTTGTGGCTGTTATGTTCACTGTTCTTTTTTTATATAAATATAGGATTTGTATTAAATCTATATTCATTGAATCGAATCGAGAATCGAAATCGAATCGAATTGAGAGCTTGCGAATCAAAACCGAATCGAATGGGAACATCTGAATCGATACCCAGCCCTATCTAGTTTGTTTGTTTGTGTTTAGCAAATACTTCCCAGCGTCTCAAGCTAAATGCTAACATTATCATGTGCTTACATTCCAGCACTTTTTTGCCAAGGCAAGCGTCTATTTGAGGTTCAGCCAAGCACACACACTACAGGACTGAAGTGTTGCCCTTTCTATTGAGTGCACACACTAATTTCAATCTTGTTTGCTGTCATGTTGGAACTCATTTTACATCACTAATTGTAGACTATGTGGGTCAAAATTATGGTCGCTTGGTTTCCTACAAGAAACTTTAAAATTAGCACAGGGCAATTAGCTTCTGTCTTGTATGCACTTGGCCTGGCAAATTTAAACAAACCCAGCACTGTTTGTGCTACAGACAGACATTAATGATACCTTAAAAGGTTAGTTCACCCAAAAATGAAAATTCTGTCAGTAATTACTCTCCCTCGTGTTGTTCCAACCCCGTAAGGCTTTCGTTCATCTTCAGAACACAAATTAAGATATTTTTGATGAAATCTGAGAGCTGTCTCACTCCTCCATGGGCTTCTAATGTTATTGAAACTTGCCAGCCCAGAAAGTTAGTAAAGACAATGTTTAAAATAGTCCAAGTGACTACAGTGGCTCAACCATATGTTTATCAAGCGATAAGAATACTTTTTGTGCGCAAAAACACAAAAATAACAACTTAATTCAACTATTCATTTTCTTCTGTGTGGGCCTGTGAGTGAGTTACAGCGCAGCGCTTCTGGGTTGTACGTCAGAACGTTGGCTCACTATTATTATACTATCACGTTCTGACGGTACAACCCAGAAGCGCTGCGCTGTTACACTACGTGAACTCACTCAGAGTCCCACAACCTTCTGAGAACTTTCTGGGCCGGCAAGTTTCAATAATATTGAGTGATCCAGCTCTCAGATGTAATCAAAAATATCTTAATTTGTGTTCAGAGGATGAGTGAAAGTCTTACGGGGTTGGAACAACATGAGGGAGAGTAATTACTGACAGAATTTTCATTTTTTGGTGAAATAACCCTATAAATTGTGCAGCTTATTTAGGAGAGGTATATTATTCCTATAACACTATACACAGACCAGTGTTATATTAGTATTATTTATATACTATAGCTTTTTTTTTTATGTATTTTGAATTAGCTTTTGTATTTTCAGCTTTAATTAGATGTTTTTTGTAATTTTGCTGTTTTTTGTAATTTTGCTGTTTTATAGTAGTTTTTTTTTATTACTGTTTTTAAGTTTAATTTATTTAAAAAAAAATCTTTTTATTTTATATTATTATTTATTTTCATTTCCAGTTAGTAATTTTAGTGATTCAAATATTTGCAAAGGCAATATTTCTAATTTTCAATTAGTTTTTCATTTTTATTTATTTAATATTTTTTTTTATTTTTTTTTAGCTTCATTTCAGTTAACTTTAAAAAAAGTAAAAAAAATTTTTTTAGCTCGATGGTGCATAGACAGTTTGATAAAAAATCCCATAGCCTTGCATTGCTGGAAGCTAGCCTGAATCTAGAGACCAGAATATCATTGAACCTTTTGACCGGGGACTAAAGTAACCACCTAGAAACACCTTAGCAATCGAGTAGCAACAACCTAGCATCGTGGCAGCGAGTTGTAAGCGCTATTCTCATTTTGTTTAGAAAGAAATTGCATTCAATTATTGTTCTCATTAAATAGCCTGTTGTGATTTGTGCATCTGTAGTACATTAATATAGTAATCATGTCCAATGATCTAATACTTAGTGTATTTGTTAGTGCATCCAATTAGAGATGATCTAATGAACACAAACACAACCTGCATGTTTACAGCCCTGCGAATGAGATAATACGCATCTGATTGAGATCTGTACGAGTGGCCCATTTTAATAGCTGCGACGAGAAGGCCTCCTTCATCTGTATTCCCTCTCAGTACCCACCTGACACAGAGCATTATTTAAAATAACACAGCAGGGAATATCTCGCTCTCTCAATCAATTGTCCAGCGTCTTTTACACCGACAGAAATAGGCAAGGGGCGACGCTCAGCCTGTCACATGAAACGAATCCAGTTCAAATCCTTCCTTCCTACACTGCTGCACTCGCCGCCTTGTATTCTGTACTGGAGTGGCGTTTTTAAAATGTATTTCTATTATCCTTATTTGTTTTTCCTCCCAACTTGAACAGCAATATTGTCTCTTTTTCTGAATCCAAAGCCTGTTACTGGTGCTTGTTTTGTTTGCGTGACTCAGAGAGAGAGAGCGAGAGGCAGAGACTGATCGAAAGCAAGACGACAGAGGTTAAATTATTTATAGGTTACCTGAAGCGCAAACTGCCAATGTCAAAGAGTGGAAATGTCGACATCCTATCCTCTGGACTGGCTTCTGGCTCTGCCATTTGTGGCGAAGGTTTTAAATAGCCAAGATGAAAATATTTAGCAAATTTCACTCTTCCTCTCATAGCATGCCCATCTAAGGACCGCAGGAAAACAAGCCAGCATGGTTTCACTCACCAAACCGTAAAAATGCACATACAGAATCGTTCCAGTGCAAAAGAATGCACAACGTGCCTGATAAGCGATTGCTTCAGATAAGCGTTGTTTACCCAAGATTCTCTCAGCTTCATTTTCTCCCCACATTTCCTCATCATGCCTTATAAACATGATGTGTAGTTCATCGTAGCTCGACTTTCCAGAATTATATCTTGGCGTCCTGCATATCGTAATGTTGCTGCAACTGCTTGGCCCGGGTTTCTTTTTCAGGTCCAGGCTAGTTTGGACTCTTTTCGCTAAGTGGCATGTGTCCATTGTTTTGTGTCTGTATGCTGGAAGCTTGTCAGTTTTCCAAGGTTTGCTCTTCTCTCAGTCCATTCCTTTGGCACACTTGCTCGCCATTGAACCCACAGCAAGCTGGCACCATAATGGGCACTGCAGACGGTCTGCCACAGGCATTACCAGCCAGGCAGCGGTTGATGGATGGGTGGTTTATTTATCCTTTTTCAACCAAGCACTCAATGCCTGGCAGAAGCGCATAAACAATGGCCAGTACTGAAAACCACACTGCCCTGTACGCTTATTCTGATTGCTGAATGCATCTGAAAGTGTTTGCACTCAAAGGAGCGTTCGCTTGAAATGACCTGACGATAATGAATTAGACGAAGGGAGTGTGTTTGTGTTCCAGAGGAGTATTATTCCACCAGCTCAGGTAGTGATTGTGTCAGCGCTTTTGATTGACAAGAATGACCTTCAAAACCATTAATTTCCAGCTGCTTATTTAGCCTTTTTGAACATTTTCTCATTGATAAGTATGGAAGAGAGAGAGAGAGAGAGAGAGAGAGAGAGAGAGAGAGAGAGAGAGAAGAGAGAGAGACAGAAAGTGTGAGCACGTGAATGCCCACATGGATGCCCAAAGGCAAACCACAGTCTTGCACATCTTTCTACACTCCTAGGAAAGCGTCTTTAGGAAAACGATCAGATCAATACATAAAAGACCAATAACAGAAGAGTGATGTGTTAAGGAACAGCTGATGACTTGACGATGACTGTTGAATTATTGACAACCTGATTCACACTCAAGCTAGTAATCAGACATGATTGTGGAGTGCATGCTTTCAGTGTGTATTAAAGGCATATACAATTATAATATTGACATTTAATATAAAAGTTATGCATGTATGGTTTATTTATATATATATATATATATATACAGTACTGTGCAAAAGTCTTAGGCATGTTAATACGTCAGGTATTAGACAGGTTACAGGTAATACAGGTTAGGTATTAATTAGACAATACCTAATGTGTCAGTAGGAAATATCAGTTTACATTTCCAAATATTCTTTTTGCCATTAATTGTAATAATCCAGTGAGATTTGTGTATCCACAAGGAATCTGACAGCAGCCAGGATGATCTGATCTCACCAGACGAGTCCGTCTGTGATTACATGAAGAAACAGAAAAAACTGAGACAAACTAAAGTCTCCAAGATGCTTGAAGAAACCTTTAATGGCAAAATTAATGTTTGGAAATGTATTAACATGCCTAAGACTTTTGCACAGTACCGTATATATATATATGAAGAGTTCAGATGCAAAAGCCTTTCTTCTAGAATGATCATTTTTATCAAGCTTGTATGTTTAAGGTCAGTAATTTCACTTAAATTACAATTAATAGGTAATTTTCATTGTCATTTAAGTGAAATTACTGACCTTAAACATACAAGCTTGATAAAAATGATCATTCTAGAAGAAAATTTCAGATGGAACTATATATATGTATGTATGTATGTATGTATACACACACACACACACACACACACACATACATACATACATACATACATACATACGTGTGTGTGTGTTTTTTTTAATGTACTCATTTATATATGTATGTTTTTATTAACTTTATTCATCTTTTATGTTTCTTATATTATTTATTTATTTATTTGCTTATTTATTTTTATGTAATGTAATATAATAGGTCTGAACAAACCCTTATTGGATGCACTGATTTTCCTTTCCTCCACCCTTATGTTCCCAGTGCCTGCTGCTTTA